>NC_090891.1:48279405-48296905 GCF_036669925.1 Montipora capricornis | reverse complement strand
ATTAACATCGCAAATACATGTAATTTATTATTATTCTTTTCCTTCAATTTTTTGGCTAAAAATTTGCCCTATGTTTAAAGGGGTTAATGAAGCAAAGAACTCATACATGTACTTCATCCTCTTTAAAATTCACCATTTGGGATTGTTGTGCTAATCAAATGGTTAATGGCAGTGGAAAATTGCTCTCCAAATTTAATCATCTTTCTGTTTTTAATAGGTACATATCCCAATCATTGGACCAGGATTTGCTTGACAGCATTCATTTGTTTAGCTCCTTTTTTTACACTAAGCTGTCAACTAGAGTTCAGTTTGGAGAAACCTTTGTCTTGCCAGGGTAACTACATGTAGTTATTGTCTTCTTTGCACTTAGATTTAAACACTTAAAGCTGTGAAAGAAGTGTTTTGTAATGTGCGGTGTTAGAAATCAAATGAAGAAACGATCCTCGCACTTGCTGGACGATTTAAGTAATTGTCTCATTGAACCTGACAAATTTTCAGGTTCAATGAGGCAATTACTTAAATTGTTCAGCAAGTGCGAGGATTGTTTCTTCGTTTGATTTCTAACACCGCACATCACAAAACACTTCTTTCATTCATTCATTTCACGGGAAACAAATTGACCTGCTCTCAACTGTGTGGCTTCATAGCTCAATTGGTAGAGCATTGCACCGGCATCGCAGAGTTCGTGGGTTCGAATCCCGCTTAAGTCACGTGAAAATTTTACAGGTTGAATGACAGAGACAATTACTTAAATTGTCCAGCAAGTGCGAGGATTGTTTCTTCATTTCGCTTTTGTATTGTTGGTAAGCTGGCTCATCTTAATGATATACACTTTATGTACCTTATGTGGTTGGTTTTCTGCAAAGTACTTTAATTAAGACAATAGTTATTATTACATGTTTCTCCTACATGCTGATGGTCTTTAATAATTATTTGTCTTTCTGTGCATCTGTCAAAGTCCTGATGCAAGATATGTCGAGGCATCCAAGTTTACAAGGAAAGTGGATATTTTCAAAAAGAAGTTTATTTTCATTCCAGTATGTAGAAGGTATTAAAAAGTTCATGATAATTATCGTTATCGCTTCTTTTATTTCTATCTCTGTGTTTTTTTTGGTATTATGCTGCAATAATGATTTTATTAACTATTTTTCTCTGCAAACACCATTGTCAATATAAATAGTGCCGCTGTTTATTTTGTTTTCAGTGGGCATTGGTTCCTATCTCTGATATATAATCTTCCAACGGTCACAAGCAGAAGAAGAAAGGGTGATGGCTATACTGTGTAAGCTTTAGCAGAAACATTGCCTTTAAGCCTTTCTAAAAATAGAAAATGTATGCTTAAGTCATCTAATGATGTTTGATCTAAAATGCATCGAGGGCTTCGTGTTGTAGTAATAACTTTGTTGAATGGTGAAGTTGAGGATTTTGACTAATTCTTGCTGGAAAAAGACACCAACTGACGAGAAAATTAATATTACAGTGGAATCTTCTTTTTAGAGTTCCAATTCTGATGATTGACTCCATTGTTTATGGCTCAGATAGAAAGAACTTTACGCAAGTTGTTCTCCCTCCTCACGAGAACAGGACGCAAACCTTATCAGAAGGTATGCACTATACTTTCTTCCTTTTTTTAACACCAGACACCTCCTGCAGTACAGCACCCTGTATCATTTGTTTGTTTTTAGTTTTATAGAACGTGAGTGGACGGCTAAAATGAATGAATGTCCAAGTCCCACTCCACACTTTACTTCCAAGACTATGCCTGTCCTCTATCCCAAGGTGTTTCAATCTCTCGCCTTCTTCTTAAGGATTGTCACTTGAAGTTGCATTTTTTAGCGCCATAATTAATGCTTAAGTATCTAAATATAGATGGCAAACACTATCATGTACTGACGCTCACTGAAGTATTGAAAAATTGGATAGTATTACTATGGTGGTGAATGTTTGGTTATACAGCATGTCCTTTTGTCATTTACTGCGAAGAATTTGGAATTAATTTTATTAGCAGAATATAATCCAACTATAGATATCTGGTGCATTAAATTAATATATAAAACGTATTGGTAGTTCTAAAAAGAATAATTCCTTTCTACTCAAATCAGTTAAAGCAACCCAATAAACACTGTCAGACTGAAATTTCAGAGGTGTGGGAAACATTAATTTCATCCCAAGGAGAGACCTTGGCTGAATTATCTTTTGCCTTATTGCGTTTTGTTGCAATAAAATTAAAACATGTTGATATCCATTATATTAAAATCCTGTCTAGGGACCACTGTAGTAATGATGGTAATATTTTAAAAGACAAATGGATAGATAAGAGCATTCTTGAACCCTTATAGGTACCTCAGCAAGAAAACGGGTATGATTGCGGAGTATTTGTTATGCTGTTCTTTGAAGAATTCTCAAGGCGAAAGGTTAGGATAAGGTTATAAACATTTTAAAACCATTATAACGTTAATGGAAAGGATATAATAGAATCAGACAGTTTAAAACTCCCAGGTGTAACTATTGATAGTGAACTCAGTTTTAATAAGCATGTGAGTGATGTTTGCATTAAAGCCAGTCAGCGAATAGGGGTGATTATCAGGTTAAGGAATCTCATACCAACTGAGGCCAAATTGCAACTTTATAAGGTAGCCATCCTCCCTCACTTAAAGTATTACCATTTAAATTTGGCACTCGTAGACTGGAGAGAGTGCAGGAGCGGGGATTGCGTGCAGTTTTTAAGAACAAGATGTCTACCTACTAATAGGTGCGAAAAAAGCCAAGCTACCATCCTTACTTCATAGGATATATGTTTAATGTATAAAGTAAAATTTAGTTTGTGCTCGCGGACAATTTGTAATTTGTTCATGACTAACAGTCATTCCTATTATTTACGTCAAAGGGATTTCTATCTACCTAGTTTTAGCACTGTCAAGTACGGAAAACATTCGATAAGATATTTAGGCCCTAGACTCTGGAGCAAGCTATGAAGTAAAGACAGATCGATTGCCACTCTCAGCCATTTTAAGACAATGATACGTGGACGTGATCTAAGTAACATCACAGAAGGATGCAGTGGGTGTTACTTACGTAACTCGCGACTTCGTTATAGTTTTAATAGTATTTGTATTCTCAGAGACATGGTAACGTATTGTTTCTATTAGTTAGCGATTTCAGTTAGGTGTCCCCTATTAGCAAAGGATATTCTCCCCTGCTAGACTTCATTTGACATGTTAATAAAGTCATTATTATTGTTATTATTAATTTCCATCTCAGCTGAGCAAGACAATGATTCTTTGCTTGTTTTTCTCTCTTTTAGTTTCCAGTAAGTGAGCTTCTTTCGGGCAATATTCTCCAGTGGTATAACCAAGCTTCAGCATTTCATTTGAGACAAAGAGTCACAGACATCCTTTTAGTTACAGGAGCTAGAATTTGAGATTTTACAACTACTCGTATTGTCATCTTATGTTCAGTTACTATGACACATGGAAAGAATGATTAAGTTGAAATCTATTATTTTCCATACCATAACAGTGGTGAACGCATTAAACAAGAGGCTTTATCATTCGATAGATTTGCCCCCTCCCCCCCCCCCCCATTTTCATTGGCTGGGAGCCCACCACGTGACCTGCAAATAACTGCCAATAATGGTCTGCTCATGCGTAATACCGTCTAAATCCGTTTTTGCTGCAAATAAATAGTCTGCTCATGCCCAATAGTAACCACGCTCTTGTGGTCGCACTTGTGTGAAATAAATTATTTAACTGAGAAGGAAACCAATTGATTTCTGCCAGCAGCGCGCGCTTACCGCTTCCATCAAAAAATTGAAAACAAAGTCGGTGATCGAATGATAAAACAGTTATTGAACTCGGTTTAATATTTAATATCTATGTACAACAACCAAAACTAATCTTAACCTGACCCTAATTTTTCTCTAGGCTTGAGTTACACTGGATGCAAAAACGGATTTTCACATATAGCAAATGTGGAGCAAATGCATGGCAAATGCTACGTTTGTGCACGTTTGCTTAGATTTGCTGAAAAGCAAAGATCACATTTGCCACAGTTTTTCCACCCATGGCAACGCTCGTAAATGCCACATTTGTTTTAAATTTGCTGTTGTGAGTAAAAGTACGGATAACATGGTATTTTTTGTGACATTTGGAGGGGTAGTAAACATGATGTTAAAACTAAAATTTTGCAAGTACTTTTCCTGAAGTTGTAAATTTGATCAAACTTTCATCATTGCACCTTTTTACAAGGTGAGTAAAAGCGAGCAAATATTAGTTTTTGTACCCGTTTGCTCGGAGCAGCAAATGTGTTCAAATATGAATTTTTGCAGAGATTGCTAAGAATAGCAAATGTGGCCAAACGTGTAGTTTTGCAGGGTTTTGCTCAGGAAAGGAAATGTGTTCAAGGATGTATTTTTGTAGAAATTTGCTAGGGATATTAAATGTAACCAAAATACGACTTTCTTCACATAATTGCTTTGCATACCAAATGCAGTCAAAGAACCAGGTTTTCATGCTTGTTTACGATAGGAAATTTGACTATTTGCTCGGGTAGCCCTGTGATCAAAAAATAAAATTATGTTTTTGCTCACTGTAGCAAATGTGATAACAATATCATTTTTGCCCCTTTTCCTCCATGCCGAAGGGACACACCCCAGTGCTGCTTTGCCTGAGCTCTGTTTACTGGGCAACTATAAAACACATCAAATTATTGGGCTAACATGGCTATGGGCAAAGGCTCATAGCCGCTTTTATTCAAACATCAAATTTCCTTAACAATCTTTCATAAGGAGTTTGGCCCAGTAAAGGTGTGGGCACTAAAAACGCCAAAAGCATATGGTCACATATGCTGCCCCATCCCAGGCAAGAGCAGCACAACAAAATTGATACCATAAAATCTAAAAATCAAAGGTAAAAAAAAAAATTGAGGAAAGATGGCACCACAGAAAAATGCACATAATGCTGAAGAGAAACTAGTATGGCAACCACCGCCCATGCCAATGGAAGCCACCTGGTTAACGGGACCGTCGCCTATGCTAACTTAACCTATCAGAAATAAACACTACTCAATCTGCCTGGAGAGGCAGCTGCCCATGCTAACTGCACTCATCATGATAACAATAAAGATTCAGTTAAACAAACAAACCAGGCTTAATAATACAGCCCTACCTCCAAGGATCAACATGGCAGGACAGTCGCCCATGCTAACTGAAACCACCATGCCTCCTCAGATAGGCATTATACCAAAGTAAACAAACAATAGGTATTGCCCACTAGGCCAAATACTGCACATAAGGGGCAACAAGGTGGGACAGCTGCCCATGCTAACTTAACCCACCCTGCTGCCCTAGGAGTTAAAACACTATGTAACTTGCCTATGCTAACCCGAGAACCCTGAAGGAACCCAGTGAAGCAGTGAAACTTAATCCTAGACCCTTAGGCAACAGGGCTTGGTACCCTTATACAACGTTGGAAAGCGTTTGATTTCCAACGACCTAGAGCCCGTATTTGGGCATCAGACAGACCTCGCTCGTAACGTTAGAGGCAAGATAAGTGGGATACCTGAGATGGTCGTAGACTCTGGTTGTACGAGGACCCTAGTACATGAAAGATTTATGGTTGACAAAGATTCCTTTACAGGAGACGAGATTACAGTCCTAACTGCATCTGGAGAACGCCTCATAGTCCCTTTAGCTTGGGTTCAGTCTGAAAGCGATCAGGGTGAACATCTAGAATTAGTGGGAGTTTTGAGTAAACTACCCGTTGATTGCCTGCTCGGCAGATCGTCTTTCGGGCAAACACTTTCTAGAGACGATGTTCTTACTGTGGGAGAACAATGTTTCGGTGGACAGCTCCAAAGGTGTTGAAGCCTTTGTGCTAACGAGGCGACAAAAGGCGCTTGAAGAGGCCCAGCAGAGAGCCGATAGTTTGGTTGACCGCGAAAATGCACTCGCATTTAAAAATCTGTCGAAAAGGGAGTCTAAAAATAATGGTCTTAATGAAGGCGACTTGCGAATACTTTTCGGGGACAAAGACATAGGTGAGGAAGCGTGTGAGAACTCGGTTGAGCTCTCGGATAGTGACTCAGATGGGGATACACGTGCGGATCATTTACCCCTCAATATTCTCGATAGAAATAAAAAACAGTTAATAAAAGACCAGAATTCAGATGTGACCCTCTTAAAAGCGCGTAATGGAGCTACTTACAGGGAACCCATGGAAACGGACGGTTTCTTTCTCAAGGGAGGGTGACTCATGCACCGCAGGTTCAACAAAAGCGTACACAATGGAGTCAGGTTTGTTGATCGAACTGTAATCCCTGAATCTTACAGAAACGAAATTCTCCGTATTGGTCATACTATACCCCTTTCAGGACACTTGGGCACCTCAAAAACGTTAAGTCGCATAGGGACCCATTTTTATTGGCCTGGTCTCGCCTTCGACATTCGTAAATACTGTGCCACCTGCCCACAATGTCAGTTAGTGGCCAGGAAGTTGAAGTCAAATAGGACCCCTCGAACCCCGTAGCGTTCGTGACCGAACCTTTCAGAAAGATTGCAATCGACATTGTAGGAGAATTGCCACGGTCCAGCACTGGCTATAAATATATTCTTACAATTGTAGACTATGCTACTTGTTATCCTGAGGCCATTCCCTTGAGGAATGTTAGTTCCAAAACCGTCGCGGATGCACTTGTCCAATATTTCTGTAGAATAAGAATTCTCCAAGAGTTAGTATCTGACCAGGGATCCAATTTTGTGGGCCGTCTTATGACACAACTATCTAAGCAATTAGGCATTACAAAGATCAAAAAATCGGTTTATCACCCTGAAGGAAACGGTTTGGTTGAGAGATTTAATGGCACGCTCAAGGCGATGTTAAAGAAATTTGCGCAAGAGCGGGTACAAAGCTGGGATAAGCTCCTTCCTTATTTGCTGTTTGCATATAGGGACGTTCCAGGTGAATCCACAGGGTACTCCCCTTTCGAGTTGCTTTTTGGACGTACAGTAAGAGGTCCCCTCTCAGTAATCAAGGAGTCGTGGCTTGGGAAGGAAATTAAATCTGGCAGGAACCTTGTGAGTCATGTTCTTGAAATTCGCAGGAGAATGGCAATGATGCAGCGTCTGGTACAAGATCGTATGAAGAGAGTGCAAGGTACTCAGAAACGATTGCATGACGTTCATAGTTCCACACGTAGTTTAAAAGTCGGTGACAAGGCATTGGTTCTGCTTCTTACTACAGGGATTAAGTTGGAAGTGCATTGGCAGGGCCCATTTAAAGTGACGAAGGTTTTCAATGATGGTTTGCACTATGAGATCGACACCGGTAAGTCCCACAAACAACACCGAGTCTATCACATTAATCTATTAAGTAAATGGCAGAGTAGGGACGAGACGGCTTCCTACATAATGTCAGAATCTTTCGAAACCTCTTTACCACATGAAAAATGCATATCCCCATTTTGCAGAAATGAAACTTGGGAGGATGTTATCATTTCGGATGCTTTAACCAAGGACCAGAAAGATCAGGTGAAGGACCTTTTACGAAAATACGCAGATGTCTTTTCTGGTAACCCCAGTGTCACTAGCGTAGCGACACATCGGATTGACACGGGCGACTCTGCACCAATACGTTGTTCTCCCTATAAGGTACCTCAGAAACTTGAAGAAGTCGTAAACAACGAAATAGAAAACATGTTAAAAATGGGTATCATTCGCCCCTCAGCCAGCCCCTGGGCCTTCCCGGTCGTTGTCGTCCCCAAACCTGATGGTACCATACGACTTTGCGTCGATTATAGAAAACTTAACAGTATTACTAAAATGGATGCCTATCCGGTCCCATCTACGGACCGCATGATTGAGAAAATAGCCTTGGCAACGTGCATCACCACCCTTGACCTCACTAAGGGATACTGGCAGATTCCTCTAGATAAATCGACAATCGAAAAAAGGATTATATGAATTTCTGGTCATGCCTTTTGAGATGAAGACTGCCGGGGCCACTTTCCAACGAATGATGTCAGATGTCGTTTTAAAAGGGTTTAATTTTGCAGGAGCCTACATTGATGATCTTGAAGTAGACACACACACTTCCTTTTCACAACATTTAGTGGAACTTGGCCAGGTTCTGCAACGATTGCAAGAGTGCAGCCTATGCGCGCGCCCTTCTAAATGTAAAATTGCTATGGAAAATATAGATTTTGTGGGTCATCGTGTTGGAAGAGACAAGATTGAACCACGTTTGGCTTTGGTTAAGTCGATAAAAGAGTTCCCTAGACCTGAAACCAAATGACAGATTAGATCATTCCTTGGACTTGTCGGCTACTACCGCAAGTTCATTCCCAATTTCTCTCAGAGGGCCGCTACTCTAACAGATCTAACACGAGGTAAGGGACCAACTAGAATTGAGTGGCTACAGACACACGAGCAAAAACCCCCAGTCTCACGACCGCCACATTGGGACGAACCTTCTACTTTGCAAGTAGACGCGTCCAACAGAGGCTTGGGAGCTATTTTGAGCCAGTTAAGTAAAGACGGAGAAGAGCTTCCAGTGGCTTTTGCTAGTAGAAGGCTCCAGCTAAGAGAGGAAAAGCTGTCCACAACGGAGAAAGAATGCTTAGGGATTGTTTGGGCTGTTGAGCTGTTCAGATATTATTTGTTTGGTAAAAAATTTAAGCTACAAACAGATCACAATCCTTTAGTTTGGTTAGGGCAGGTGCGTAACAAGAACAAAAAATTACTTCGCTGGAGTCTCACCCTTCAAGAGTATGATATGCAGCTCGAGCATAAAATTGGCAAGACCCACGGCAACGTGGACGCCCTTAGCAGAGTTTAGGGCTCAAATTTTGTATCGGGCTGTTACTATTCTATTTTTTTTTTCTCCTTTGTTACTCTCCCCCAAAAAATAGACTTGTTAGGGGGGGAGGTGTCACAAAATTCCTTTTTCTTTAGTTCTTTATTTCGTTAGTTCATAGTTTATTCCGCTCGTGTTAATTACTTAGCGTTAATTTCGTATCGTGGTCTACCGCAATTAGTACATTAGAGAATAGTTTGTCAGTCTATTTGTTCTTTTAAGTCTCCATTGTGGAGATGCAGCTTTTGTAACTATGGGCTCGTTAGGGTCGTGTTTTAACAATAGGTTTGTCAATAAGTGTTGATGTGGAGTGCATTGTTATGTAAAGATATAAATGTAAGTAGCGTGTTGTAAAGGCGGGTGGAAAAAGGTCAGTTGACCAGAAGACTGCTAGGAGGAGGAAAGCCGGAGAGAAGCCAAAGTGGAAAGGTGAAAGTTTAAAGAAAGTGGAAAAGAGAAACACTGCCAAGAGTCATTGGTGGGAGCCGACCGCGAAATTCCCTGACAAAACTCCTTTGTCGGCGGTGGCAAATATATTTATAGTGGACGTTTTTGGAGGAAAAGGTTGGTTTGCTGGAAGAGGTAGTAGATGGTTGCAGGATTAGCCGGTTGGACTAACAAGAACCTTGAGAAGGCACGAAGGCTGACGAAGAACTGAACTTATTGTCTGTAAATATTAAAGGAAAGTATTTAGTTCATTTTGTATTGTCGTTTAAGTATATATTAGCATTAAGTAAATCTAAGTAAGATTAGTTAATTTAGAGATAGTAACTGTCATAACTGTTTTACTTGTAGTTAACTTTTATCTATAATTAAAGTCGTACGCGTTTACTAAAAATTTATGCTGTGTTGCGAGTTTGTGGGAAGGGGTGTGAAATACGTTGTTTTACCCTAGGGGATCGCGAATCGTCACAGCGTGACAGTAAGTTCCTAATTATGATGTACAGGTATTTAAATCCTAAATTAATTTGAATTAGTTACATTGTTTAGTTCGGAGCATTGATAATATAAGGTATATCAAATGCCTCTGTCAATTATTAGTCATTTCTTTAAATTGTTGAAATTATTTTGCCTTTCAATAGATGTAGTACTTTGGAAATGTAACCTGCAGAAGCGGTTTCATTTTGCCTCAAATACTAATACAACAATTCATTTGGATGAATGCACATTTTGAATCCCAAAAGCATAAAAAAATATCCCCTACGGCAGTAAACTTGGCAATGTTACAGCCAACGGAGAAGTTAAGGCTGAGTTCAGATACCAAACATTTGATTGGGAATTAATAAAAACTTAGGCTGACCTTAGGACAACATAATAACTGCCATATGATACGTCACAAGTATATGCACAGTATACTTCCATATAAGAAAAAATTCAGTATCTAAATCGAACCTGCCTGAAAGTTGAAATAGCAGCTAGGAGAATGACTCAGCCATTTCACATTGATTCATATGCTACATTGTATTTTCATGTAATTGATTTAAGTTATTAGGTTTGGTATCTGAACTGCGCCCAATACTATTATCAAACAACTTACACTAATGATGCACCAACCACAAACTGTGGTAAAAATTTTGTTAAGCATTGTTTGAAAGCAAGTTCCTATAGTATTGTACTTGAATCTAAGTTATTCAATAACGTTTATCTACAGAACCAGTTGGAAAATAAACTTCTCAGTATGCTTTATCAAATTAACTGCATGTTTAGACCTACTTTACAAGTCACATCGAACCATATAAGGCACGCCATCCGCCAGTTCAAATGGAGAATACTACAAATTAATTAAAATTCTATAACAAATTAACTGCATGATTACACCTACTGAGTGCCACCAGCCAGGTCAGATGGAAAATACTAAAACTAGTATACTATCATCATCATCATCATCATCATTGAACTTTATGAGGCGCGCCACCCGCCAGTTCAGATGGAAAATACTACAAATTAGTATACTATGACAAATTAACTACATGGTTAAAAGGCAATTTTACTGCCACGCAAGTAAAATGTAGTTAATGGATCGTGACAATACTATCTGTAACCCTTTGATGGCGGCTCTGTTTTCAATGTAGCGTTTGTGCCGTCCAGTTGCCAAGGTCAGCAAACACTGAGGATTTATTGTATTTTTGCTTCGAACTTCGCAGCTTTGTTGTCTCTAGCAGGCTAGTACAATCCACGGCATTGGCGCTTTTTTCAAAGCTCTATTCACGGCTAAGAGTTGGCACGTGTAACACTAAGTTCTCTCGCAGTACAGCTCTTCCAACTGGCTATGCCAGCAGACATTAATTTGTCTAACTATAAAAGGAAGCATCACTTATGTTCTGTTGTTCAGTGCAGTTAGCTCTCAATATATTAGTGTGGTTACGATTTGGTTTTTTACAATGGCTCACCGCCCTCGCCGTTCCCAGCACGCGAACCGTCCGTCCGCTCGGGGAGAAGATTTCACTGCGCTGACAAGTGAAGTCTTAAAACTCCGTCTCCAAGCTCTCAATCTTCCCATCGTGGGCTCCCGAGGCCAGCTTCTCGCCCGTCTCAAACGTGCCTTGCCGGGAAAGGCGACCACACCACCGAACCCACAGAAAAGGCGCACAACTACGGTCAAAACACGCCAGTTAGGGCAACCCAAGAGTAAGTGCGCAACGAATTGAACAGATGGAGAACCTGAAACCCGTCCAGCCAGCCCGGTCGACAAAGACGAGGACAGCGCCCTCTCAGACAACGCCTCGTTTTCTTCTATCGAGGAGATGATTGAGTCCGGTCCAGAGCCAGTTGCTTTCGGCTTGCATCCCACCACCGTGTTCAGCCCAGATCAACGTTCCGCCATCGAGGATCTTGTGTCCGTGTCGAGCTTTGTCGTCATTTCAAACTTCGTCCGCCGCACACCTTCCGTCCTCACCCAACCAGAACTGTTGCACTCCTGGTATGGCCTCTCCTCTGGGACTTTCAAGGCCATTAGACAAGTCTTTGGAGGACAAAATCCTCAGGGGTGAGTACATTGATTTTGCGTTACTTTTGCCCGACAACTTGTATCAGTCCCAGACCCCTGAAATCCAGTTGCGCCTGGTCGATTCATCCTCAGGCCCCATGGGTTCTCCGGTCACCATGGTGCGAAAGAAAAAACCTGTCATTGACACATTCCAGAAGTGGCTGGATGCATATATGGCCTACATGATAGTCCTTGTGTCTGCCTATCCAAGTAGGGCACTCGAGCTCATAAAGTACCAGCAAATAATTAGCAGAGCGGTCACTAAATTTAAAGGTCTGGCCTGGTTATCATACGACCAGCAATTCCGTCGCCGAGCGATAAGGTTGACCTCGAGCTATGGACGGTGACTTTCGCGGGCCTAGCTAAGCCCCATTGCAACGTTTGCTCGAGCCCCTACCATGCTGAGGATGTCTGCCCTTCTGCTGACCTCAACAGGAGACCGCGGCGACCCCAAACCGTGTGCTTCGATTTCAACAAGCCTTCCGGTTGCCAACGCCGTAACTGCAGCTACCCGCATGTATGCCGCCGCTGCCATTCCCCCAACCACGCTGTCCAAGACTGCCCCCAGCAACAGCCCAACAACGCCAGCAAGTCCACTAAACCCAGTGAGCGTGGCAAGAAATAAAGTGGAGCAGCAACGACGCAATCAGAGGTCATTGGTATCCTCACTGATTGACATTTATCGCTTAGAATTAGAATTAATGCATCACCCTGATTGCAACTTCGTTAGTAATCTACTTAGTACGCTTAAGGAGGTCGCTTGCATTGGCTATTCAGGGCCGTGTTCATCCCGGGTCTCCCCTAACCTAATTTCTGCGGCGCAGCACCCTGATGTAGTCTCTTTTAACCTCCACAAGGAGATAGCTCTGGGACGGGTAGTGGGACCCTACCCATCCCCCCCTTACCTAAGTTTCAATGTCACCCGTAGATCCCTGAGCCTCGTAGATTTACAATCACTAATCGGAACTCTTCAATTTGCATGCTAAGTGGTGGTGCCGGGCAGGACCTTTCTACAGCGGACGATTAATTTGACCAGGGGGGGTCCCCAGTCGTTTTCACCACATAAGGCTCAATAAGGAATTTTTTAAGGACCTGGCCATGTGGAAAGTTTTTATCTCAAACTGGAACGGGCGCTCCTTCTTTCTCGAGTCTGCTCACACCCCGGCGCAGCATCTTGAGCTCTACACTGACGCTGCGGGCTCAATAGGATTTCGGGGCTATTTTCAAGGAAAGTGGTTTCAAGGTCGTTGGCCTCCCCACCTGAGCTTGAGTTAACAATGCGGAATTAGTATTGAATGGCAAGAACTCTTTCCCATTGTAGTCGCTTGCTCCGTGTGGCACCCCTTTCTCACAGGGAAGCGCCTTCAATTCTGGTGTGACAATCTCTCGGTGGTCGCTATCATAAATTCAGGGCGCACTAAGACACCCAGCATTATGGATTTGGTTCGCCAACTTGTGCTTCTCTCTATGCAGCATAATTTTGTAGTGCGTGCCCGTCATGTCCCTGGGGTTTCAAACAAGATCGCTGACACCCTCTCCCGCTTTCAGATGCAGAGCTTCCGGTCTCTTGCCCCCCACGCCGACCAGAGTCCTTGTATCATCCTGCCTTCGCTCATGACCCTCTGAGGGAGGAAGTCCTAAGGTTCTTGGGGCCTGGCCGCGACCACCAATCGGGCCTACAGCTCTGGGGAACGTCGATTTTTACAATTTTGCCTGATGAACCGTCTCCTCACCCCAGACGGGGATGTATTACCTGCCTCTGAAGGGACACTGATTTACTTTGCCTCTTACCTTGCTAGAACAGTGGGTCATAGCACGATTAAACTTTATTTAGCCGCGGTTCGTAATCTTTATATTACAGCTGCACGGGTACAATGATCCCCTTGAGGGTAAGCTTCTTCTCCGTAAGGTCCTGCGTGGGCTCCTTCGCCACCAGGGCAACCAGCGCATCCGTCGCTTGCCAGTGACACTGCAGATTCTCCTTGCCATTCGTCCCATTCTGCACGCATGGCTTAGACACCGGAACTTTTCTATGATTTGGGCTGCTTTCAACTTAGCCTTTTTCGCGTTTCTCCGTTGCAGCGAGTTTATATACAGTGGGGTTTACAAATTTCGCCCATCTTTAGATCTCTCTACCGATTGCATAACCTTTCATCCTAACCTGGCACGCCCACAGCGCATAACAGTGTACCTAAAATCGTCCAAGACTGACATTTCTAGGGAAGGGCATTCTCTCACTGTAGCTCGCACCTTGTCACCCCTTTGCGCCGTTGTAGCCATGGAAGAATATTTTCTCTTAGCTAGGCAGCAACCGGGACATTTATTTTATTTCCAGTCAGGTCATTACCTTACCCGTAGTGTGGTGTCCTACCTCCTTCGGGATAGTACAAGGGTCGCCGGCTTTCCCTATCGGAGCCTAAAAGGCCATAGCTTTCGTATCGGCGCGGCCTCGGTTCCCGCAGCTGCTGGCTTAGGTCGCTGGTCCTCGGACTGTTACCAACTGTACATAAGAACTCCTCAATCTACGTTAGAGTCCGTCGCTCCCAGGATGGCGGCCGTTTCTGGACGCTTCTCACCAGTCTAGTTTCTCGTCATATTTTTCCAGTTTTGTCTTTGGGCTTGGGGGAATGCATTGCCTCGCATGCATCGGTGGCGGTCTGCGCAGCGACCTCCCCCAAACTTGTTGGCTGCGTTGCCTTTTGAATATCGCCTGCTAACCGATACTCTTGTCCGATCCAGCACGTGCTGTTTTGCATTCAGCTCGTAGTGCTGGGGAGATAAGTGAGGTTCCTTTGTCACACAATCGCCGGAAGTCGCACAGGCTAACCTAACGCAAGGCAGTGCTCCCCCATTAACGCCAAACGGAGTCAATGTTTGATCATAACTAGTAGTTAGCACACAAACATAAGGAACAGAGACATTAACCTACTTTAAAAATTACATCGAACTGTATGAGGCGTGCCACCCGCCAGTTCAGATGGAAAATACTACAAATTAGTATACTATGACAAATTAACTGCATGGTTAGACCTACTTTACAAATTACATCGAACTGTATGAGGCGCGCCACCCGCCAGTTCAGATGGAAAATACTACAAATTAGTATACTATGAGAAATTAACTACATGGTTAGACCTACTTTAAAAATGACATCGAACTGTATGAGGTGCGCCACCCACCAGTTCAGATGGAAAATACTACAAATTAGTATACTATGACAAATTAACTGCATCGTTAGACCTACTTTAAAAGTTACAAGGAACTGTATGAGGTGCGCCACCCGCCAGTTCAGATGGAAAATACTACAAATTAGTATACTATGACAAATTAACTGCATGGTTAAACCTACTTTACAAATTACATCGAACTGTATGAGGCGCGCCACCCGCCAGTTCAGATGGAAATTACTACAAATTAGTATACTATGACAAATAAACTGCATGGTTAGAACTACTTTCCAAGTTACATCGAACCGTATGAGGCGTGACACCCGCCAGTTCAGATGGAAAATACTACAGGTTTGTATACTATAACAAATTAAGTGCATGGAATTGAGTGGTACACCCATCTTTCAATCATTGATGCCACATGCAGATACGTCTATTAGAAAAATATCACTTAAACTCATGTTACTGCTTATGTTTGATGTATTGAGTATTGAAAGATCACTGACAATTTTCTTAGACTTAAAGGATTGTGAAACCTTTCTTGATTTTAGTCAAAAATTATTGAGAAACGATTCCTATATTAGCACAGGTATTCACTAATTGTTGCCCTGAACATTCGACTCTGCCATAATTATCGGATGCCTAAAACAATTCACCTGACCCCAGTTCATGTCAAAAGATTAATTTCATACAGTGTATCCAGAGTAACAATGACACTACTCTACCCAAGTATTGACATAAAGACATTAATTTACAATTGCATCACAATTTGCAATCAGTGGACTGTCTGTTTCTTGCACCTAATGAAACTCCATTCAGCACTTCATCTTGTGGTTGAGGTAGGCCCTGGAAAATATTCACACCAGTCAATCAATCAATCAATCAATCAATGCATAAGCTACATGTACATTTCAATGAATTATGTAACACACCACTTTGCCACTCATAAGCAATCCTCCGGTGTAAGTGAAACTGAATAATGAAGCTAAAGGAATTGCAAACTGGAAGCCTGTGACAACCTCCCACAAGTGTCCACCTTTCCAAATTGACCATTTTGTGCATGTAATAAAATCAATAATAGTTACTGAGATTTAGTTTCTCATGATTTTAAATTGGAATTAATGTTTGTTGGCTACAACTCAAAACAACTTTTGTATTTCATCTATAATTTGCTCTTTTTTCTTGGGTTCCTGGCCACAAGGCACTAAAAGCATGATGTTGTGATATCCAATTAAAGCAGTGGAGCAATCATACAGAAAACTGCTCATTAAAACAAAAGTTTTGATAAAAATTCTCCAGGATGTGTCTAGTCTACATGTAGACTAAGTACTTATCAAATAAAATTTGAGGTTTTATGGGGAGAAATTGAAAATATTGACAATATCAACTCTATCACGTAAATGGTTGGTACAGTATATTTAGATAGCCAGCTCTCAACATGTACATGTATAGTAGCTGTATAATCTTCCATGAGAAATGCTAGTAATGCATTGAGTACTTTACCATAGAAT
Organism: Montipora capricornis; assembly: GCF_036669925.1. Classification (NCBI taxonomy): domain Eukaryota; kingdom Metazoa; phylum Cnidaria; class Anthozoa; order Scleractinia; family Acroporidae; genus Montipora; species Montipora capricornis. Next base: position 48,280,392 of record NC_090891.1, on the reverse strand, counting down.
ACCCGACAAGACAATTGGATTTTTTTGAACAGGCTCGCATACACCTGCACATGTACATAATTACATTTCCTTAACATTTGCACACAAATTCCTACAAAACAAACATTCAAGTTTGCGCAGGCTTTACCGGTCAAACCAAAGTTAAAGCAAATTTAGAGCCCTAAATTTGCCATATATCTGCTCAATTCGCAAACTCCAGTAAATCCATTTTTTCGTCCAGTGTTAGGCTCCAAAAGAGTTTGTTTAATCCATCTGAGTGCGCATTCAATCTCAAGCTCTTAGATTCCAGCAGCTTGCCCTCATAGCTATTTGTGGTCCTGTGGTTAGAGCGCTTGCCTTGAGATCCGGAGATCCCGGGTTCACGACCCGTTCTGACCACTCGTTGAATTTGATCCTGGTAGTCCCTGGTTAAACTTCCCAGCTGCCCCTTCCCAGGGGTCTTAAGTTTGACGACGTCAAAGGCGCGCTCAGCTATTTTTTGAGTCCATTTCTCGCGCGCCTGTTTTTGTTCGCGTCATGCAGCTCTCCAAACTATGTGACACTGTGACACAAATAAATACATATATCAACTTTATCTATGTCAAAATTGAGTGTAGAAAGTAGCATAGAAAGTTAGTACTTTATCGCAAACGTGACTATCGAGCCAAAAAAAAAGGAGCAAACAATTACTTACAAACTTTAATATATTTGATTAGATCAATCTAGCATTCATGCATTTTTACACATATTCCTTTATCTTAACTTAAATAAAGTGTTTTCAATTAAACACAAAGAGAGAAGTCGGACGAAAAATTAAAACCCTCAGTTTTTATATGCTTGGTAAACACATATTCATCAGTTAACTGAGTGAAATCTCACAACTTTCAATTCTTAAGAGGAAAAACCTTAACTGGCTCCGAGCGAGATCTACAACGCAATAATAAAAACAGAGATCTTTTGAACTCTGGCATTTTTAACGAATATAACAATGGATTTATAAAAGAGTTT
>NC_090891.1:48264405-48271905 GCF_036669925.1 Montipora capricornis | reverse complement strand
TTGAGAAGTGGTGTGACGAAAATAGCCTTGAGAAAAACCTGGAGATGATTCTTCCCGAGCAGTTGGATAAAGTACTCGAGCGATTTTACAATTACGGTTGTGAGCATAATTTTTCCCCCACAACATTAAAAGGTAATCAAATGGTTTTCTCGTGAAATTAGGAAATAATTTCACTTGCGTTTTGTCAAAATTCTGATAATTTCCCTCACCTAAAGGCTCGGGAAATTATCAGAATTTTGACAAAACGCTAGTGAAATTATTTCCTAATTTCACTCGTCGCCATTTGATTACACATACTAATTTAGCAATAGCAAAAGCAGTTCAAGGTTGAATCAAAGGACGAGATATGGCTGGATTTTACGAAGCTACAGATTACCTGTTCGTATGAGGACTGTACATCACGGATCACGGTAACGTGCAATTTTTTTCTCCGAAATGTTGAACCTTTTAATGCACTGACGTAATTCAAGGGCTGTGTTGAAAAGTGGGACGGGGACGCGGGGACAGGGGACGCGAGGACATGGAAAATGGCAGACTCGGGGACGTGGAGACTCGAGGACTTGGGGACTCGGGAACGTGGCGACGTATTTTTACCATTTGTTTAACTTTTCATCATATTTCACAAAATCGTCTGTTGATCGTAACTGCATTGTAGCCCCCGTTTTAAGTTCCTCGTTTGTACAATGTGAAACATACGCGTTACAGTAGTAAATATATATAGGATAGTTTATTACTGGTCTTCATAAAAAGGTGACATTCATCATACTACTATCACGTTACATAGTAGAGTAATTTAGGTAAAACGAAGGAACATGTTTTTTTGCATTAAGTCCTTATTTGACATAGGCAACATGAACGAAACGTTGGTATGACCACTTCTCAGATCATTTTACAATTCCCCAAGTATATCGAGGCTTGAATATTTAGCAATACTTCCACTTTCTGCATCATTTTTAATCATGCATTTCACTCGTAGTTGTCTGTGTCACGTCACCTTTCTTTACTGAAGACGTCATAACGCTTGTTTTTGAGATTGGGGGAACGTTTACCCTAAAAAATTCCGACAACGTTTTGCTTGAAACTGCTTAAACTGCCATTAACGTATAAGTATACCTATTAATGTGATATCGTTCATTTTTTATTGACCTCTGTGGACACTTATTATGTGATTTGACCTGTTTTTTTTTTTTTTTTCTTTTAATTTTAATTTACCGTTCCCATTAAGTTGGAGATATGATTAAAAGGCAGAGTGATACAGCCTCGAGCAACTAGAGCAAGGTAGCTTGATAGAAGATGACTTTTCCATCCTTGTTCCTGATAAAAGATTTAAATTGTTTTTAGCCGTTAAAAATCACGTGAAACATTTCAGATGAAAGAGAGAGTAGAAAGCTAAGCATGCAGATTTCAAGTTAACGTCGATTGGATAAATGTTTCCTGGTAAAACAAAAATATCCAATTTATGAGCTTGGTCAAGCCTTAACGCACTTGAGTCAAGAGTTACTTAGTTTGTGGCCCGGAGGCGGTACTTTAGGAATTTCGGGATGGTGGATGTGCCACTAGGACCCTGGAACCCTTAGGGCGCTGTTACACTGTGCAATTTTTCGTGGAACTTGTCTCGCAATGGCGTTGCGAGACAAGTTGCACGAATCGTAGCCCAATGTGACATACCTTGCAACTGTCAAAAACGTTGCGAGACCGGTTGCAGAAACCGTTGCGGAAAGTAGAATTGAGTTGCGCGAAAAATTGCCCAGTGTAACAGCGCCTTTAGCCTATACCAGAGCTGGTTCAGCTGAATTTTGCTACCCTGTACCATAGTAAACTCCCCAGATCCTTCCTATCATAGAGTATCTGTTTTTCAGAAACTACTGAGGTCACTAGCACAGTCTGGCCAAAACAAAACCTATACCACAATCGTTTCTCTCTCAAAAAAGGATTTATTTATCCTTGTTCAGTTTGTTCAGTCTTTTTCTGGTTTCCTTATTTGAGATAAAATCTTCAACTAGCTGGTCAGTTCCTTGAAAATTTATACCCTATTCTACACACAAACACTCTGATTTATGTAACCAATCCTAGAGTAAACTGCTTGAAAACCATACCCTTCACAGCGGCACATACGTGCAAAGCTCATAAATGGCAGTACCCCCCCCCCCCCCAGCTCATAAATAAATGGCAGTACCCCCCTCCTCTCGGGGGCTTCTGGCCCTGACGAACATTTTCGACAATATCAACGGTGACAACCCGAATTTTTCATCAAAGGTAACAAATTAAGCGCCGGAAAAGATGCAGTCACAATGCCGCCAACAAGGACATTGGCAGGGTATTTAAACTTCAGTTACAGAGAAGAAGTCACAAGGGCCCAGTTTTTGTGCAACAACAACAACAACAAACACTGCAACGAGAAATTTCAGCTGCAGTGTCAGCAATGGGCCATTAGGTCTTCTGCTTTATTTCACAGTCGAGCTCTGTGACGTGTGGCGAGAATGAATTTTCGAGAATCCAATTTTTAAATTTCGCTGTGTATTTAGCTGGTACTTCAAAAGCATACAGTTGATCATTTTTTCAAAATAACATTTGTCCGACTTCTCTCTTTTTCTTTTTTTTAAGTGGAAACACTTTATTCAAGTTAGTGTAAAGGAATATCTGTGGAAACGCATGCATGCTAAGATTGGCCCATTCAAATATATTAAAGTTTGTAAGGAATTTTTTCGTCTTATGTCTTTTGGCTCGATAGGTCTGCGATAGGTTTGCGATAAAACACTGACTTTCTAAGCCTTCACTGAATTTCGAGTTAAATAAAGTTGATGTATGTTTGTATTTGCGTCACTTACAACGTCGCATGGTTTGCAGATCTGCATGACGCGAACAAAAGCAGGCGCGCGAGAAATGGACCCGCAAAATAGTTGAGCGCGCATTTCACGTCATCAAACTTTAGACTCCTGGCAAGACTTAAAGAAACAGATAGCCATAAGGGTAAGTGGCTGAAAGCTAAGAGTTTGAGAAAAAGAAATATTAAGTGCGTTGAAAATAGCACTAAGAGTGTCTTTGATGTTCCACGGAGACTGGCTGTTAAGCGTTCTCCTCACAGGACATACTTTCATTCATTTTAACGATAGTCATCTTTATCATTACGGCCTTGAATCTTTACCAGCTTTGCCAGAGGAGAAAAAACTACAAATATTATGACAAAAACGAATGCGATATCAGCGGAATTGGGCGCATGACTGACAAACCATTCGCGACTAGAAGTTATACGTAGACCCAGGATTTTTGTCCATGATTTGATAGATATTCTAAAGATGGACGAGTATTACCACGTTAATTAAAGCGTGTGTGTGGCCATCAAAGGGAGAAAAAGAAAGAATAATCCACAAAGGGTTTCAGCTGCAAAATGTCCTTCAAAGTTAAAGAAAAGGAAAATACCTGTAAATGATTTCGACCTAAGACCTGAGAGTACGGATGACATATGGTAAGCAGACAGATTAACAACTTTTGTTTTTAACTTGCAGAGAATTTCAACGGATCAGAGGAAAACTGCGATGTGACAGACACCGTTAACTGTCACTTATGACGACAACAGTATTAAAGACACATCTGCAATAGAGCAACTAGCTATAGCTACTAAAACGACGATTGGATCTGTCAATGGAGAAGATTAGGTCGTTCTGCAAAATGTTTCAAAGAAGCGGGATCAAAGCAAGACCCTTGAGGACATCCCTTTTTGATGTCGTACCATTTACTCGTGATGGAGCCAAGTTTCACTCTTTCTTGTCGCTTTCAAAGTAAGACCTAAGTAGGGATGATAAATCTTCACAAAATTTGTAAGCCTTTAGTTTTTGGTTGACGCAGGAAGGAGGGAGTCAAATGCCTTGCTAGTATCAGTCGAAAGAATTTCCACCACCTTGTTAGTATCCAGCGCGGTTTTCCAAACTTCGACTAACTTCAGAAATACCCCCTCACAGCTATGCCCTTTTCTTTAAGCAGGCATATTGGTGGAGAGTTTGAAGGTCGATCTTCTTTCTTACTTGATTACTGAGTTTCTGTTTACATATTTTATTGATGTTGCTGAGAACTGTTATTGGTCTGTAGTTCTTTTTTTGTCAGTTTTATCTTCTACACTCGGCAAATTCCTATTGACTTGTGGCTGTTTTTGCTTTGGTAACGTCATACACCACAAGCCTTTTAGAGACATTACGCCAAGCCGGCCACTTCTGCTGGAACGAACACACCCGCAGAGGACAGCCACAACACCGGGAACTTCATCCCCTACTCTTCTCGAATAGTCCCACAGAGAACTTATAAACTGGAAGATATTTGTGAGACTTGACCTACGGTTTACAGTCCTTATCAGAGAAGACTTGACTGTCTAACCATTTGCGAATGTAAGGCAGCACTTTCGCCTCACTTATTTTAAGACCCTGAGTGTTGGTCCGGCCGCAGTCGAACTCACGACCTCCCGCATGGCAGCCCGGTGCTCAGCCAACTGAACCACTGCAGTGCGCGGTTGCTATCATAGATATAACAAGTGTACCCTTAAAAATTTTGTACTTCACTATATATTATGAAATTTAAATGCAGTTACTAAGAACAGAAAGGTCCTCCTGTGCTCTTGAATTATACTCAAAGAATCATGGAACAGTATCAATAGAAAAGATCCACAGGGATGACAGTTTCATCACAGACTTGTTAAGTATACTTTTTTTTTTCCTCCGTTTATTATTTGACTTGTACAGTTACATTGAATAAATACAATCTCTCTACATATCGGAGGTTATTACGGCTAAACGGTTATACGAACACACGCACAACACAAACGACGTTATATTAAAAAAAACAACAACAACAACAACAACCTTGGGATAATATACAAAAAAAGAAAAGATTCGCTTCATTTATAATACTGGGAACAAAATTACGACAGAGGCTTTAACTTCCGCTTCCTATGAAACTTGTTCAAACTGTTGGTCTTACCAGCAATATATAACTCCGTTTCATACTTTTAGTATAGCATAACCTTAAAATGCGACGAACAGCCCAGTCAAGAAAACTTAAGTGATTGGAAATTTAAAAACCGAATATGATAGTCAATATGATTATATAGCGCAAGGAGCAATAATTCGCTCGAGAGTAAATTGGTACGAATATGGAGAGAAAAGTAATAAGTACTTTTTGAACTTAGAAAATTCCAAAAAGAAAAAAAGTTGTATTAGGAAGTTAGTGGGGTTTAATGATGAATGCATAATGGATCCGAAACAAATGATGACAGAGATTCACAGCTTTTATGCCAATCTTTATGGTAAAGACAAGGAAAGGTTACGTTTATACAAAAGGTGGTGGAGCACTTATATTTTATACAGAATTAACTGAAGAGAGTGTAGTGTAACGTGAAGTGCTAGATTTCTATCCCGTATGAACCATGTGAGAAAAACTCTGATTGGAAATCTCACCCTGGTCAGAGTTTTTCTCTGTCCTTGTGTGGTCCCAGTTCCTTCAGTAGGGCTAACGCTCACATGATTCATATGGGATAGAAATCTAGCACTTCACGTTACACTACACTCTCTTCAGTTAATTCTGTTTAAAATATAAGTGCTACACGGCCAACGTTTGTATAAACGTAACCTTTCCTTGCACTTGTACATGTTAATTGCCGTGACTTTAACATCTTCAGTTCCAACGGCCTGCTCCCGTCTGACCTTGTAGCTCAGTCGGTAGAGCGGGGGAGATCTAACCCGAAGGTCGTGGGTTCAATTCCCACCCTGGTCAGAGTTTTTCTCTGTCCTTGTGTGGGCCCAGTTCCATCAGTAGGGCTAACGCTCACATGGTTCACATGGATAGAAATCTATCACTTCACGTTACACTACACTCTCTTCGGTTAATTTATGATAAAGACTCTTGTCAACAGGGTGGCTTGTCGATTGATGAACTCCTTAAGAATGTAAATACTAACATGTTAACAGACCAACAGCAGGAATATGTGGAGAAAAAAAATTACAGCAAACGAATATTTAGAAGCGTTGAAATCATTTGAGAAAAACAAAACACCAGGGAATGATGGATTAACTGTGGAGTTTTATCTTGGCTTCTGGCATCTCATAGAGAAATGTCTCGTCAATTCCTTGAATTTCCCTCACGAACACGGACAACTGTTAAATTCACAAAAACAAGCTATGATTACGTTGTTAGAGAAGAAAGACAAAGACAGACGTTTCATCAAAAATGGGAGACCGATCTCACTGATTAATGTCGATGTTAAAATCGTATCAAAGGCGATTGCAAGAAAGTTAGAATTGCTTTTACTTGAGCTTATTCATTCAAATCAAAATGGTTTAATTAAGGGAAGATCATTACTTGACGGAGTTCGAACAATTGAAGATGTACTTGAATTTGCTAAATTTACGGATAGTTCAGGTATTCTTTTAGCAGTTGATTTTGAGAAAGCATTCGACTCTTTGAATCATTCTTTCCTTTTTAAAATCTTGGAAAAATTTAACTTTGGAACACAATTTATAAAGTGGATCAAAACCTTCTACACTAACGTATCTAGTTGTGTCTTAAATAATGGTTTTATTACTGATTTGTTTGATATTCGTTGTGGCGTTAGGCAGGGCGATCCCTTGTCACCTTTGTTATTTATTTTGGTCATTGAAGTGCTTGCTTGCAGAATTCGTTAGACAGTTTTAAATTAATGGGTATTGTCGATGCAATCCCTCGTGAATGGAGGCAGATCATTAGACAAAGTGCATAATATCTCCCGCCCTTACACATCATTGACACAATTTATTGAAAGTTGGAAAACGCTCAGGTAGCCTTGTTAAAGGTCTCATCCAAATTGCTTTACACTGCTTTTAAAAGCAGAAAACAAGCTACTCCCACAGCTCAAAGGAAATTTCTGGAGAAGTTTCCCCAGCTTCAAATTGATTGGAGCAAAATATATTCCTTACCTTTTATAGTTACAATTGAAACTAAAATTCGTGAATTCCAATATAAAATATTGAATAATATAGTCTTTACAAATGAAAAGATGTTTAGGTTAAAAATGATTGATTCGCCTTTATGTACATTTTGTAAACGAGAAATTGAATCCACTGAACATCTATTTTTCTACTGCAATGTGACGAGGACGTTTTGGGAAGCTTTTTGTTCTTGGCTTAGTAGTTGTAACATTGACATACAATCGTTCAAAATAATAGAAATTTTGTTTGGAATGTTCAATATAGGAGACGACTTTATTATATTAAATCATCTGATATTGACAGCTAAATTGTATATTTATAGATGTAAGTTAAATAATGTACATCCGATTTTACGAGTTTATAAGGCCAAGATTAAAGCTGTATACCAAGTGGAGAAAAGGATAGCAAGTAGGCGGAACAAACAAACTAACCATACCAAAGAAATGGGAAAAGCTTTTGGCATATGCGTATGTAGGCTTGTAGTGTGGGTGTTCTCCATGTGTCCCTCTTATGACTTTTTATTAATATTCTTTGATAATAATGATGATGA
>NC_090891.1:48221905-48241905 GCF_036669925.1 Montipora capricornis | reverse complement strand
ATGGACAACATTCTCCCACGCTTGAAAAGACTTCCGACTACACATTAGTGTGAAGAAGACTCGGGCAACAAGTGGTCACTCCACCTGCCATCTCCATCAACAACCTTGAACTTGACGTTGTACACCAAGTCACGTATCATAGGTACACCATCAGTGCCAACCTCTCCCCTGATGTCGAGATGAACAAACGGATCAGGACGGCTGCAATACTTAAAGACGAAACACCACTCACTTCTAATAGAATCCAAAGATGATGGTCGTAACCAAGATGGCAGTGTAGAGCGCCTGTACGTATACTGTCAGCACACTCCTGTACAGCAGCGAGACGCTGGTAAAGAATGTCACATGCTTGAAATGTCAATGCTTGTAAAAAGTCACTTGGCGTCGCAAATGGTGGCAGGTTATTAGGAACCAAACAGTTGTAAGTACACTCAAGAGCACAAGAGGACTTTTCTGTTATTAGTAACTACATTTAAAATTGATTAAAAGGAACTACAAGATTTTTAAGGGTACACTTGTTATATCTTTGATAACAAACGCTCAACCACGCACCGGTGGCTCAGTTGGCTGAGCACCGGGCTGCTATGCGGGAGGTCGTGAGTTCGACTCCGGCTGGACCAACACTCAGGGTCTTGAAATAAGTGAGGAGAACGTGCTGCGTTACATCCGCAAATCATCAAGTGGTTGGACTTTCAAGTCTTCTCTGATAAGGACTGTAAACCGTAGGCCCCGTCTCACAAATATCTTTCATGTTTATAAGTTCTCTATGGGACTTTAAAGAACCCACACACTATTCGAGAAGAGTAAGGGTTGACGTTCCCGGTGTTGTGGCTGTCCTCTGTGGTTGCCTTCTTTCCAGCAGAGGTGGCCGGCTTGGCTTAATGTCTCTAAAAGGCTTGTGGTGTATGAGGCTACCATACAGTGCTGGGACGTGTAGATGTAGATGTAGATGTAGATGAGTCGATAAGAAAGAAGATAAAACTGAAAAAAAGAACTATAGACCAATAACGGTTCTTAGCAACATCAATAAATACCATGTGAACAGAATCCAAGTAATCAAGTGAGCAAGAAGATCTACCTTCAAACTCTGCACCATTATACCTGGTTAAAGAAAAGGGCATAGTTGTGAGGCGGTATTATCACTGCAGTTAGTCGAAGATTGGAAAACCGCGCTGGATACTAACAAGGTGGTGGGAATTCTTTCAATTGATACTAGCAATGCATTTGAATTCCTCCTTCCTGCCCTAATCAACCAAAAACTAAAGGCTTACAAATTTTGTGGAGATTCATCATCCCTACTTATGTCTTACTTTGAAAGCTACAAGGAAGAGTGAAACTTGGTTACATCACGAGTAAATGGTACGACATCAGAAAGGGATGTCCTCAAGGGTCTTGCTTTGATCCCGCTTCTTTGAAACATTTTGCAGAACGACCTAATCTTCTCCATTGACAGATCCAATCGTCATATTAGTAGCTATAGCTAGTTGCTCTATTGCAGGTGTGTATTTCATATCGTTGTCTTCATTAGTGACAGTTAACGGTATCTCTATCACATCGCAGTTTTCCTCTGATCCGTTGAAATTCTCTGCAAGTTATAAACAAAGTTGTTGATATGTCTGCTTACCATATGTCATCCGTACTTTCAGGTCTTAGGTCGAAATCATTTACAGATATTTAAATTTCCTTTTCTTTAACTTTGAAGGACATTGTGCAGATGAAATCCTTTGTGGATTATTCTTTCTTTTTCTACCTTTGATGGCCACACATGCTCTTTAATTAGCTTTAATTAACGCGGTAACACTCGTCCGTCTTCTATCATATCATGGACAAATCTTGGGTCTACGTATAACTTCTAGTCCGGCGAGAATGCTTTGTCAGTCATGCGCCCAATTCCGCTGTTATCGCATTCGTTTTTGTAGTTTTTCTCCTCTGGCAAAGCTGGTAAAGATTCAAGGCCGTAATGATAAAGATGACTATCGTTAAAATGAACGAAAGTAAGTCCTGTGAGGGGGATGCTTTCCAGCCAGTCTCCGTAATTACTATGGAACATCAGAGACACTCTTAGTGCTGTTTTCGACGTACTTAATATTTCTTTTTCTCAAACTCTTAGCTTCAAGCCACTTCCCCCTATGGCTACTTGTTTCTCTAAAGTTTGATGACGTCAAACGGGCGCTCAACTATTTTGCGGGTCTATTTCTCGCGCACCTGTTTTTGTTCGCGTAATGCAGCTCTCCAAACCATGCGACGTTGTGACACAAATACATACATACATACATCAACTTTATTTATCTCGAAATTCAGTTAAGGCTTAGAAAGTCAGTATTTTATCGCAAACGTGACTATAGAGACAAAAGACACAAGGGCAAACAATCCCTTACAAATTTCAATAAATTTGAACCGGCAAATCTTAGCATGCATGCATTTCCATCATATTCCTTTACACTAACTTGAATAAAGTGTTTCCAATTTAAAAAAAAAGAGAAATGGGACAAAAATTTGAAACCCTCAGTTGTTATATACTTGACAAACACATATTCATCAGTTAACTGAGTAAAATCTCACAACTTTCAAGTCATTAAGAGGAAAACCCTGAACTGGCTTTGGGCGAGATCTACAACGCAATAACAAAAACAGAGCTCTTTTGAACTGTGGCATTTTTAATGCATATAGTAATGGATTTATAAGGGAATTTGCGTAAAATAAGGAATAGACAGAAAGAAATAAATGGCGCAATATTTGATGCGAAATTGTCTTAAACCTTTCTCCCGAAGAAAAGTGAGAACAAATATGGAGAATTCCCAAGGGCAGCACTAGTATTAACTACAATTGTTACAATGAACAGTGTCTTGGTCAGTTTTCTTGCTCTACTGGTTGCACAATGATGATGAGGATGAGTTCCACAGTAAACTCTAATGGCGATGAACAAGTAAGAAACAAGGATAATACAAAGACAACCAAATAGGAACAAGCCATGTGCGGCTAGCAAGTGATAGGAAATAGTTCTATCTAACGAAAATGCTGGAAAGGCGATGGCTGTAGACAGGGCAGCTGTAAACCAAACACCCGCAACAGCTGCTCCAAACATCTTCTTTTTGATGAGGCGATGCTTAAAAGGATGAAACGTTGCGTGCATCCGCTCCAAAGAAATAGCAGTAAGACTTGTTACAGAAGCTGACGGAAAAAAGAAAGTCAAACTGTTTATAACTATTGAGCTCTCAAAGCTCCAAAAGTTACAGCCGTTACCCAATGAAAAAATATTTACGATCACGTTGTATGTAACAAACATGTCTGCAACCGCAAGGTTAATCACCAGGTACATGCTACGCTTTCGAAGGGTTCGCTCTTTCAGGTAAATAATGATTGTAAGGGCATTCATGGTCACCATAGCAACAGCTTCGATGTTAAGTATTGTCAGCCCGAAAATGCACTCGGATGAAGAAAAGAACTCGAAATTTGGAGTATCTGTTCTGGCTTGGTGATGAGAATCATTGGCCATCTACGTGAAGAAAGAAAACGACGATTAGAACCTTAGGATAGGTTGTGACCGGCTAAGAGAATTGCGTTTTTTAGCTAACGCAATACAGAGGAGATGAAAGAGGTAATTTAGTAACAAAAAAGATAACAAATCAAGCATTCTGATTGGCCAATGATCACAGAGAGCCAATCAAATGTGAGTCTTCTGCACAATTATCATTATTTTTCTTTTAATTTTCTCCCTGTGTACTATCAATAAAAAGTCACAAGGTTTTTTTCGGGCAATTTGAAAAAAATAAACACTGGTAAATTTAAGACCTCTGGGCTTGTGCAGTTTAGTTGGTTATTAAAAACCTTACAGGCTTTTTTGTCCCACATTGCATGAAAAAATCCTGATTATTTGTATACACACAATCTCTCTTCGAAGTGATGAACGAATGCACTTCGTATTATTAACATTCCGTGCTAAAATGTATTTTGCTATGATCGGTTGATAAAGAAGCCTGAAAATGAACACCAAGAGAACCAATAAAAGTGGCCTCTAAGGAGCGCATTGACGTCGAGCACAAAAACCCGACTTGATGAGTCTGAATATTGATCCACAAGTGGACACTATCTTTGAGAAGAAAATGTTCGAAGAGACAAGAATTGGCTATCAATGAAGTATATAAACCCTTCGCTCATGTTACATCCTTTTAACTCAGAGGTCGAAAAAATGTTTTATACACCTGTTTTGCTTTTGTCAAAGAGCGGATATCAAGATCATGCACGCTCTTCCTCCAAAAAACTCCGCGCTGGTAATTACATCCTGAAATTTTAGTCGACATTTTTTTCTCGATTCTTTTATATCTTCAGTTTTAGGGTGCATTTGGTTTCAATTGTCAAAATTACCTTTCGGAAACTAGGTATGGTATTTCTTCACAATTCGAAATTTCTAGTGAAGATGTTGTTTTGGTGACGAACTGAGTTCTCTTGCCGATGTCGATCAGGGTTGGCAAAACAAATTTTTGTACTATCAGCTGAAAGAGGACAAGTTAAAACATGCTCTCGTAGTTCACCAGTTTTCAAACAAGTCGTGTTGATGTTGATAGAATGTATTTTGCCAGTTTGCTGTTTTGCTTGAAAAAAAAATTAATCACTCAAATGATATACAGACCTTTAGTCACTGTGCAGACACCGGAAAACGTAACTTCAAGTAGCGAGGAAGAGCTCACAACGGGACAACTGAAGTGCAATACTTCCTCTGAGTCATTTATTCTTTAGACCAAAAATTAATAAATTGCATGTGTTGGGCAATTTGTCAATATCTTGTTTGACAGCTTGTAAAATCAAGCCATAACATTAGATTGGTTTTGGGTTCTTTATCCTTATTTCAGTATTAAGGCGACTACGACTAAATGATTCTGAAGTTATTGAGTATTGACGCACAAAAACAGCCGAGAGCTTTTTTTTTCACTTAGTAAGTTCTCTAACATTGCCAAATTAAGCGCGGTGTATTCTACAGCACAGCCTATTTGACGTTTAACACTTTTAAGTAAACGTTTCGTCTAGTCCATGACGAGCCGTCATGTGAAAAGTCGACCCGACTTTTGGAAATGTCAGGTGGTTAGGGACTTAGAAAAAAATCGTGTATTTGTGATCATACTGGAGGCGGTGAGGCCGGCTGAAAATGTTGACGGGTCGTGACGACCCGTCTAGTTCGTGACGAGCCGTCATGTGAAAAGTGTTCCAGTGTTTGAGGTGGTGATGTCAATCCACCGGGAGACAGTTGTTTCGTTATTACTCGGGCCCGTAGGGGCACGAGTTATAAAATACGTTTGATTTCAGTTTTATTTATGCCTTTCTCCCCTCCCACAGGATAGGACCTTGTAAGCTAGTGGGCTGCATACCCGCGCTCGTTTACTGGGCACTAGAATAAAAACAGACAATCCCAGATGGAGTAAAATGGCTAAGGGCAAAGGCCCAAAGCCGATTTAATCATTCAAACTTTCTTGAATATATTGCAAAAAATAATTGCTCTATAAAATGTGTTGAGCCCAGTAAAAGTGAGGGCACAAAAACGCCAAAGCAGAAAGATAACCATCATGCTGCCGCCCCACCCAAGGGAAATGCAGCCCACCAAATATACTAGAAGTTAGAAAAACAAAATCTACCAAACTAGAACTGCTGCCCATGCCAAACAGTTCGAGACCCTGTGGAAAATAAAATAACAAGCTAAATATAACATGAACTGCTGCCCCTACCCTTCAGTTCAAGAGTCTATGGTACCGAGGGGGATTCCCCAATCACTCGGAGAAATCAAACAAACAAAATAAAAAGCAATGAACTGAAACAAACTTACTAGTTATTACAGTGCAGGGAGAACAGCCGCCCTTGCCAATCTGTTCCCCCATCCATGACTATTTAAATACAAATTATTAGCTAAATTGAACATGAACTGCTGCCCTTGCTGATCAGTTCACATATCAATAGCACAAAGGGGAATTCCCCAATATTAAAGATATGCGATAGGGGTCAAGAACCCGGACAAGAAATACATGTCGGTACAGGGAAAGGGAGAACAGCTGCCCTTGCCAATCTGTTCTCCGAACCCTGACTACTTACTCGATAAGCTAGCTACAGCAAGATTATTAATGTGAAAAGCACAGAATAGCTGCAAACTAGTACAAGGAGCAAGGGGGACTGCTACCCGTGCTTGGCAACCAAAAAATGATGAGACTGCTGCCCTTGCTAATCAGTCCCATCACCTTTCAGACTTGCACATGGCTTCCCCTGCAAGCCATGCGTGTTCTTAGAGTAACAAGCTAAGATACATGTATAAGAGAAGGTATCCTAATATACAATGTACTTAAGGAAGGCTAGACCTCAAATGACCCAAAGCTCTGATCTGAGCGTCAGACATTCCCCGTTCTGCAGCAAAAGAAGCAGCACCTATGCGAAAAATATGACCCTTGTAGCGTGTAGAGTCAAGCCCACAAGCCTTCAAGGAAAGAGAAAGGAGTTCTGCAAAAATGGTCCGTGGAACTGGGCTATTATCCGAATTAAGGAAAAGTGGGCCTGGTCGATTTCCCCGAAGTGATAAATAATCCAGTAGGAATCGTACTGGGCAACAAGTATTATGGCGAGGCAAAATTGTAGAGAATGGACGCTAATTGTAGCTATGTTTAAAATTTCCGAAAGCGAGTTTGAGAGCCACCACACGCCTTGAAGAATCTACTAATTTGGCCAATTGATGAAGCTGCTAGGGGGCACCCGCATCTTTAGGTCTCCCCAATCGAATCTCCCCAATTCGAAGAAAGGCAAAAAAGGTGGTCAAGGACATGGCCTGAAATTGACACGTTGATACTGGGAAATAGCTAGCTTTGCCGAAGACTCAATGATTCTGTTGAGTACTGGAAGTGTGAATAGCCTAATGCAAAAATTGTGAATAGCCTAATGCAAAAACATATGAGCTTACAGTAGCTGGAGCATACTTTTTGTTGTACATATAAGCAATAAAAATAGCCAATGTTTATTGGGCACGATGGGAAACGCCTTGCTAACAGAATGGAAAATCGTATTCCGAAATTGGTAAAATATTCTACCAGCCCGCTGATAGGTCAGAATAGATGAAGGCTGGAGACTGGACGTAACACGCATGGTGACAATAGACCCCAATTCTGAGGCTGCAGACACCGGGGAATCTCTGAGGGCAAGGAGTCCATATGAGGTGGTGCAAGGTGCCTGAAAGTCTGGACCTGCAATCGAGATAAAGCATCAGCTAATCGGTTCCGAACTCCCTGTATGTGCTTAGCTTTAAACAAGATATTGTGATGTAAACAAATTGAAACTAACTTATGAACAAAAGCCATCAGAACCCTGTCCTTGCAAGTTTGCTTGTTAATAACATGAACCAAGGATTCATGGTCAGTAAAAAACAATATGCACTGATTGCTCATAGCTGCACCCCAAAGGTATAAGCTTAATACAATGGGGTAGAACTCAAGAATGGCAATATTCTGATATTCCCAATTAGAGGGCCAGTTCCCAAACCCTAAGGCACCTGAAGTATCAGTGAATAGACCTAATTTGGGTGAATTTAGCCATGTATCTTCAAGGAAGAAGGACTTCCCATTAAAATTAGACAAGAAAGATAACCATAAATTTAAAGCCTCCTTGACGACTCTGTTAAGTCTGATATAATGATTAGGCATGCCAACACCCACAGTTGAGTCAATAAGCGGATGCAAACAGGGCTTGACCCGGCCACATAACTGAACATGCAAAATTTAAGAGACCAACGAGTGATTGGATTTCTTTGAGGGTGACCTTTCTGCGACGACAAAACTCTGGTACCGGTGGTCGTCCTTTGGAGGTAGAGGGAACCAGGCCCATCGGGGTAGGTGAGACATCAGCTAAACTCCCTTGAACCACGGAAGATGCAATGAGGTCAGTGCCCTGAGACAAAGAAGAAGACTGGCTGCCCGTTCCAGTTACTGGAACTTCCTGAAGGCCTGATGGTAGGGTAGGAACAATATTCGAGGGGTTTTCACCCGGAGATAAACGACGCGACACTTCATCCGCTACTCTGTTGACCAAGGTCTCAATTAAATGGGTGGACAGCAGCTCCTCCTGTTGCGACGGTTGAACTGTCGCTGATGTGCTGGGGGGGTCCTGCGAAATCACAACATGTTTCTCGCCTGCGCCTGCCCGGGCTCCTCTCTTCTTGCTCGGCAAGGCAGGAAGGCCTTGAGTAGCAGAGCTACTAGCGCGAATGCTCTCCCGAGGGCTGGCACATTTTGGAGCCCCACCTGATGATGATGTCCTAGATGCACGACCGCGAGACTTAACTTTAGGCATAATGAAAACCTAAAACTCAAACAAAGAGAAACTGGGCAGGAACAGAAAACAGTAGGGGTGACTAGAGCTGACACATGGGCAAACACAATCTAAATGCAAATAATCCTGGCAGGCCAAGCCCTGTCAAGTCAACGAGTCGACAATTGGGCAGGCCCATCAACGCCAGAAAGAAAAAGGATCCAAAGGGAACTGCCGGCATAACTACATATGACCAGCTAACCCCAAAGAAAACAGTGCCAGGATAACTACATACCACCAGCAAACCTTTGGCAAGGAAGCATAATTACATATGATTACTGCCAATTAAACTAGTCAAAACTACATGCAAGTGAACAGACGCCGTACCACGAAGGTTAAAATCGCTAGCCGCGCGGGGATCGAAACCTGAGTCTACATCTCGCTTAAGGCGCCTAACAAAAGAATGGCCTAAAATAAGTGCTTTAGGAACAACCTCTGGTATAAAGAAAGCTTACCGTTAAGCGATGTAAAACCGAAGTGTGATCCAGCGAGGAAAAACAAGAATGAATAAAGGTGTGCCTGCTTTGTAGCCTGGCCAAAAGTCATCACGAGTGGGGCTCAATACATTGAGGCAACCAAACACCCTGTCCAGGCCCCGCCCGTGTCCTATGCTATTACATAACAAAACTGTTGCATAACAATTCAAAGCACGTGCATTCCATGTTGCACAGTAGAAATTAACTGAATTCCTGGGGAAGAAAGCCATAAAAATTCTATTCGCATAACAAATAATCTCTTTGTTGTTCTTTTAAGTCAACCATTGACGTATTTTCACGCTTTCGGACAATGCTTGACCCACGCGCTCACGTCCAGATTCCGCCAATCGGTATCCAAGAGGGAAGATACTTTCTTGCAAACAACCAAACACTGTCTTCCGCTCGAAGAAAATGTCCCTTATTTCTACACGCCTTCTCCATTGTCGCATTCGACAAGTTACGACAGACCAACAATGGAAAACATGTTTTAAAAGCATCTTTTAAAAACGTCTTTTAAAACGCTGAGACAATCTTAAGTCTTGCCCGAGGCCTGTCGTAAGCTTCATGTCGCATGCGCCAAAAATCGTTAACCTCTGCGACAAACTGATCGATGTTGTCTCCAAGGAGCTGCTGTGCGTTGGGCTCGAAGGTGAAGTGAAGTTGACCATTTTAGTAGATGTTCTTGAAACTTTCATTGAAGTCTTCTATTACCTCAGTTGACAGGTGGTTAGCAGCCGTCTCCATTTCTGTGAGTGTCAGCCTGAACGCTAGTGGAATGGCAAACAAACCGTCCATGGTCCAGAACAAACAAACCCATTCAAAAGGACCTGAAGCAACAAAGAAGAATAGAAGTCGCTAATGAGCAACTTTTCCTTTTTTAAGGTTACTTCCCACCTTCAGAGGCCGAAAAAATCGTTTTCTTTTAATTTGACAAAAGTTAGGTCAGTCATTTTATCTAGCGTTTACAAAAGGAAAAGGTTAAAAGTCTCAAAAAGCGGCGGAGTTATTTGGAAAAAACGTATTTTCAAACAAGGTTAATAACCTATGAAGGTGTCATGGTCTTGTCAACGGGTGAGACCTCTTGGGGAAATTTTCGCGGCAAAAGCTCACACGTATTCATGTTATTTGCATAATTTTATTTACATCACGTACTTGACAAACTTCCCACGTGGAAGCTCTAATAACTCGTATGGAAAAATCAAAAGCAGAAAAAAGTCCTTGGGTAAAGAAAAGAAAAAAAACCGGCCCAAAGAAGAAAGAAATATCTCCATTTTGCCAAAGAAAGAAAAAGAACCTCGCCGAAAGCATAGTTGCTAACTATGCCGAAAGCGACAAAGGCTCTTGGTTTGGCCAAAAACCTTCGACAATCTCGGCAAGTACCTTAAAAATCAAAGTCAACGCCAATGCAGTTTGTGGACAAGATTCTTCGTTGGAATCTGGTGGAAGCGATGAAGAAAAAGAAAAATGCGATACCAACGGCCCTAAACACTGGAGTACTTGAGCTGTCCGTCGATTCGTTACTAGCGGCACGTTTTCCGCCTTTGACCTTTTTGGCACGGGTTTTGCCTTTGCCTTTAGTGTCTTTGCCCGCATTGTAATTGTGTCGACGTCCTGAATTCCACTCAGGACTGAGCGATATAAAAAACGTGTTGCAATGCGATGCTTTTCCCGGGAAATCTTCATTTATTGTCATAGACGGTATGAGGTCCTGTCGTTCCATTGGTTTGCGGTTTGATCAGGCTTGATAATCTCCAGGCGTGGCGCGTGTTGCTTACGAACCTTTACAAGCGAGAATCTCGCATATGATTTTGAGAGGAATACATCCACTTTGACCGAATTTATAGGGTATCCATATATAATGACAAACAAAAGAGTGTCGGGAAATTTTGATGTTTAACATATTTTTCGCGTGGCGTCCATTTACGCAACACGTCTCGCACATTTTTAGCTACTCCAACTTTAGATGTGGATATCTAGACAACCAATCAGAATATCGAAAAAGCCCGACACACTTTCGTTCATTGATGCCTTGTGAATAAGACTGTGCAGCCATTTTGCTCCTACTTTGGAATCCGATAGCCGATAAATTCAATAGAAGAACCCTCGGTCGTTTCACGCCTTACCGGCCTGTGACACTTCCTGAAAGAAAACTTCGCTAAAATTGTATTTTTTTTGTCAAGTACATTTATTAAGCTTTCTAATGATATATAGTTTGTTGGGGTTTTATTTAAACTGGCGCGCGTACAATGTTTTCGGCGAAGGGCACCCGCGAAGGTGGGAAGTAACCTTAAGTGTGATTCCCAGTGGAGATTGAATTATATAAATGTTCTGGCAAATTCAAAGTAAGGGCAGGCCAGAAGAACGCAGGACAAGATTTTTGACTTCGTCAATAAACGACTTGTTGAAGTGCAAAAACGTCTCCTACATTGGCCTCGCAAATGAATCAAAAATCTTCCTCAGTATTCCTCACACCAGGCCTGGAAGATTACTCGACCCGTTTTCACGTCTTCAAGGACACAGCAAGACACTTACGCCATGGAGACGAAGAAACCGGAATTCCAAAGAAACTGCAATGGCTGCGAGAAACGCCTTTAAATATTTTAAAAGGTACAATAATTACTAAGTGAATTAAGGAGTGTATAAGAGATTTCAAGACCTTTCGAGTCAAGATTAATGAACTGTGGAGGAACGCTTAACAAGTATTATGGTGTGGCAATCAGTTACTGAAGTCGAATGATTTAGTTCCCGCAGTTTATCGTTACTTGTTTGGCTTATTCGAATGCTGTTTTTATGATGAAGTACATTTTGCAGGAAATACGTTTCAAAACGTGAGAAGATTATAAAAGAAAGAAAAACGCCAAGGAAGTTGAAGCTATTATGATTTAAATATGCCTCCTAAAGCCAATATTAACACATTGCTCGCGAAGCGTGACGCGGGGCGTGACGTTGCAATCAAATCATCATTGTTCATTGTATGAACTCTTTGAAGAATTTCAAGTTGTATGCGGCATAGAATCAGAATTAGAAACCTTGGAGAAAAAAAGTTTACAGGGAAATTGAAATGAAATTTAGAATTGTAAAGAAGCAATTAGAAGTAATTTCTGACAAAATCATCAAGAACGGAATTTCCAAAGATGGAACAGTTGCGAAAGCGCATGAAAAAGTTGGTATCGAAGTTAAAGAAATCTATGTGAAATGTACGGCCAGTTTCGTAACATATCAAAAGCAGTATTCCAAAAAAGGGAAGATCTTGGAAAACCAAGCATTGGCAATTGGTCAAATGAACAGTGCATTAAAAGAAATGGTCCAAATATTGGAATGGAAAACAAATGATAAAAGTCATGGTTTAGAGAAAATTTCGGTGCCCTCATGGGATGGCCAAAGGCGGACATACAATACGTGGAAACACGAATTTACTCACTGGATGAAAAAATATAATCAAGACAATGACGAACAATTACAAAGGTTTCGGAAAGCCTTGCCAAAGAATTGGTGGTCAGATCAGGTTAAATCTTGTAAAACAATAGAAGAAGCCTGGGAAATCCTTGATCTCGAATTCGGAAACAAAAGAAAGCTGACCTTTTGAAGGACATTACGGACTATAAGCCCGTAAGAAGTGATTCAGAGTCACTTTCGCGCTATGCTACCAAAATAACAGCATTTGTAAACGACATGAATGATAGTGGATGTAATGTAGATAAGTCTGGTGAAGCTCCGTTTGTAATGTCACAGTTACTTTCCAAACTGGACCCTAAAGATAACGCAGAATTCGGACGAGAAATGTTTCGTGAGCATCGCGAAGAAAATGCAAACAATTTAATCGCATGGCTGCATAGAGAAGCTACCCTTCGTTCAAGAGCGGGTAGAGAAAGGCGAATATTCGAGAGGACGGAACAACGCGCCGCTAGCAACGTAATGGAGAACAATGTCATTGAAGAATTGTGCCCCCTGGGCTGTCAAACAAGACACCTGCTCACAGCCTGCCCAATATTCCAGTTGACCAACGGTGGGAAGTTGTGCGTAGACATAACCGTTGTCGCAAGTGCCTCAGAACCCATCACACTAATGAATGTCGGAAGCCCGATGGAACTACATGTGACCAATGCACCAGACGACATCATCGTTTTTTACATAGTGAGGCCCCAAGACCAAGACCATTGAGTGGACACGGGAATGTCGGTAGAAACCAGAATAGATCTCTCGCATCTGGCAACCGCGTCACGATGAACAGGCAACTTCAGGTTATCGACCCCTCCCAGAGTCAAGAACCAGAAAGAAACGATACAGAAGAATCACAGAATACCTCGACACAATTCGTAACAGATGTGCGTGGGGGATGCGCCATTTGCCCAGCGCAAAAGGTCAAGATAGAAGACAGCAATGGAAACCAACATGAAGTTCTCGCCATGTTGGACAGCGGTTCCAATACAAGCCTACTCTCAAAAAGCATTGCAAAGAAACTTAACTTGAAAGGAACGCAAACACATCTAACAATGAATCTTGCTGGTGGTCAACAAAGATCAGAGGGATCGGAAATTTTAAATGTTGAATTGCTGTCTCTCGAGAACACAGCTGTTAAGAAACTTCTACAAGTGTATTCTGTCAAGAAACCATGCAGCTCTGCCAAACCTTTATCACGAAAAGAAGTGGAATGCTTCCCTCATTTAAAGGCTATAAGTGGCCATCTTCACCTTTCTGGGGGAGCTATTGGATAGTACGTGATTGGTCAACTCGGTGAAAATTCCGTGAATCCATCACGTGTGACGTGAGTCCATGTTGGAAGCATAAGCGTCCTAGACGACGTAAAGACACTCTTCACACAAGGTTTGATGGGGGTGAAACCTACAGCACTTTGCACCTGCAGTGACGAAACTCTTAAAAAAAACAAGTTCATCAAGTCCGTCACAAGTTCAACACAGATGGTTGACGGTCGACTTCAAGTGCGAAAGCCCTGGAAGTTAACTGGACCGCCCAAAAGGAGCAATCTCGACATAGCACTTCATCCAGAGAAAATTAGTCACGTAGAGCCCGAGTGGTATTTGCCTTTACAGGCAGTTTTCACACCTTAAAGGTCCACCAAAATACGTCTCGTCTTCGATGCATCTGCCAAGGGGCATGAAAACCTATCCTTAAACGACTATTTGGAGAAAGGTCCTAACTACATAAACGACCCCACAACAATTCTCTTGGCATGGAGATGGGAGAGCGTCGCATACACCGGTGACATTCGAAAAATGTTTAACCAAGTGCTCATCTACCCTGATGACAAGGTGTACCACAGATTTCTATAGAGAAAGGACGCGCAAGGTCAGCCGACGGTTTACCAGTGGCAACGCCTGAATTTTGGAGACAAGCCCGCACCAGACATAGCCATCAGTTGTGTCAACACCCTCGCAAAGTTAGCAGAAAATGAATTTCCAGAAGCGGCAAGAGAAATAAGAGAAAACTCTTATGTGGACGACATAGGAGGATCAAAACATTGCGGAGAAGACGCTAAACACATTACGAAAGAGATTGACAAGATTCTTGCAAAAGAAAAATTTGAAATCAAGGCATGGAATTCTAATCATAAATATGTTGACCAAACCAAAGAAAAGTTCAGCAGCTTCCTTGGGCACAAATGGGATAAATCTGAAGACACGATTTCATTTACGAAACAGAAAACTGAGACCGTGAACGAAGGCTTAACCAAGAGAAACTGTCTGGCTTTCGTAGCACAACTCTGGAACCCAATGGGATTTGTGTCCCCAGGTTCCATCCAAATGAGAATTGCTTTACAAGAGCCGTGGAATATGGGTTGTAGTTGGGACGAACTACTGCCGGATGATCTTCAATGGAAATGGATGAAGAACGTTCAAGTACTCAATGACCTCCTCAAGTACGAAACCAACCGAAAACTTAAGCCAGACGACGCAGACGGGATGCCTGAAATTCATCGCTTTTGCGATGCAGGGGAGTAAGCATACGGTTCGGTCATCTTCCTACGCTGGAAACTCAGAGATAACAGCTACGCCTGTGTCCCGATCCTGGTAAAAGCGTTGGTGGCACCATTAAAGAAGAAATCTATACCGCGCCTGGAATTAATGGGCTGTCTTTTGCTCGTTAGAATTTTCAGTACCATCATTGAAGCCTTAAAGTTTGCTAATATTGAAGCGTGCAAGAAAGTTTTCTGGATTGATTCCCTGACAGTTCTGTCTTGGATTAGAAATTCACAACGAAAATTCAAACCATTTGTGTCAGCAAGAGTGGCGGAGATCCAAGAAACTGTGGATGTTGACAAGTTTAGATACATTCCCTCAAATCTCAATCCAGCAGACGCATTAGCGAGAGGTATTGACTTGGGAAATTCGGAAAACTGGACGAAAGGACCCACGTTCCTATTTACAGAATACGAAGAAATTCCATCAAATGAACATCAAAACCTTGAGTGTGGAAATAATCACGACATCTTGAAAGAAATGAAAGGCATGACACCAAAGAATAGTCTCAGAAAAGAAGAACAACACCCAAAGAGCGGTTGTGTTGCAGCTGCGCTTGATTTCAAGCCAAGGAACCCCACTCTGGAAAGTTTGTTAACAACATGCTCCCCATTCATAAAAGTTAGAAAAGTCCTCGCTTACGTTCTAAGATTTGTCCACAATTTACGCCAAAAGAGTAAAGAAACAGGAGCAATATCGGTAGAAGAACTTCGAAGATCAGAGACTTTCCTGTAAAAATGGGCTCAAGAAAACCTAAACAGAGAGGATGTTGGAAAGTCATTGACAGCGCGAAAAGACGACCAAGGGATCCTGGGTGCCCATGGACGTTTAGAGAAAATTCGCACATTGCCAGCCGAAATGCGGAACCCGATCATCTTGCCGCACAACCACAGGATTGTACTCCTCCTTCTCAAACATCTGCACGAGGAAAGAGTCCACTGCGGCTACAAGAGCCTCACTTACGAGTCAAGGAAAAAATTTTAGATCATTGGCGTGCGGAGCATTGCAAAACAGCTCACAAGAAATTGCATCGTTTGTCGCAAGTTATGACAAAGACCTCTTCAGCAGTTGATGGGCCAACTCCCAAATACACGCGCAGAAATTGAGAAACCAGCTTTCGCCTGCACAGCGATAGACATGTTCGGACCAATACAGATCCGACTAAGTCGCAAGACACTGAAAGAAGCACAGATTATCATTTTTGCATGTATGACCCCAAGGGATATTCACTTAGAGCTGGTTACTGACCGAACAACAAACGCTTTTCTCATGGCTTTCCGTAGATTTGCATGCACAAGAGGTCATCCCGCTGTGTGTTGGTCGGATCATGGAACCAACTTTGTCGCAGCTCAGGATTACTTAAGAGAAATTTGCAAACTAGAGAATAAAACGTAAACATTGCTTCGATCTAAAGATCTCCACACTATGGGTGAGTGATTTGCACTATAAGAACAAACAAACCCATTCAAAAGGACCTGAAGCAACAAAGAAGAATAGAAGTCGCTAATGAGCAACTTTTCCTTTTTTTAAGTGTGATTCCCAGTGGAGATTGAAATTATATAAATGTTCTGGCAAATTCAAAGTAAGGTCAGGCCAGAAGAACGCAGGACAAGATTTTTGACTTCGTCAACGCAAACTCGAAGAAACAATAAACAACTTTCTGAAGTGCAAAAACGTCTCCTACATTGGCCTCGCAAATCAGTCCATTTTTGCGATCAGTTTCGCCACGTTGAGCAAGTGTGTCGAGCCCAAGATTCTTAAAGGCGTGTTGGCTGGGATGACTCTGCTCTCAGTCGAGTAGTGGTATGAACTTTGTTCACCGTAGAACAACTTGCATAACAGCTGAACGTGCCCAGTGGCGTTTTCCTCGTCCGACTTCATTAACTTGTTAAGAATGTCAAAGACTTCAGGGGAGAGAATGAATCCTTAATGTTGATTTGCCAGAAGTTTCACTAATCCTGAGGACGTTTTTTTGCTAATAATTGAAGAAGTTAAATCTAAGTGTTGCAACGGGTCTTGGGCGGCATGCAGAATTGCGGACGATTTTCTTGAAAAGATTAATAAAAAACGGTGGTATCAAAAATTGAACTGCATATGAAAATTTTGTAGGAAGGGTTGACTAATGTATCGAGTACAGTGAAAGAATTTTCAAGTGAAGTCACGATATAGTTATCTGTTCCCGGGTATCCAACAAAGATGGTGAAAATTTTAAGCGGCTGATTGTGCGTCACTGTTTGAACTCGCGATTGTATGGATTAAAGAACGATTTTGGATTATAGAACGATTATGGATTATAGAACGAGGTATATTCATGTGTAGCGGGCTTGTTTCGGCTCATAGATGATAGAACGAGGTATGTACATGTGTAGCGCGCTAGTAGAATACCTTGGGTGTTTGAAAAAGTGTTTGCGATCATATGATTCACAAAAATAAGATATTCAGCGCGACAAATTAAAGAAAGGGTGCAAGAAATGTATTTTGTTTTGTTGTTGCTGTTGTTGTTGTTGTTGTTGTTGTTGTTGTTGTTGTAACAAACGAGGCATCGATGCGCTCGATTAAGCAACGGAGTTGTTCTTCATTTTGGCGACTACGGGACTGCGGGACTGCGGAAGCAGCATTGCAACACGACTGATTATCATTTTAACGACTAACGACTACGGGGCTGTAGGACTCCGGGCGCAGCAATACAACACGAAGGCGGCACTGCGGGAGCAATTTTGAAGTTAGATATTTTGTGGGCCGGGTATTCTGCAATCTAGCCAACAAAATAGCACTCGTTTACTGATTAAGCCTAAGCGCTCGTTTCAGTTATTAGGCCTAAGCACTTTTTTAACATTTTAGCTTTCAATTTACGGTTTGGTTAATTACACGTTCACGAGATTATCTCACTGCGTACCCCGTACCGTGTAGCCAGTTTCTAGGATAGCCTTCCATCTTGAAGTGAATTATCTTCCGTGTAAAGCGTAGCCAGTTTCTAAGATACGCTTCCATTTTGAATTGATTATCTCACTGCTTATCGCGTACCACGCAGCGAGCTTCTAAGATAGCCATTTTCAATTCGCATTTGATTGTTACTTGAATAAATTACATACTTCCACTTGAATTTATTAGTTTCTTCGTACCGCGAAGCCGGCTTGGCAGAACTTTGTTCGAGTGGCAGGGTAATATTCTGCAGTTACTCCCAAGAAGGGTTCGTATTTAAAGGTTTGACGTGTATAAAAGTGATTTTTCTCTCTTTCTTCAGTTTCTTTTCTCCTTGTTTTTGTTTGTTTCCTCTCCATGCGCCGATGTTATAACTACCGTTTATTCGGAAATTTCAAAAATCAATCGGATGTAACACGTTTGAGCAACATACGAAATTCGTCACCTACGGACGCTGCGTTCATTCCGATGCTTACGAAGTCCATTACATGTTGATAGCATTTGCAAAGTAGTGTCGTTTTCCTTTCTGTGCCACTAATGCCAGCTTTGCACTTAGCAACATCGTTATTAGTGTTTTGCGATGCCCTTTCTTTTTCCTGCATACACTTGAAGCATTAGTTTCCCCTTTTTTCGCAACTGCATGCCATCATCCAAGTTAACACCAGACCCTAGCGAATTTTTCGTGAAAACAATTCTGATATCGCGAAGAATCCTGTTGTAAGAGTCACGAGTTTCATTAGGTTCCGTAAAGGACAGCTGTGTCAGCCACCAATTCCGTTGCTTGCTAGAGTTAATAACCAATGTTAAGAAATTGTGTCTCTCCCTTGCTTGATTTGATATTGTAGCTATATTACTTATTTTCGTATTTTCGTTATTTTTGTTATATTTGTGCGCACCCTTCCCTTGTCCGTATTAAACAATTGCTATTTTTGAGTCTCTCGTTTGCTTGACAAAGACGATCTGTCATACCACGAGCTATGATACGTCTAATTTTAGCGTGATTCCTATCCGCTGGCTTTTGACAGTCGACTCTGAAGTGGATTCTTTCCTTTTCCGTTCGCTTGCTGAGGATTTCCTTGTTTTCTTTTAAAACTCTTGCGATTCAAGAAAAATTAATTGCCTAATATCATGGGTGACAAATTACTCCTTAATTTAGGCGCGAAATTTCAGCGTTAATTTATAATTTCACATGTGAAATTACAAAATTGCCAAGGTAACATCTCTTGTATCTCGATCAGGGCTAAAATGGCGTCTAGATTTAAGACAGTGACCATTGAAGAAGTTACGAAATTAAAAGAAGCGGCAGAAAATTTAAATACGTGAAAGAGCACAATTAACTGGGTGAGAGTTTTTGAGAAGTGGTGTGACAAAAATAGCCTTGAGAAAAACCTGAAGATGATTCTTCCCGAGCAGTTGGATAAAGTACTCGAGCGATTTTACAATGACCGTTGTGAGCGTAATTTGTCACCCACGACATTAAAAGGTAATCAAATGGTTTTCTCGTGAAATAATTTCACTTGCGTTTTGTCAAAATTATCCGAATTTTGACAAAACGCGCGTGAAATTATTTCCTAATTTCACTCGTCGCCATTTGATTACACATACTAACTGGTGAATTTGACAGTAAATTTCGCTGAAAAAACCGATATCACACTCATCCCTTCGTGATTCATGCGATCAGTCGGTTTTTCAGGTGAAATTAACCGTGGAATTCACTAGTTAGGCAGTGAAGAAAATGACATAATTAAGCAATATTCGGGAAACCCAAAAGGCGGACAATTCCAAAGCCTTTTATTTTCACTAATCCGACAGCCAGTAAGAATAAACAGGCCAGGAGCACCGCTTTTTGGCTTGGCTAAATCTATTACAATACAATACAATACAACGCAATGCAACGCAACGCAACGCAACGCAGCGCAACGCAACGCAACGCAACGCAACGCAACGCAACGCAACGCAACGCAACGCAACGCAATGCAATGCAATGCAATGCAATGCAATGCAATACTATACAAATTTTGTTTTCTCCTGGCGTAGTTACTTAATTTAGTTACAAGTTTTATATTTGCTAATGAAGTTCCTGTTATGTTAAGTAAAACGTTTTGAGCATGGTGGCTAATTAATAAAAATCTTTCTACGAATCTTGGTTTTGAAAGCATTTTTTTACAAGGGTTGCAAGGCTAATCAAGTGGCCAAGAAACAAAGAGAAACTGACTTTTAGTTCGAATAACTTCGTGTATGATTTTATTATTCAACGTACTGCGCAAGAAAGGACTGTCACATCATTGCCGGA
>NC_090891.1:48206905-48214405 GCF_036669925.1 Montipora capricornis | reverse complement strand
ACAATGAAGTTGTACGCATGTACTCTCCTATTGTATTCTGGTGTAGGAAATGGTATGAACGCGAGTGCAATTTGATATCTTTATTATATATTTAACAAAATTTTGCCCTCGCTGTGTTTCCATGTATACCTCCGTATGGCATTCTATAACCTATTTATACTTTCGTCATTGACCACTGAATCAGAAACGAGATATTCTGTTGAGAATATAAAAATAATATCAGTTATTTAACAATGCAACTAGTTGTAAATGCAAATTTGTTTACGTTCTATTCGTCGTTTTCATTTTCACCTTGACGGCCAATCATGATTCTTATCAGCAAAACAGAACTTCAGATTTCGAGCTGCTTTCTTCATCCAAGTGCATCATCTCGCTTAACCTGCGATCAGGCCCATTTTTAGCTTCGCCCATATGTTTTCTTATGTCGTCGCTCGCTAAAATTGGGCCGGACGGTCGGCCAACCAAACTCGTGATCTGATTGGCTGTTGAAACGTCGGAAGTGAAAATGCCATCGTGATTGCGCGGAGCTCTCGCGAAGTCCTCGAGACTAATCCGCCATAAGTGTACGAAAAAATTTGCTCGCTTTTGTTCTTTCAATGCCGTGGACGGTGCAACTTGATTTTATTTGTCTAAATGGAGATATGCCATCTGAAACATCTCATAACTTGTCCAGAATCGGGTTTGAATCTCTGGAACGAGTGAAATTAGCGATTCCGTTGTCGAGCTCTGTGGCCATGGGGTTGAAAGGGGTTTTGCTAAAAGCAGGCCCGCGGCCCACGGCCCGCCACGGCCCAGCGGCCCGGCGGCCCGAAGGCCCAGCGGCCCACGGCCCACGGTCCGCGACGGCCCGGCGGCCCGGAGGCCCGGTAGCCCAGTCCTGATTTTCCACAAAATTTTGGTTTTATCAACGGAGTTGATAATGTAAATTGGCCACCGTACAGAGATTCTAAAAGCTGACGTTTCGAGCGTTAGCCCTTCGTCAGAGCGAATCGAGTGGATTAAAAAATTCTAGAACACAAGGTTAGTGGTCGCAGCAGTTGAATAACAAATGAATGAAGGGGTAGTTTCTAAAGAAACTGTGGTGCTGCGTCGGTGGGGAAGTAGCAAATCCTTCGCTCTGACGAAGGGCTAACGCTCGAAACGTCAGCTTTTAGAATCTCTGTACGGTGGCCAATTTACATTATCAACTCCGTTGATAAACCAAATTTTTGTATACTACTTCCCCACGGACGCAGCACCACAGTTTCTTTAGAAACTACCCCTTCATTCACTGATTTTCCACAGTTTGTTTTGTCCAGCGGTAAATCCACGTGTATGCATCGGGTATGGACGACGGTGGGTTTGAATTCGTTTAGTATTTTAATCATTTGAATCCTTGTTTCTGTTTGTTGTTGTAAACAGACGAAAACAACAGAGAATGGCAACATTTTTCACTTGGCAACATGCAACGAAAGAAAAGATTGAAATGATTATTAAAATGATAAACTCACTGTCTTTCATTTGCGCGCCCAAACCCGATGAAAATCTGTGCATGTGCGTGGATTTACCGCTGGACAACAAAACTGTGTGGGCCTCCGGGCCACCGGGCCGTCGCGGGCCGTCGGCCGCGGGCCGCTGGGTCTTCGGGCCGCCGGGCCGCTGGGCCGCTGGGCCGTTGCGGGCAGTGGGCCGCTGGCCGCTGGGCCGCGGGCCTGCTTTTAGCAAAACCCGGTTGAAAGTACTTTGGCACAAACTTCCCTGATGTTTTGAAGCTAAATAGCTGGTTCTTTCAAATGACAATGAAAGCCGATTCATATTGGTTTCCTGGATGAGACAGGCGACATATATATCAACAGGAGGAGATGCTGAGAAAATCGCAAGTTACACGAATGCATGTTTTGAATATCTGTGTATCAAACGGCTTTATTTATTTACTGTACATGACACGGTTTGTTTGCACACTTCATAATATTTCCAGTTGATTTAACTTAAAACTCGCACTCCAGAAACTAAAATGGCATGTTTCCAGAGAGATCAATTGTACAACAATAAAAGAATCTTTGCGAGTCCATCTTACTGTTCGTGCTCCATCAAAAAATTAACAGCCAAACTTACGGCGGGTCTAAAAAACAGGTCACAATCCACAGGTCACTCGTTGCAGGTCATTGTTTTAGGTTTTGAAAAGTAACAAAAACGCTCACTTTGGCTAACCCTAGGCGTAAGGGTGGTTTTTAGGCCTAGGGTTAGCCAAATTGAGGGTTTTGGTTACTTTCCAAAACATAAAACAAGGACCTGCAACGAGTGACCTGTGGAATGTGACCTGTGCTTTAGACCCGCCGGCCAAACTTGTTGATTTCACTGCGCGCAATTCTAGAAATACACTGCAACTGAAGATCTTACCCGAAAAAATCACCAAAGAAACCTTCATGGGCAAACACGTTAAAGGAATAATGTATTTCCAAACCGTCCAACGACAAAATGCTAGGTTATCTCAATTACAAATTAAGATGTCAAGCTTAAAAGATTGCATATTCACCGGCCTTTGCCGGAATATAGTCGTCGAAAACATTCCCAATGCTTTAAACGTGTTTTTCTCAAATTAAAGCCAACGGTAACTTTCGAATTCGTTTATAATATTCCTCCCACGGTAATTAACTCTAGTCAAAACAAAATAGCGTCAATCTGCCGTCCACGCGTGTATTGGTGTAATGGAAGTAAATTTGATTGGCCGATGAAGGACATGTCAATCAATCAAAAAAAGTGGGCGGAAGGAATTTCGAAGAGGAATTTGGTCAGGCTCTATTTTTCGTTTCGCCAACTCCACGTACCACGCGAAACTAAAATAGAACCTGATCGCAGGTTACATCTCGCTGACAGTATTTAACATCGAGGCTATTATTATCATGATATAAATTATTATGACAGTTTGTTATTATTATTATTATTACTATTATTATTTTATATTATTATTAGTATTACTTATTATTACTATTATTATTACTATGATTATTATGATATTCGATTCTCTCCAGTTGTCCAGTGTTCTACTGGGTAATGTTTATTGTGTCTCAGCAATTCCCCGTAGCTTAGAGACACAACACTTTCCCCAACAGTTGAACAGTTCCAAGGATGGCCGATAATTGTACGCTTCCAAGGAAGCCATCTAGCTTGCCAAACCAGGACTTTGCACCTTTTGACATGCTTCCAAGAGCACCAATCACGATAGGTATTATTATTACGATTTGAGGCGTGGGTTTTCGATGGCGGCTTCTAGTCAAAGCTCTATATCAAATTGGAAATTGCTACATTTGCTCTTGGCTTTCTTCCACTTATCTTTCCGTTTAACGGCCAACAATTTCATTTATCACAAGCAGTACTTGGAAAGCGGTGTACTACTCAAACAAGATACATCTCGACCAAGAATCTTATCTCGTACAAACGAGCTTAGAAGAACTATCGTTAGCTGGAATAAATGGGGTTACACTTGTGTTCATCTACCAGCAAAAGACCTTACGATATGTATAGACATTCATCCTAATCCGGGGCCATGTTCCGAGAAGTATTCGAATGCACAAGAAGGAAACACAAGATATCACTACAAGCTCAACACTCAACATGCGGCCGTCCAACTACCTATTGTGTACAATAGTACCTATTGAGTACTACCAGCTTCATGGATAACTGGGTACTGTCGTTTGAATTCTACTCTCTTGTCTACCACTGCGTCTTTTGACATCTTGAGATATCAAGGATCTAGAGTAGGAAGATCCATACAGGGATCTAAAATGGCAGAAAATCGTCGTATTCAAGTTCGTATTTCATCGAGGTACTCAACAAAGTTACACCATCAAATTTTGCATAATCTGCATAATTCCAATGTGACAAACTCCTTAAAGACTTCCGCCAACAATAGAAACCCGTCCAGTTTAATAACTATTCATCCAGACATACAAGAGCCTCCAAAAAGAATGATTACGAACCATGTGAATCCAAATATGGATTGACTGGGTTATGCAAACAAAAGATGTTGTTGACTACTCTCAATCCTCGCTCTGTTAGGAATAAAACAGTGGATATTTTTGATTTTATTTTCGAAAGCAAAGCAGTTCTCATTGCTATTACAGAGACTTGGCTTACAAAAAATGACTCAGCTGTCAGAGTGGAGTTATGCCCTGTTGGATATAAAATAGTAGATCATCCACGAACTGGACGTACTGGTGGTGGGACTGCTCTTATATTTCGTGATACACTGAATGTAAAAAAAGTGGATGGTGGTCAAAAAGACTCGTTTGTTTTTCTCAAATTAAAGCCAACGGTAACTTTCGAATTCGTTTATAATATTCCTCCCACGGTAATTAACTCTAGTCAAAACAAAATAGCGTCAATCTGCCGTCCACGCGTGTATTGGTGTAATGGAAGTAAATTTGATTGGCCGATGAAGGACATGTCAATCAATCAAAAAAAGTGGGCGGAAGGAATTTCGAAGAGGAATTTGGTCAGGCTCTATTTTTCGTTTCGCCAACTCCACGTACCACGCGAAACTAAAATAGAGCCTGATCGCAGGTTACATCTCGCTGACAGTATTTAACATCGAGGCTATTATTATCATGATATAAATTATTATGACAGTTTGTTATTATTATTATTATTATTATTATTATTATTTTATTATTATTATTATTATTATTATTATTATTATTATTATTATTTGATTCTCTCCAGTCGCCAAGTGTTGTACTGGGTAATGTTTATTATGTCTCAGCAACTCCCCGTAGCTTAGAGACACAACACTTTCCGCAACAGGTGACCAGTTCCAAGGATGGCCGATAATTGTACACTTCCAAGGAAGTCAGGTACATCTAGCTTGCCAATCCAGGTCTTTGCACCTTTTGATATGCTTCCAAGAGCACCAATCATGATAGGTATTATTATTACGATTTGAGGCGTGGGTTTTCGATGGCGGCTTCTAGTCAAAGCTCTATATCAAATTGGAAATTGCTACATTTGCTCTTGGCTTTCTTCCACTTATCTTTCCGTTTAACGGCCAACAATTTCATTCATCACAAGCAGTACTTGGAAAGCGGTGTACTACTCAAGCAAGATATATCTCGACCAAGAATCTTATCTCGTACAAATGAGCTTAGAAGACCTATCGTTAGCTGGAATAAATGGGGCTATACTTGTGTTCATCTACCAGCAAAAGACCTTACGATATGTATAGACATTCATCCTAATCCGGGGCCATGTTCCGAGAAGTATTCGAATGCACAAGAAGGAAACACAAGATATCACTACAAGCTCAACACTCAACATGCGGCCGTCCAACTACCTATTGTGTACAATAGTACCTATTGAGTACTACCAGCTTCATGGATAACTGGGTACTGTCGTTTGAATTCTACTCTCTTGTCTACCACTGCGTCTTTTGACATCTTGAGATATCAAGGATCTAGAGTAGGAAGATCCATACAGGGATCTAAAATGGCAGAAAATCGTCGTATTCAAGTTCGTATTTCATCGAGGTACTCAACAAAGTTACACCATCAAATTTTGCATAATCTGCATAATTCCAATGTGACAAACTCCTTAAAGACTTCCGCCAACAATAGAAACCCGTCCAGTTTAATAACTATTCATCCAGACATACAAGAGCCTCCAAAAAGAATGATTACAAACAATGTGAATACAAATAATGGATTGACTGGGTTATGCAAACAAAAGATGTTGTTGACTACTCTCAATGCTCGCTCTGTTAGGAATAAAACAGTGGATATTTTTGATTTTATTTGCGAAAGCAAAGCAGATCTCATTGCTATTACAGAGACTTGGCTTACAAAAATGACTCAACTGTCAAAGTGGAGTTATGCCCTGTTGGATATAAAATAGTAGATCATCCACGAACTGGACGTACTGGTGGTGGGACTGCTCTTATATTTCGTGATACACTGAATGTAAAAAAAGTGGATGGTGGTCAAAATGACTCCTTTGAATTCTCAGAGTGGATTGTGACATCATCATCCCATAATGTGCGCATTGTTATTGTTTACCGACCACCGTATTCCGAAGATCATAAAGTCTCTACATCTGTATTCTTTGACGAGTTCTCTGATTATCTGGAATCTCTTTTACTTTGCAAAGAACAACTGCTAATCACAGGAGATTTTAATATTCATACAGACAAAGGTCATCAGGATCCGATTTCTTCGATTTTTCTAAACTTACTTGAATCATTCAATCTACAGCAACATGTTACTATGCCTACTCACCTCAACGGTCATATTTTAGATCTTATCATCGCTCGTATGTCTGAGAAACTTGTACATGGATCACCTCAAATTGACCGCTACATCTCTGATCATGCTGCCATTTTATGCTGGTTATCATCATACAAACCTGCCAGACCCTAAAATGGAATGTGCGAAAGTTTTACGATCATTTAAGCAGTTGTCTGGAGGCGATATTAGCGCAATCATAAAGAAAGCCGCCAAAAAATTATGTAATTTAGACCCTATGCCAACCCAATTGGTGGTCGACTGTCTTGACCAATTGCTACCTGTTATTACCACCATCGTTAATTGTTCACTATCACAGGGTGTTTTCCCTGAAGCGTGGAAGGATGCGCTCGTCAAGCCTCTCCTCAAAAAACCTGGTCTTGGTACGGCTTATAAGAATCTAAGGCCCGTAAGCAATCTGCAGTTTCTGTCAAAAGTAGCAGAGAAAGCAGTTTTTGACCAATTACATAGTCACCTGGCTGAGAATGATTTGTACCCCCTACTGCAGTCCGCATACAGAAAGCAACACAGCACGGAAACGGCACTTTTAAAAGTTGTAAATGACATCTTCCATAACATGAATCGTAGACATATTACATTATTAGTCCTGCTTGACTTAAGCGCAGCATTCGACACAGTAGACCACAAGATCTTACTACAGAGACTTGAAACATCATTTGGAATGACAGATTCTGCGCTAATGTGGTTTAAGTCATATCTGTCGGATCGTTCGCAACATGTTATCGTAGACGGTGCATACTCCGATAGCACTGACTTATCTCATGGAGTACCGCAGGGGTCTTGTTTAGGGCCGCTGCTGTTTACCATCTATGCTAGCAAGCTCTTGAAGGTGGTCAAAACCAGCTTACCAATTGCACATGCTTATGCAGATGACTGTCAGCTGTACTTGTCTTTTAAGCCAGACAGTGGGTTAAGTGAGATAGAAGCTATAACATCGATGGAGCGTTGTATCAAAGCAGTCAGAGTATGGATGTTAAAAGATAAACTTAAACTGAATGAACAAAAAACGGAATTCTTGGTAATAGGAACGCGACAACAACTAAACAAAGTATCCCTTGATGAAATGACAATTGGAAATTCTAAAGTTAAAACAACTACTACAGCGAGGAGCCTTGGAGTGTGGTTCGATCGTAACATGAAATTTGATACTAATATAACGAAAATGTGCGCTATGGGACATTTCTATCTATACAATATAAGGAGAATAAGGAAGCATCTCACATATGAG
>NC_090891.1:48154405-48191905 GCF_036669925.1 Montipora capricornis | reverse complement strand
AAAATAAGAATCGCTGGAACTTTTAAATGTGGTTCTTGAAAATAGTTCACTAAAGGGTATCTTTGGGCAAAATATGAGCTATCCCCCAAAATGGTCGTTGACGGACCATTCTCGATTCTTACAGGCAGCCGTTCTTTAAAATTCTTCATTGAGACGATCATCTTCTTTTGAAAGTTGTTTATCTAGGGGCGCTCTTGACAGGGTATCTGCAGTCACCAGCTCTTTCCCAGGGACATGTAGCATCTTGAACGAATACTTCATCAGCCTCATTCGAAATCTTTGAATTCTTGGGGTAGTTCATGCAGCGTCTTTGAACCAAAGAGAGGCACAAGTGGTTTATGATCGGTTTCAATTAGGATATCCTTGCCCAGGATGTAATCATTGAACTTCTCCCATGCCCAGGTAGTTGCAAGCGCCTCCTTTTAAATTTGGGCGTATCTTTCTTCTGTACTGGTCATGGATCTTGACGCATAGGCAACAGGCTTTTTCTCTTTGTTGTCTTGCTCTGGTAGGAGCACGGCGCCAAGGCCAAATGATGATGCATCGACTGATAAGATGGTGGCTTTTTGAGGATTGTAATGGGCGAGAACGGGTGAGGAGATCTCTGAGTGGTTTTGTTTTCTCTGCCAGGTGGCGAATGAATCTTCCAAGTTGATTGACCATTCCGAGAAACCGTCTGACATCACTAACATTTTGGGGAGTGGTCATGCCTTGAACAGACTTTATCTTCTCAGGGTCTGACGTTATGCCGTCTTGGCTGATCACATGGCCAGCAAATTTGACTTCTCTCTTCGAAAATTCGCACTTTTCGGGGTTATGGGTTGCACCTGCTTCATCAAGCTTTTTGAGTACCGCTCGCACTCTTTCGTCATGCTCTTTTTGTGTTTTGCCATGGATAAGCATGTCATCTATGATAGAAATATGGCCATCCAATCCGTCCAGGATCTGAATCATTTTCTTCTGATAATGTTCAGGAGCAGACTTGATGCCAAAGGGCATTCGATTAAAACAAAATCTTCCAAAGGGTGTAATGAATGTGGTAAGCAAACGAGAGTCTGGTTCTAATTTCTCTTGCCAAAATCCCGAATTGCAGTCTAGCTTGGTGAAGTACTTGGATTCTTTAATTTGAGTCAGCATGCTCTCAATCTTGGGTAGTGGATAGGTTTCCCGTAACACGCTCTCATTGAGTTTGGTAAGGTCAACACATATGCGAATTTTGCCATCAGGTTTGGGGACGACAACCATGCCTGCACACCAGTCGGTAGGGATGTGTACTTTAGAAATAATTCCCAGGTTTTCCATGCGCTCTAATTCTGCCTTCACTTTACTCATCAGGGGTAGTGCTACTCTACGAGGTGTTAATGCAAAAGGAGTAGAATCGGGTTTCAGTGTAATCTTGAATTCACCCTTTAATTTTCCCAGTCCTTTAAACAATCTTGGGTGATTTGCTTTAGCTGCTTCGATGCCGTTGTAGGACAAGTCAGACTGGAAACTCGCAACTTTCTGGATTAGATTTAGAGCTTCAATTGCTGGTTTTCCTAACAGAGGTTCTTTTAGGTTTGGAACGACGGAAATATCTTGTCGTGTTTGCTTTCCATTTCCGGTCATTAGGTTTCCTGTTACAACGCCTGTCACGGAAAGTTTTGCCTGACTCGGGCCAAATGGGAATCCTGAACCATCGAGTTTGGATTCGAGTTCGAGTTCGAGTTAGACTTCGAGTTGGACTTCGAGTTGGACTTTGAGTTGGACTTCCAGTTGGACTTCGAGTTGGACTTCCAGTTGGACTTCGAGTTGGACTTCGAGTTGGACTTTGAGTTGCGCTTCGAGTTAATAATTAAAACGCAAGTATATAATTGATAATAATGTATAATTATTATTTATGTTAATAAGCAAAGAGATGTATAAACTGGGCGAGGAACAGGAATTCGGGGCAATATTGGGATTTTTCATTTGTTTTTTCATGTGGTTTGAGTTATAAAATTGCTGACACATTAAAATATAGAGCAGGGATATAGGTTTTCAACAATGTGTGGTACCTTTTGTCACTGCGAATGAATAATAACAAATTGTCCATATTTAGGGTCGTGGCCCATATATTTACGAATAGACGATTTCATATTATTCAGAATTAAAAATAATTTTAATTACCTCTCTACATTTCATTTCGCTCTACAAGACAATCATAGGTACTTGAAAAGTAAAAACGCAACGAAAGTGAACTACGATTGACATTTAAAACGAGCTGTGTTGTTTTGGACAAAACATCAACTTTCAAATGAACAAATTGTTTATTTCTCTACAAACTGATCTGTCACTGTAATCTAAACTGTAATCTGCTACGTAGACAATAGTTAACCGTTTTTTCTACTTATAACCGAGGAAACTATAGGGGAAGTGAACCTCACTTTTTAACCGTAACTTTTTTTGGGCGAGATCTGGAAAAGGTTTTGAAAGGTCTTTTCACAGCAAAATTGGAAAACAGGTAACTGTCTTCTTTTTTTTTCCAGATTCTCAGCATTCCTGAATCTCGCCGCTCCTGCGGTCTACATTTCGCCTTCCGGACCACGAGTACGGACCGTTCCGAAATTTCCAACTTTCCCAACGTTTCAAGCTTTTTGTTGCACCGTAAAACAAAGTAAAATATAAAGATTTAACACAGAGTCAAACAAGTAAGGATTCCGATAGCTCAATTTTGGACCAAAATGTCAAACGCGCGCGTACGCCACATTTTCATTGGCTCTTTGCTGGGCTATAACTTGAAGAATACCAGACGTGGAAAGATGATATCGAAAATGGCAAAATGGGCAACTTTGAGTCCCCTGGTATTAAAGAGTGAGTTTATACTACAATTTGAATTTTCGGAGAATTTAGAGGATTTCTATGGAAAATGTTGCTGGAGAGCAAGGTCTTTCTCTTCAACAACTTTTTCAATACAATCTTCTCATTTTTTTAAAAATTCAAACCGTCTATAAAAGTCATTCTTTAATGCCAGGGGCCTCAACCTTGGCCATTTTGATATTTTTGACATGCTTTTCCCATTTCCGGCATTCTTTAATTTATAGCCCACAATTTTATGAAAAGTAGGTCACGTGATGTTCTAACTGGAAAGGGCCTCTTAAAATTCAAACACAAAATTTCTTTTGAAAAGAACACTGGAGGGAAAAAAAAAAATAAACACGTTATTTGCAGGCTTTGGTCGTTCCGTATCGATTACGGGGCCTAGGACCGTACTGAAGACCTCGGGCACCTAAGCCTCAAAATATTTCCTTACAATGCTAGGCCAAAGTTGAGATGCAAGGTATCTTTATGTGCCACTTGCACTTTCTTAACAGAAATGGACACTGCTTTGATTCGAATCCTTTCTCTTCATGGGAGATCGTTGGTTAGCATCATGGATCATGGTTAGCATTTACATTTCAAGCAAAACTATTCCTGGTCATACTATCGTTGGTTTGTGCCCTCCCATAAGCACAAGCGGTCCTTCGAAAAATTGTAAGTATCTCGGCGGGCTCTGGTTTTGCGGGACCTACCCTACCCTACCCCTCTATTTCTTTTTGGGGGGAGGGGGGTTTATTTTTATAGTCAACTTTAACTCGAACTCCAACTCGAACCCTAACTCGAAGTCCAACTCGAAGTCCAACTCGAAGTCCAACTCGAATTCCAACTCGAACTCCAACTCGAACTCGAATCCAAACTCGATGATACCTTACTCCCGGGCCAAATAGCTTTTTCGTAGCCTTTCGCAGCTTTTCCAAGCCGGAACGTTTGTAAATCTCTCCAGAAATTACAGTGACATCCGCGCCTGTGTCAATTTTAAATTTAACAGGAGTGTATCCCAGCTTCAACTCAACAGACCACT
Source organism: Montipora capricornis (assembly GCF_036669925.1). Taxonomy (NCBI): domain Eukaryota; kingdom Metazoa; phylum Cnidaria; class Anthozoa; order Scleractinia; family Acroporidae; genus Montipora; species Montipora capricornis. Next base: position 48,188,046 of record NC_090891.1, on the reverse strand, counting down.
TTGTTTGTTTTTTGTCGCTTTCAATTGAGCCAAGAAAGTAATCATCCGAGCTTGAAATTTCTGAATCTTCTTCTTCTTCAATGGAACGGACATTTTTGGTTCGGCAGTGTGAGGCATAATGGCCAATCTTCTTACATTTTAGACAGGTCGCTTCGCTTGCGGAGCAATTTTCTCGTTTATGTGGCGGTGAAATGCCACAGCGATAACAACATTTTGTCGGGTGTTTTGCATTCCTGCCATTCTTTGATCGCTCACTGTTGCTGTTGGAAGGTTTTTCCGAAGGTTTATTTTTGTTTTTCGGAGGTTTTTTTTTTCTTGCTTCTGACGAAAGAAATCTCTCCGCCATCCGCGGTCAACATTTTGTGATGCTGCTTTACCAGCTCTGACGATTTTGCCTCAATGACAGCCTTTTCAAGGGTCAATTTTTCGTCTTGCATAAGTTTTTGGGATAAAGCGGCGTTTCTAATTCCCACCACGATGCGATCTCTTATTAACCCTTCTTTGAGAGGTCCGAACTGGCAAGTTTCGGCGAGCTCGTAAATGGATTCTCAATAAACTCGACCACAGATTCTTTCTCAGCTTGAACGCGTCTGTTGAAACGTGCTCGTTCAAAGATCACATTTGAGCGGCCCACAAAGTGTGTTTCGAAGCGGCGCTTCACTGTCACGTATACTGTATCCCTTTCAGCCAAATGAAATTTTTAAAAATATCGTTAGCGTTTCCTCCCCTTGCGTACACTAACGTATTAACTTGGACTTTGTCATCTTTTTCGTCGAGACCAGCTGCCACGCGATAACACTCGAATCTTTCAATCCAACGCTTCCATTCTTCAGGCATTTTGGAGTCCAATTTTTCCGGTAACGGAATTTGAGATAAAGCCATTTCGCACTTTAAGTTGCAGCCGTTTTCTCGTTGCTCCAATAGGTTTACAATGCTTTACGCGGTCCGTTTTACTTCTGACACCATGTGTAGTTTTCTATCAAAATCCTTTATTCTCTCGGTTCTACAATCTTGGACAAATTAAATGGAACATTGAGACCACCCCTCCCCCCAAAATCAGTGATGGGAAAATGGCGCGTTTTGGCCTTCACGCACCTTCATCCTTGATTTGGGGGAGAGGGGGCATTTCTGTTCCATTTTATTCTGTCCAAGATTGTCTATAAGCCCCTGCTTGGCGTTACCAGTAGTATATGGGGTAATCACGACACGAAATCTGCTCTCGCTCGCTCAAGAAATTACATCATCCGAATACCTGAGAGTTGACTGTAATTATTTTCATAAGCTATATTTACGTTTAAAGCAGGAGACCTAAAAAATGAGAACATAAATTGCAAACAAAAAAGAGAATAAAACTGTTGGGGAAAAAAAAAGAAAAACAAAAAGAAAGAAATCGGATGTAAGGGGGATTCGAACCTTCCGTACCACAGATTATCTACCCCATCCAACTATCCAAACTACCCACATTCTACGCTTTAGACTTTGCATCCGTGCGCCAACCATACCAAAACTTGTTGAATTTTTAAGAACGGCATTTGCGCTCCCTTAAATTTGTTGGCGATATTTACCTAATCTATATTTTGATTTTTCCACGCTCAAAAATAGAGCATGATTTACGTTCACAAAAGTGTTGATGGGCACGATTTGCAAGCTATCAGCAACGAATTTTGTCGATTTCTCACGATTTTGTCGTCTGGCGAGAAAGGTGACAGAACGGATTGACACTTTTTCCATTGCTTGTAAACCGTGCTTAACCGTTGAAAAGCGTCTCAAAACAGACGTTAATCGTATAAAAAGTCTCGTGAAACGGGCCTTAAACGTTTTAATGTCATGTAAAACCATTCAAGTGCTCTACAAAGCTTTAAAAGCGCTACTTTAATGCTTGAGTCTTTTGCCATTGCTTCGTTTAATCTCAGCGATGCGACCCTACATAGACCCTATAGTTTTATCGATTAACTCTCCAGAAATGCTTCCAGAGTAAGATCAGTATTGGGCTTGAGAACTCTAACTCTTACTTTTGTTTCCTCGGGTATTCTTTTTCTCGAGGACATTTTCATTTTTTTCGTTAGTTCTACGTAGAGTTATACCCTTATTCTTGATCGTACTGGCAAACTTTCATTTTAGGTTTGCCTTTTTTATACGCTCCGCTTTTCTTAAAATATCTTCCATGTAGTATCTCAACATAGCAACACTAGCGACGAGCGTGACTGCGTCAGAGGCCAGTGGTTTCGGATGATTAATGTATTGACATATAACCTCTTAATTGACCAAATCTTGAATTTGTGATGTCATACCCTCCTTAGACAATCTTGGACAAATTAAATGGAACATTGAGACCACCCCCCCCTAAAATCAGTGATGGGAAAATGGCGCGTTTTGGCCTTCACGCACCTTCATCCTTGATTTGGGGGAGAGGGGGCATTTCTGTTCCATTTTATTCTGTCCAAGATTGTCTATGAGCCCCTGCTTGGCGTTACCAGTAGTATATGGGGTAATCACGACACGAAATCTGCTCTCGTTTGCTCAAAAGTTACATCTTCGGAATACCTGAGAGTTGACTGAAATTATTTTCATAAGCTATATTTACGTTTAAAGCAGGAGGCCTATAAAATGAGAACTTCAATTGCAAACAAAAAAGAGAATAAAACTGTTGCGGAAAAAAAAAAGAAAAACAAAAAGAAAGAAATCGAATGTAAGGAAGATTCGAACCTTCCGTACCACAGATTATCTACCCCATCCAACTATCCATCCTACCCACATTCTACGCTTTAGACTTTGCATCCGTGCGCCAACCATACCAAAACTTGTTGAATTTTTAAGAACTGCATTTGCGCTCCCTTAAATTTGTTGGCGATATTTACCTAATCTATCTTCTGATTTTTCCACCCTGAAAAATAGTGCATGATTTACGTTTATAAAGCGTTGATGGGCACGAATTGCGGGCTATCAGCAATTATTATTGTACATCTTTCAATATTTTGTCGTCTGGCCCTAAAGGTGACAGAACAGATTGACACTTTTTCCATTGCTTGTAAACCGTGCTTAACCGTTGAAAAGCGTCTCAAAACAGACGTTAATCGTATAAAAAGTCTCGTGAATCGGGCCTTAAACCTTTTAATGTCATGTAAAACCATTCAAGTGCTCTACAAAGCTTTAAAAGCACTACTTTAATGCTTGAGTCTTTTGCCATTGCTTCGTTTAATCTCGGCAATGCGACCCTACATAGACCCTATAGTTTTATCGATTAACTCTCCAGAAATGCTTCCAGAGTAAGATCAGTAGTGGGCTTGAGAACTCTAACTCTTACTTTTGTTTCCTCGGGTATTCTTTTTCTCGAGGGCATTTTCATTTTTTTCGTTAATTCTACGTAGAGTTATACCCTTATTCTTGATCGTACTGGCAAACTTTCATTTTAGGTTTGGCTTTTTTCTACGCTCCGCTTTTCTTAAAATATCTTCCATGTAGTGTCTCAACATAGCAACACTAACGACGAGCGTGACTGCGTCAGAGGCCAGTGGTTTCGGATGATTAATGTGTTGACAGATGACCTCCTAATTGACCTGATCTTAAATTTGTGACGTCATAGCATCTACAGACATGTCTATGAGCCCCTGCTTGGCGTTACCAGTAGTATATGGGGTAATCACGACACGAAATCTGCTCTCGCTCGCTCATAAAAATTACATCATCCGAATACCTGAGAGTTTACTGTAATTATTTTCATAAGCTATATTTACGTTTAAAGCAGGAGACCTAAAAAATGAGAACATAAATTGCAAACAAAAAAGAGAATAAAACTGTTGGGGAAAAAAAAAGAAAAACAAAAAGAAAGAAATCGGATGTAACGAGGATTCGAACCTTCCGTACCACAGATTATCTACCCCATCCAACTATCCAACCTACCCACATTCTTCGCTTAAGACTTTGCATCCGTGCGCCAACCATACCAAAACTTGTTGAGTTTTTAAGAACTGCATTTGCGCTCCCTTAAATTTGTTGGCGATATTTACCTAATCTATCTTCTGATTTTTTCACGCTGAAAAATAGAGCATGATTTACGTTCACAAAAGTGTTGATGGGCACGATTTGCAGGCTAAGAGCAATGAATTTTGTCGATTTTTCACGATTTTGTCGTCTGGCCAGAAAGGTGACAGAACAGATTGACACTTTTTCCATTGCTTGTAAACCGTGCTTAACCGTTGAAAAGCGTCTCAAAACAGACGTTAATCGTATAAAAAGTCTCGTGAAACGGGCCTTAAACGTTTTAATGTCATGAAAAACCATTCAAGTGCTCTACAAAGCTTTAAAAGCGCCACTTAAATGCTTGAGTCTTTTGCCATTGCTTCGTTTAATCTCGGCGATGCGACCCTACATAGACCCTATAGTTTTATCGATTAACTCCCCAGAAATGCTTCCAGAGTAAGATCAGTAGTGGGCTTGAGAACTCTAACTCTTACTTTTGTTTCCTCTGGTATTCTTTTTCTCGAGGGCATTTTCATTTTTTTCGTTAATTCTACGTAGAGTTATACCCTTATTCTTGATCGTACTGGCAAATTTTCATTTTAGGTTTGGCGTTTTTATACGCTCCGTTTTTCTTAAAATATCTTCCATGTAGTATCTCAACATAGCAACACTAGCGACGAGCGTGACTGCGTCAGAGGCCAGTGGTATCGGATGATTAATGTGTTGACATATGACCTCTTAATTGACCAAATCTTGAATTTGTGATGTCATACCCCTTCTTAGACAATCTTGGACAAATTAAATGGAACATTGAGACCACCCGTCCCTCCAAAATCAGTGATGGGAAAAAGGCGCGTTTTGGCCTTCACGCACCTTCATCCTTGATTTGGGGGAGAGGGGGCATTTCTGTTCCATTTTATTCTGTCCAAGATTGTCTATGAGCCCCTGCTTGGCGTTACCAGTAGTGTATGGGGTAATCACGACACGAAATCTGCTCTCGCTCGCTCAAGAAATTACAGTGTGCATAGTGTTGAAAAATAGGCTGTTTCTCCAACATTGTCTTCTTAAAGATAGCGTCCACTTGTGGATCAATATTTAAACTCATCAACTCGGGCGTTTGTGCTAGACGTCGGTGGGCCACTTAGAGGCCGCTTTTGTTGGTTCTCTCTGTGTTACTTCATTTTCAGCTTCTTTATGAAAAGATTATAATGAAATACATTTTAGCACGGAATGTTTCTAATACGAAGTGGATTCGTTCATCATTTCAAAAGGAGATTGTGTGTATACGAATAATCACGATGTCTTCGTGCAATTTGGAACAAAAAAAAACTTATAAGGTTTTTAAAAACCAACTAAACTGCACGAGGCCAGCGGAGGTCTTATATTTACCAGTGTTTATTTTTTCAAATTGTACGAAAAGAGGACCTACATTTGATTGCCTATCTGTGATCATTAGGCAATCATAATGCTTGGTTTGTTACCTCCAGTGCCACTGGTTTTTTTACTGAATTATTTATTTCCTCTCTTCTGTATTGCGTTACCTAAAAATTGCATTTCTCTTAGCCAATCACAAACTATCCTAGTGTTTTAGTTGTCATTTTCTTTCTTCACGTAGATGGCCAATGACCAAAACAAGACAGTTAACGTTACTCCAACTTTGGAGCCCTTCTCTTCACCCGAGTGCATTGCCTGGCTGACAGTGCTTAACATCGAAGCTGTTGCTATAGTGACCATAAACGCCCTTACAATCATTATTTACCTGAAAGAGCGAGGCCTTCGCAAGCGTAGCATGTACCTGGTGATCAGCCTGGCGGTTGCAGACATGTTTGTCACATGCAACTTGATCTTTTTTATTTTGTTACTGGGTAATGACTGTAACTTTTGGAGCTTTGAGAACTCAATAGTTATAGAAAGTTTGCCTTACTTCTTTCCATCAGTCTCTATAGTAAACCTCGCTGCTATTTCTTTGGAGCGGATGCACACAACGTTTCGTACATTCAAGCATCGCCTAATCAAAAAGAAGATATTTGGAGCAGCTGTTTCGGGTGTTTGGTTTACAGCTGCCCTCTCTATATAGCTATCCGTTTTTCACCATTTTTCCTGCCCCGCTCAGATATCACTCCTTTGTTTCACCTGCAAGCGTCACGCTTGTTATTGGGGTATTGTTGCCTTTTGATCATCGTTGTTTCTTACACGTCCATCGCTACTAAATTTAACTGTGGAACGCATCCTCAGCATCATGGTGCAATCAGAAGAGAAAGAAATCTGACCAAGACACTGTTCATTGTAACAATTGTATCGTTAATACTAGTGATGCCATTTACAATTTTCTGGTTTGTTGTTTTTGTTACTTCAGGCGAAATGTTTGAAACCATTTCTGATCAAACATGGCTGCATTTATTTTATTCCTTAGCTTGCTTATTCTGCGCAAATTCTCTTATAAATCCATTGTTATATGCATTAAAAATGCCAGAGTTCAAAAGATCTGTGTTTTTATTATTGCGTTGTAGATCTCGCTCGGAGCCAGTTAAGGTTTTTGCTCTTAATGACTTGAATGTTGTGAGATTTCACTCAGTTAACTGATGAATATGAGTTTACCAAGTATATAAAAACTGACGGTTTTAATTTTTTGTGCGACTTCTCTCTTTGTTTTTAATTGGAAACACTTTATTCAAGCCAATATAAAGGAATTCGTGTAAAAATGCATGAATGCTGGATTGATCTATTCAAATATATTAAAGTTTGTAAGGAAGACATCAGAAAATCAGAACACTTTTCAATTCTACTTTTCTGGCTGTGGTTGGAAAGCAAAGCCTGTTTCGTGGGAATCAAGTGATATCCTCTGGATCAAACTCATGTTCATGATGTTTGGGGAGGATTTCTTCGAGTATGTATTTGATGAGAAAAGGACATGTCATGTGCATGATGATTTCAAGCCACAGTTTGTTTACAACAGACATGAATGGAATTGTGAATATGAAAATATGATTTCCAATTCCTTTGGCTTTACCAGCAAAATGCAAGGTAAGTCAGACATCATTTGGTAGGGTAGGTTTTTATTCTAAACTCTATTGTATTAACTTTGCCAGTCAAGCTGACAGAACGCCACAACAGCTTGCGCCAATTACTGTGGCCTCTTTTTTTACCCTCCCAACCATGATACACAACAGAAGCCAGACCACAACACCGGGAACTACGTGCCCTACTCTTAGCGACAAGTGTGTGGGTTCTTTTACGTCCCACAGGATTATTAACATTGAAAGGTTGTGAAACGGGACCTTCGGCTTATCGTCCTTATCCGAGAAGACTTGAAAGTCTCACCATTTGCAGATGTATTTACAAAGGCAGCACTTGCTCCTCAGTTATTTAAAGACCCTAAACTCTTCTAAACTCGATCACTGCAATTGTCTACTACAGTGTATATAATGTCCCTAAAAATGTTATCAAAAAGCTCCAATCAGTGCAGAATGCAGCTGCCAGACTGATTACACACTCCAGGAAGTGTGATCACATCACTCGGGTCTTCACTGGCCACCTGTTTCTGAATGCATTAAATTCAAGATTTTACTACTTACTTTCAAGGCTCTGCATCATCAATCTCCAACCTACATTCAAGACCTAATCACCAGCCACTTACTGTCTAGATCGCTTCGTTCATCTTCTACGCTCAGTCTGAAGCCTGTTAGCTTTAACCTTAAGACCTACGGATCCAGAGCATTCGCCGTCTCAGCCCCTGAACTTTGGAACAAACTTCCTAGCAACATACGCTCATGCGAGAATCTAAGTCTTTTTAAGCATAAACTTAAAACCTACCTTTTCAAGAACTACTATTGTAATCATTAGGAAGATTAATTTTGATTTTCTATGTTTTATTTAAATTAAGTTTAATTAACATTTATTTTTAATTCTTATTTTTTTACTCTGTAAAGCGCCTAAATCATTACTGGATAGGAACTATAAAAATGTTATTATTATTATTATTATTATTATTATCATTATTATTATTATTATTATTATCTGTCCATTGGCCTATTTTGCTCAAGGTTGAAATGCATAGCTTTTTATGTCCATCACAGGTGACCTGAAAGTGTTGCAGCAGCAGAAAATGCCCAGCAAATTTTCAAAGGCAATTCAAAACCAACCAGAGATTGTAAAAGGTAAAACCAAAATACTCTGAACATAGATACAGTATGTTTGCACTGCTGATCTTTAGTCATTGGTTTAAAAGTGTAATATACTTTTATGAGCTGTGGGGAAATTCTTTTTGCACTAATGGACGTGTAGTAAAGCAAAGGCATTAGATCCATGACTCTCATAGCGCCACTGTAGCTCTAAAGGCATCAAGGTTCAAGCAAATTTTGAAAAAAGTCTTAATGGTATATTTCCAGGAAAATGCAAGAGAGTGCATTGATAGCATTGCTTTGGCTGTTGTGGTTCAAAGGTTGCTGAATTATGAGTCTGTAGAATGTGTTTGATAAACACATCTGAACGTGTGTTTACTAAAATGATCCGAAAGCAACAAAGTTTTACTACTTCTACAGTACACCAGTGTGATCATAAACATGGCTGTCACTTATGTCATAGATGGCACAAGTTTGGTGCTACTGTACTACTATTTCTCACTTACTAAGAGAAAACTATCTCAGGTTTTTTTCTTTATTTAACTATTTTTCCAAGCTCCCACAAAACCTCACACTCCACTACATCACCTTCCCTTCACTTAGCTTTGTTGGCACTTTTCAACTCCAATGTGCTCTTGCTCAGACTTTTTTTAAAGCAATTTACATGTTCACTTTGATATGTAATATTGAAGGTGCAAGCCACAAAAATGATGCCCTACTTGTAGATGAACATCACCGTCAAACACCATCCAATGTTGCTGGCAAAGAAAATACTTCAACTGATCAAGACAGGTATCTTTTTAGAAATGGTCTGTTTTGAAACCAAGTTACACCAACAATGGTCAATACCCTGTTGTTTTCATAGTCTAATGTACTGTTATCATGGGGTATTAACTTCCTTATTTTCAGCTTTAAAGTTTTCTTGCTTTGGTTTGAGACTACGCTATATATAAATAATTTTCTTTTGTTTTCATGATTCCAGGGTAATAGCTGTGTTTCCACCACCACCAGCAGTAACAAAAATCCAGGTCTTACAGATGGACCTTGCCACATTAAAGGATGGGATGGAAGTGAATGATTCCATTGTCGACTTTTTTCTTATGTAAGTAATATATCAATGTAAGAATATCACTGTACGTAATTTAGTGAGAACCTGCAAATGTAGCTGGTTTTTTTTCTTTTTAATGTGTCCTCATGTAAAATGTAAAACATCACAAATACATGTAATTTATTATTATTCTTTTCCTTCAATTTTTTGGCTAAAATTTTGCCCTATGTTTAAAGGGGTTAATGAGGCAAAGACCTCATACTTCATCCTCTTTAAAATTCACCATTTGGGATTGTTGTGCTAATCAAATGGTTAATGGAAGTGAAAAAGTGCTCTCCAAATTTAATCATCTTCCCGTTTTTAATAGGTACATATCCCACTCATTGGACCAGGATTTGCTTGACAGCATTCATTTGTTTAGCTCCTTTTTTTACACTAAGCTGTCAACTAGAGTTCAGTTTGGAGAAACCTTTGTCTTGCCAGGGTAACTACATGTAGTTATTGTCTTCTTTGCACTTAGATTTAAACACTTAAAGCTGTGAAAGAAGTGTTTTGTAATGTGCGGTGTTAAATGAAGAAATGATCCTCGCACTTGCTGGACAATTTAAGTAATTGTCTCATTGAACCTGACAAATTTCCAGGTGACTTAGCGGGATTCGAATGGTGGGTTTGAATCCCACTAAGTCACCTGAAAATTTTTTCAGGTTCATGAGACAATTGCTTAAATTGTCCAGCAAGTGCGAGGATCATATCTTCATTTGATTTCAAACACCGCACTGCATATAACATTCTTTCATATGACATTCCTTTCACGGGAAAACATGAGCCCAACAAATTGACCTGCTCTCCACTGTGTGACTTCATAGCTCAGTTGGTGAGAGCACTGCACCGGCATCGCAGAGTTCGAGGGTTTGAATCCCACTTAAGTCACCTGAAAATTTTACAGGTTCAATGAGACAATTACTTAAATTGTCCAGCAAGTGCGAGGATTGTTTCTTCATTTAGCTTTTGTATTGTTGGTAAGCTGGCTCATCTTAATGATATACATGTATGTACCTTATATGGTTGGTTTTCTTCAAAGTACTTTAATTAAGACAATAGTGATTATACATGTTTCTCCTAAGTGCTGATGGTCTTTAATAATTATTTGTCTTTCTGTGCATCTGTCAAAGTCCTGATGCAAGATATGTCGAGGCATCCAAGTTTACAAGGAAAGTGGATATTTTCAGAAATGTAAAAGTATGTAAAAGATATTAAAAAGTTCATGATAATTATCGTTATCGCTTCTTTTATTTCTATCTCTCTCTGTGTCACTATGCTGCAATAATGATTTTATTAACTATTTTTCGCTGCAAACACCATTGACAATATAAACAGTGCCGCTGTTTATTTTGTTTTTAGTAGGCATTGGTTCCTCTCTCTGATATATAATCTACCAACGGTCGCAAGCAGAAGAAGAAAGGATGATGGCTGTATTGTGTAAGCTTTAGCAGAAACATTGCCTTTAAGCCTTTCTAAAAATAGAAAATGTATGCTTAAGTCATCTAATGATGTTTGATCTAAAATGCATCGAGGGCTTCGTGTTGTAGTAATAACTTTGTTGAATGGTGAAGTTGAGGATTTTGACTAATTCTTGCTGGAAAAAGACACCAACTGACGAGAAAATTAATATTACAGTGGAATCTTCTTTTTAGAGTTCCAATTCTGATGATTGACTCCATTGTTTATGGCTCAGATAGAAAGAACTTTACGCAAGTTGTTCTCCCTCCTCACGAGAACAGGACGCAAACCTTATCAGAAGGTATGCACTATACTTTCTTCCTTTTTTTAACACCACACACATCTTGCAGTACAGTACCCTATATCATTTGTTTGTTTTTAGTTTTATAGAACGTGAGTGGACGGCTAAAATGAATGAATGTCCAAGTCCCACTCCACACTTTACTTCCAAGACTATGCCTGTCCTCTATCCCAAGGTATTTAAATCTCTCGCCTTCTTCTTAAGGATTGTCACTTGAAGTTGCATTTTTTAGCGCCATAATTAATGCTTAAGTATCTAAATATAGATGGCAAACACTATCATGTACTGACGCTCACTGAAGTATCACTACTATGGTGGTGAATGTTTGGTTATACAGCATGTCCTTTTGTCATTTACTGCGAAGAATTTGGAATTAATTTTATTAGCAGAATATAATCCAACTATAGATATCTGGTGCATTAAATTAATATAAACGTATTGGTAGTTCTAAAAAGAATAATTCCTTTCTACTCAAATCAGTTAAAGCAACCCAATAAACACTGTCAGACTGAAATTTCAGAGGTGTGGGAAACATTAATTTTAAAATAGGAATTTCATCCCAAGGAGAGACCTTGGCTGAATTATCTTTTGCCTTATTGCGTTTTGTTGCAATAAAATTAAAACATGTTGATATCCATTATATTAAAATCCTGTCTAGGGACCACTGTAGTAATGATGGTAATATTTTAAAAGACAAATGGATAGATAAGAGCATTCTTGAACCCTTATAGATATATATAGGTGCCTCAGCAAGAAAATGGTTATGACTGTGGAATATTTGTTATGCTGTTCTTTGAAGAATTCTCAAGGCGAAAGGTTAGGATAAGGTTATAAACATTTTAAAACCAGTATAACGTTAATGGTAAGGATATAATAGAATCAGACAGTTTAAAACTCCCAGGTGTAACTATTGATAGTGAACTCAGTTTTAATAAGCATGTGAGTGATGTTTGCATTAAAGCCAGTCAGCGAATAGGGGTGATTATCAGGTTAAGGAATCTCATACCAACTGAGGCCAAATTGCAACTTTATAAGGTAGCCATCCTCCCTCACTTCAGGTATTACCATTTAAATTTGGCACTCGTAGACTGGAGAGAGTGCAGGCGCGGGGATTGCGTGCAGTTTTTAAGAACAAGATGTCTACCTACTAATAGGTGCGAAAAAAGCCAAGCTACCATCCTTACTTCATAGGATATATGTATTTTTAATGTATCAAGTAAAATTTAGTTTGTGCTCGCGGACAATTTGTAATTTGTTCATGACTAACCGTCATTCCTATTATTTACGTCAAAGGGATTTCTATCTACCTAGTTTTAGCAAGTCAACCGTCAAGTACGGAAAACATTCGATAAGATATTTAGGCCCTAGACTCTGGAGCAAGCTATGAAGTAAAGACAGATCGATTGCCACTCTCAGCCATTTTAAGACAATGATACGTGGACGTGATCTAATTACGTAACGTCACAAAAGGATGCAGTGGGTGTTACTTACGTAACTCGCGACTTTATTAGTTTTAATAGTATTTGTATTCTCAGAGACATGGTAACTTATTTGTGTTGTTTCTATTAGTTAGCGATTTCAGTTAGGTGTCCCCAATTAGCAAAGGATATTCTCCCCTGCTAGACTTCATTTGACACGTTAATAAAGTCATTATTATTGTTATTATTAATTTCCATCTCAGCTGAGCAAGACAATGATTCTTTGCTTGTTTTTTTCTCTTTTAGTTTCCAGTAAGTAAGCTTCTTTCGGACAATATTCTCCAGTGGTATAACCAAGCTTCTGCGTTTCATTTGAGACAAAGAGTCACAGACATCCTTTTAGTTACAGGAGCTAGAATTTGAGATTTTACAACTACTCGTATCGTCATCTTATATGTTCAGTTACTATGACACATGGAAAGAATGATTAAGTTGAAATCTATTATTTTCCATTCATACCATAACAGTGGTGAACGCATTAAACAAGAGGCTTTATCATTCGATAGATTTCCCCCCCCCCCCCATTTTCATTGGCTGGGAGCCCACCACGTGACCTGCAAATAACTGCCAATAATGGTCTGCTCATGCGTAATACCGTCTAAATCCGTTTTTGCTGCAAATAAATAGTCTGCTCATGCCCAATAGTAACCACGCTCTTGTGGTCGCACTTGTGTGAAATAAATTATTTAACTGAGAAGGAAACCAATTGATTTCTGCCAGCAGCGCGCGCTTACCGCTTCCATCAAAAAATTGAAAACAAAGTCGGTGATCGAATGATAAAACAGTTATTGAACTCGGTTTAATATTTAATATCTATGTACAACAACCAAAACTAATCTTAACCTGACCCTAATTTTTCTCTAGGCTTGAGTTACACTGGATGCAAAAACGGATTTTTAAATATAGCAAAGTGGAGCAATGCATGGCAAATGCTACGTTTGTGCACGTTTCCTTAAATTTGCTGAAAAGCAAAGATTACATTTGCCACGGTTTTTTTACCCATGGCAACGCTCGTAAATGCCACATTTGTTTTAAATTTGCTGTTGCGAGTAAAAGTACGTGTAACATGGTATTTTTTGTTACATTTGGAGGGGTAGTAAACATGATGTTAAAACTAAAATTTTGCGAGTACTTTTCCTGAAGTTGTAAATGTGATCAAACTTTCATCATTGCATTTTTTTTTACAAGGTGAGTAAAAGCGAGCAAATATTAGTTTTTGTACCCGTTTGCTCGGAGCAGCAAATGTGTTCAAATATGAATTTTTGCAGAGATTGCTCAGAATAGCAAATGTGGCCAAACGTGTAGTTTTGCAGGATTTTGCTCAGGAAAGGAAATGTGTTCAAGGATGTATTTTTGTAGAAATTTGTTCGGGATATTAAATGTAACCAAAATACGACTTTCTTCACATAATTGCTTTGCATACCAAATGCAGTCAAAGAACCAGGTTTTCATGCTTGTTTACGATAGGAAATTTGACTATTTGCTCGGGTAGCCTTGTGATCAAAAAATAAAATTATGTTTTTGCTCACTGTAGCAAATGTGATAACAACATCTTTTATGCCCCTTTTCCTCCATGCCGAAGGGACACACCCCAGTGCTGCTTTGCCTGAGCTCTGTTTACTGGGCAACTATAAAACACATCAAATGATTGGGCTAATGTGGATATGGGCAAAGGCTCATAGCAGCTTTTATTCAAACATCAAATTTCCTTAACAATCTTTCATAAGAAGTTTGGCCCAGTAAAGGTGTGGGCACTAAAAACGCCAAAAGCATATGGTCACATATGCTGCCCCATCCCAGGCAAGAGCAGCACAAGAAAATTGATACCATAAAATCTAAAAACCAAAGGTAAAAAAAAAAAATGAGGAAAGATTGCGCCACAGAAAAATGCACATTACTCTGAAGAGAAACTAGTATGGTAACCACCGCCCATGCCAATGGAAGCCACCTGGTTAACGGGACCGTCGCCCGTGCTAATGTAACCTATCAGAAATAAACACTAATCAATCTGCCTGGAGAGGCAGCTGACCATGCTAACTGCACTCATCATGATAACAATAAAGATTCAGTTAAACAAACAAACCAGGCTTAATAATACAGCCCTACCTCCAAGGATCAACATGGCAGGACAGTCGCCCATGCTAACTGAAACCACCATGCCTCCTCAGATAGGCATTATACCAAAGTAAACAAACAATATGTATTGCCCACTAGGCCAAATACTGCACATAAGGGGCAACAAGGTGGGACAGCCGCCCATGCTAACTTAACCCACCCTGCTGCCCTAGGAGTTAAAATACTATGTAACTTGCCTATGCTAACCCGGGAACCCTGAAGGAACCCAGTGAAGCAGCCGCCCATGCTAACTGCAGGCAACAAGTTCTTGTCAAACTTAATCCTAGACCCTTAGGCAACAAGGCTTGGTACCCTTATATAACGTTGGAAAGCGTTTGATTTCCAACGACCTAGAGCCCGTATTTGGGCATCAGACAGACCTCGCTCGTAACGTTAGAGGCAAGATAAGTGGGATACCTGAGATGGTCGTAGACTCTGGTTGTACGAGGACCCTAGTACATGAAAGATTCATGGTTGACAAAGATTCCTTTACAGGAGACGCGATTACAGTCCTAACTGCATCTGGAGAACGCCTCATAGTCCCTTTAGCTTGGGTTCAGTCTGAAAGCGATCAGGGTGAACATCTAGAATTAGTGGGAGTTTTGAGTAAACTACCCGTTGATTGCCTGCTCGGCAGATCGTCTTTCGGGCAAACACTTTCTAGAGACGATGTTCTTACTCAGTGGGAGAACAATGTTTCGGTGGACGGCTCCAAAGGTGTTGAAGCCTTTGTGCTAACGAGGCGACAAAAGGCGCTTGAAGAGGCCCAGCAGAGAGCCGATAGTTTGGTTGACCGCGAAAATGCACTCGCACTTAAAAATCTGTCGAAAAGGGAGTCTAAAAATAATGGTCTTAATGAAGGCGACTTGCGAATACTTTTCGGGCACAAAGACATAGGTGAGGAAGCGTGTGAGAACTCGGTTGAGCTCTCGGATAGTGACTCAGATGGGGATACACGTGCGGATCATTTACCCCTCAATATTCTCGATAGAAATAAAAAACAGTTAATAAAAGACCAGAATTCAGATGTGACACTCTTAAAAGCGCGTAATGGAGCTACTTACAAGGAAACCATGGAAACGGACGGTTTCTTTCTCAAGGGAGGGTTACTCAGGCACCGCAGGTTCAACAAAAGTGTACACAATGAAGTCAGGTTTGTTGATCGGATTGTAATCCCTGAATCTTACAGAAACGAAATTCTCCGTATTGGTCATACTATACCCCTTTCAGGACACATGGGCACCTCAAAAACGTTAAGTCGCATAGGGACCCATTTTTATTGGCCTGGTTTCGCCTTCGACATTCCTAAGTACTGTGCCACCTGCCCAAAATGTCAGTTAGTGGCCAGGAAGTTGAAGTCAAATAGGGCCCCCTTGAGCCCAGTAGCGTTCGTGACCTAACCTTTCAGAAAGATTGCAATCGACATTGTAGGAGAATTGCCACGGTCCAGCACTGGCTATAAATATATTCTTAAAATTGTAGACTATGCTACTCGTTATCCTGAGGCCATTCCCTTGAGGAGTGTTAGTTCCAAAACCGTCGCGGATGCACTTGTCCAATATTTCTGTAGAATGGGAATTCTCCAAGAGTTAGTATCTGACCAGGGATCCAATTTTGTGGGCCGTCTTATGACACAACTATCTGAGCAATTAGGTATTACAAAGATCAAAACATCGGTTTATCACCCTGAAGGAAACGGTTTGGTTGAGAGATTTAATGGCGATGTTAAAGAAATTTGCGCAAGAGCGGGTACAAAGCTGGGATAAGTTCCTTCCTTATTTGCTGTTTGCATATAGGGAAGTTCCAGGTGAATCCACAGGGTACTCCCCTTTCGAGTTGCTTTTTGGACGTACAGTAAGAGGTCCCCTCTCAGTAATCAAGGAGTCGTGGCTTGGGAAGGAAATTAAATCTGGCAGGAACCTTGTGAGTCATGTTCTTGAACAAGTACAAGATCGTATGAAGAGAGTGCAAGGTACTCAGAAACGATTGCATGACGTTCATAGTTCCACACGTAGTTTAAAAGTCGATGACAAGGCATTGGTTCTGCTTCTTACTCCAGGGAGTAAGTTGGAAGTGAATCGGCAGGCCCCACTTATAGTGACGAAGGTTCTCAACGATGGTTTGCACTATGAGATCGACACCGGTAAGTCCCACAAACAACACCGAGTCTATCACATTAATCCATTAAGTCAATGGCAGAGCAGGGACGAGACGGCTTCCTACATAATGTCAGAATCTTTCGAAACCTCTTTACCACATGAAAAATGCATATCCCCATTCTGCAGAAATGAAACTTGGGAGGATGTTATCATTTCGGATGCTTTAACCAAGGACCAGAAAGATCAGGTGAAGGACCTTTTACGAAAATACGCAGATGTCTTTTCTGGTAACCCCAGTGTCACTAGCGTAGCGACACATCGGATTGACACGGGCGACTCTGCACCAATACGTTGTTCTCCCTATAAGGTACCTCAGAAACTTGAAGAAGTCGTAAACAACGAAATAGAAAACATGTTAAAAATGGGTATCATTCGCCCCTCAGCCAGCCCCTGGGCCTTCCCGGTCGTTGTCGTCCCCAAACCTGATGGTACCATACGACTTTGCGTCGATTATAGAAAACTTAACAGTATTACTAAAATGGATGCCTATCCGGTCCCATCTACGGACCGCATGATTGAGAAAATAGCCTTGCAACGTGCATCACCACCCTTGACCTCACTAAGGGATACTGGCAGATTCCTCTAGATAAATCGACAATCGAAAAAAGGATTATATGAATTTCTGGTCATGCCTTTTGAGATGAAGACTGCCGGGGCCACTTTCCAACGAATGATGTCAGATGTCGTTTTAAAAGGGTTTAATTTTGCAGGAGCCTACATTGATGATCTTGAAGTAGACACACACACTTCCTTTTCACAACATTTAGTGGAACTTGGCCAGGTTCTGCAACGATTGCGGGAGTGCAGCCTATGCGCGCGCCCTTCTAAATGTAAAATTGCTATGGAAAATATAGATTTTGTGGGTCACCGTGTTGGAAGAGACAACACTGAACCACGTTTGGCTTTGGTTAAGTCGATAAAAGAGTTCCCTAGACCTGAAACCAAATGACAGATTAGATCATTCCTTGAACTTGTCGGCTACTACCGAGGGCCGCTACTCTAACAGATCTAACACGTGGTAAGGGACCAACTAGAATTGAGTAGCTGCAGACACACGAGCAAGAACCCCCAGTCTCACGACCGCCACATTGGGACGAACCTTCTACTTTGCAAGTAGACGCGTCCAACAGAGGCTTGGGAGCTATTTTGAGCCAGTTAAGTAAAGACGGAGAAGAGCTTCCAGTGGCTTTTGCTAGTAGAAGGCTCCAGCTAAGAGAGGAAAAGCTGTCCACAACGGAGAAAGAATGCTTAGGGATTGTTTGGGCTGTTGAGCTCTTTAGATATTATTTGTTTGGTAGAAAAGTTAAGCTACAAACAGATCAAAATCCTTTAGTTTGGTTAGGGAAGGTGCGTAACAAGAACAAAAAATTACTTCGCTGGAGTCTCACCCTTCAAAAGTATGATATGCAGCTCGAGCATAAAATTGGCAAGACCCACGGGAACGTGGACGCCCTTAGCAGAGTTTAGGGCTCAAATTTTGTATCGGGCTGTTACTATTCTATTTTTTTTTTCTCCTTTGTTACTCTCCCCTAAAAAATAGACTTGTTAGGGGGGAGGTGTCACAAAATTCGTTTTTCTTTAGTTCTTTGTTTCGTTAGATCATAGTTGATTCCGTCCGTGTTAATTACTTAGCGTTAATTTCGTATCGTGGTCTACCGCAATTAGTACATTAGAGAATAGTTTGTTAGTCTATTTGTTCTTTTAAGTCTCCATTGTGGGGATGCAGCTTTTGTAACTATGGGTTCGTTAGGGTCGTGTTTTAACAATAGGTTTGTCAATAAGTGTTGATGTGGAGTGCATTGTTATGTAAAGATATAAATGTAAGTAGCGTGTTGTAAAGGCGGGTGAAAAAAGGTCAGTTGACCAGAAGACTGCTAGGAGGAGGAAAGCCGGAGAGAAGCCAAAGTGGAAAGGTGAAAGTTTAAAGAAAGTGGAAAAGAGAAACACTGCCAAGAGTCATTGGTGGGAGCCGACCGCGAAATTCCCAGACAAAACTCCTTTGTCGGCGGTGGCAAATATATTTATAGTGGACGTTTTTGGAGGAAAAGGTTGGTTTGCTGGAAGAGGTAGTGGATGGTTGCAGGATTAGCCGGTTGGACTAACAAGAACCTTGAGAAGGCACGAAGGCTGACGAAGAACTGAACTTATTGTCTGTAAATATTAAAGTAAAGTATTTAGTTCATTTTGTATTGTCGTTTAAGTATATATTAGCATTAAGTAAATCTAAGTAAGATTAGTTAATTTAGAGATAGTAACTGTCGTAACTGTTTTACTTGTAGTTAACTTTTATCTATAATTAAAGTCGTACGCGTTTACTAAAAATCTATGCTGTGTTGCGAGTTTGTGGGAAGGGGTGTGAAATACGTTGTTTTACTCTTAGTCTTCTCTTATTTTCTTCTCGCTATCGCGCGAGACCCAGGGGATCGCGAACCGTCACAGAGTGACAGTAAGTTCCTAATTATGATTTGATATACAGGTATGTAAATCCTAAATTAATTTTAATTAGTTACATTGTTTAGTTCGGAGCAACGATAATAATTTTAAGGTATATGAAAGGCCTCTGTCAATTATTAGTCATCTCTTTAAATTGTTGAAATTATTTTGCCTTTCTATACATGTAGTACTTTGGAAATGTAACCTGCAGAAGCGGTTTCATTTTGCCTCAAATACTAATACAACAATTCATTTGGATGAATGCACATTTTGAATCCCAAAAGCATAACAAAATATCTCTTACGGCAGTAAACTTGGCAATGTTACAGCCAACGAAGAAGGTAAGGCTGACTTCAGATACCAAACATTTGATTGGGAATTAATAGAAACTTAGGCTGACCTTAGGACAACATAATAACTGCCATATGATACGTCACAAGTATATGCACAGTATACTTCCATATAAGAAAAATTCAGTATCTAAATCGAACCTGCCTGAAAGTTGAAATAGCAGCTAGGAGAATGACTCAGCCATTTCACATTGATTCATACGCTACATTGTATTTTCATGTAATTGATTTAAGTTATTAGGTTTGGTATCTGAACTGCGCCCAATACTATTATCAAACAACTTACACTAATGATGCACCAACCACAAACTGTGGTGAACATTTTGTTAAGCATTGTTTGAAAGCAAGTTCCTATAGTAGTGTACTTGAATCTAAGTTCTTCAAACACGTTTATCTACAGAACCAGATGGAAAATACACTTCACAGTATGCTATAACAAATTAACTGCATGTTTAGACCTACTTTACAAGTCACATCGAACCATATAAGGCATGCCATCCACCAGTTCAAATGGAGAATACTACAAATTAATTAAAATGCTATAACAAATTAACTGCATGATTACACCTACTTTACAAGTGACACCGAACTGTATAAGGAGTGCCACCAGCCAGTTCAGATGGAAAATACTAAAACTAGTATACTATAATCATCATCATCATCATCACTATGACAAATTAACTGCGTGGTTAGACCTACTTTAAAAGTTACATCGAACTGTATGAGGCGTGCCACCCGCCAGTTCAGATGAAAAATACTACAAATTAGTATACTATGACAAATTAACTACATGGTTACACCTACTTTAAAAATTACATCAAACTGTATGAGGCGTGCCACCCGCTAGTTCAGATAAAAAATACTGCAAATTAGTATACTATGAAAAATTAACTGCATGGTTAGACCGACTTTACAAATTACATTGAACTGTATGAGGCGCGCCACCCACCAGTTCAGATGGAAAATACTACAAATTAGTATACTATGACAAATTAACTACATGGTTAAAAGGCAATTTTACTGTCACGCAAGTAAAATGTAGTTAATGGATCGTGACAATACTATCTGTAACCCTTTCATGGCGGCTCTGTTTTCAATGTAGCGTTTGTGCCTTCCAGTTGCCAAGGTCAGCAAACACTAAGGATTTATTGTATTTTTGCTTCGAACTTCGCAGCTTTGTTGTCTCTAGCAGGCTAGTACGATCCACGGCATTGGCGCTTTTTTCAAAGCTCTATTCACGGCTAAGAGTTGGCACGTGTAACACTAAGTTCTCTCGTAGTACAGCTCTTCCGACTGGCTATGCCAGCAGACATTTGTCTAGCTATAAAAGCATGTGAAAACTATTTAGAGATCACTTATGTTCTGTTGTTCAGCGCAGTTAGCTCTCTATATATTAGTGTAGTGACGATTTGGTTTTTTACAATGGCTCACCACCCTCGCCGTTCCCAGCACGCGAACCATCCGTCCGCTAGGGAAGAAGATTTCACTGCGCTGACAAGCGAAGTCTTAAAACTCCGTCTCCAAGCTCTCAATCTTACCATCGTGGGCTCCCGAGGCAAGCTTTTCGCCCGTCTCAAACGTGCCTTGCCGGGAAAGGCGACCACTGCACCAAACCCACGGAAAACGCGCACGACTACGGTCAAAACACGCCAGTTAGGGCAACCCAAGAGTAAGTGCGCAACGAATTGAACAGATGGAGAACCTGAAACCCGTCCAGCCAGCCCGGTCGACAAAGACGAGGACAGCGCCCTCTCAGACAACGCCTCGTTTTCTTCTATCGAGGAGATGATTGAGTCCAGTCCAGAGCCGGTTGCTTGCGGCTCGCAACCCACCACAGTGTTCAGCCCAGCTCAACGTTCCGCCATCGAGGATCTCGTGTCCGAATCAATTCGCTCAGCTTTGTCGTCATTTCAAACTTCGTCCGCCGCACACCTTCCGTCCTCACCCAACCAGAACTGTTGCACTCCTGGTATGGCCTCTCCTCTGGGACTTTCAAGGCCATTAGACAAGTCTTTGGAGGACAAAATCCTCAGGGGTGAAATCCAGTTGCGCTTGGACGATTCATCCTCAGGCCCCATGGGTTCTCCGGTCACCATGCTGCGAAAGAAAAAACCTGTCATTGACACATTCCAGAAGTGGCTGGATGCATATATGGCCTACATGATAGTCCTTGTGTCTGCCTACCCACGTAGGGCACTCGAGCTCATAAAGTAGCAGCAAATAATTAGCAGAGTGGTCACTAAATTTAAAGGTCTGGCCAGTGGTTATCATACGACCAGCAATTCCGTCGCCAAGCGGCTTATAACTTATCCCTTAGCTGGGATAATGTTGACCTCGAGCTGTGGACAGTGACTTTCGCAGGACCTAGCTAAGCCCCATTGCAACGTTTGCTCGAGCCCCCACCATGCTGAGGATGTCTGCCCTTCTGCTGACCTCAACAGGAGACCGCGGCGACCCCAAACCGTGTGCTTTGATTTCAACAAGCCTTTCGGTTGCCGACGCCGTAACTGCAGCTACCCGCATGTATGCCGCCGCTGCCATTCCCCCAACCACGCTGTCCAAGACTGCCCCCAGCAACAGCCCAACAACGCCAGCAAGTCCACTAAACCCAGTGAGCGTGGCAAGAAATAAAGTGGAGCAGCAACGACGCAATCAGAGGCCAGTGGTATCCTCACCAATTGACATTTATCGCTTAGAATTAGAATTATCACATCACCCTGATCGCAACTTTGTTAGTAATCTACTTAGTACCCTTAAAGAGGGCACTCGCATTGGTTATTCAGGGCCGCGTTCATCCCTGGTCTCCCCTAACCTAATTTCCGCGGCGGAGCACCCTGACGTAGTTTCTTTTCTCTTGGACGGGTAGCAGGACCCTATCCCTCCCCGCCCTTACCAATGTCACCCCGTAGGGGTGATCCCGAAAAAGCATTATTTATCACCTCTCCTACCCCCCCGGGCGCCAGCATTAACGACCACATTCCTAAAGACCCCTACTCTCTTAGTTATGTTCGGGTCGACGACGCGATTCACATCCTCCAATCCCTGGGTAGGGGAGCTTTCATGGCCAAAACTGATCTAAAATCAGCCTTCCGCCTCATACCCATTCATCCTGATGACTGGCACTTACTGGGAATTCATTGGCAATCCCAGTACTATGTCGATATGTATCTACCCTTTGGGCTTCGTAGTGCCCCGTTCCTTTTTAATCAGCTGTCGGACGGTCTAGAATGGATTCTTAAAAACAACTACGGCATGCAGCATGCTATTCACATCCTGGGCGATTTTTTCATTGCCGAACGATCCAAATTGGCATGTTTAACTAATTTTAGTACCCTGTTACGTGTATTCTTGTCCCTAAAAGCCCCCGTCGTCGCTTCCAAGACCATGGGCCCCTCCCAGGAAATCGAGTTCATGGGTATCGTCTTGGACAGCCTGCACCTGGAGGCCCGCTTACCCCAGGATAAACTCTCCAGGATCAGTGTTTTGCTTAACTCTTTTCAACACCGCCGATCAGTTCGCCTCGTAGATTTACAATCGCTAATCAGTACTCTTCAATTTGCATGCAAAGTGGTGGTGCCGGGCAGGACCTTTCTACAGCGGGCGATTAATTTGACCAGGGGGGTCCCCAGTCGTTTTCACCACATAAGGCTCAATAAGGAATTTTTTAAGGACCTGGCCATGTGGAAAGTTTTTATCTCAAACTGGAACGGGCGTTCCTTCTTTCTCGAGTCTGCTCCTACCCCGGCGCAGCATCTTGAGCTCTACACTGACGCTGCGGGCTCAATAGGATTTGGGGGCTATTTTCAGGGAAAGTGGTTTCAAGGTCGTTGGCCTCCCCACATGAGCTTGAGTCAACAATGCGGAATTAGTATTGAATGGCAAGAACTCTTTCCCATTGTAGTCGCTTGCTCCGTGTGGCACCCCTTTCTCACAGGGAAGCGCCTTCAATTCTGGTGTGACAATCTCTCGGTGGTCGCTATCATAAATTCAGGGCGCACTAAGACACCCAGCATTATGGATTTGGTTCGCCAACTTGTGCTTCTCTCTATGCAGCATAATTTTGTAGTGCGTGCCCGTCATGTCCCTGGGGTTTCAAACAAGATCGCTGACACCCTCTCCCGCTTTCAGATGCAGAGCTTCCGGTCTCTTGCCCCCCACGCCGACCAGAGTCCTTGTATCATCCTGCCTTCGCTCATGACCCTCTGAGGGAGGAAGTCTTAAGGTACGCTTCTTGGGGCCTGGCCGTGACCACCAATCGGGCCTACAGCTCTGGGGAATGTCGATTTTTACATTTTTGCCTGATGAACCGTCTCCTCACCCCAGACGGGGATGTATTACCTGCCTCTGAAGGGACACTGATTTACTTTGCCTCTTACCTTGCTAGAACAGTGGGTCATAGCACGATTAAACTTTATTTAGCCGCGGTTCGTAATCTTTATATTACAGCTGCACGGGTACAATGATCCCCTTGAGGGTAAGCTTCTTCTCCGTAAGGTCTTCCGTGGTATCCTTCGCTACCAGGGCAACCAGCGCATATGTCGCTTGCCAGTGACACCGCAGATTCTCCTTGCCATTCGTCCCATTCTGCACGCATGGCTTAGACATCGGGTCTTTTCTATGATTTGGGCTGCTTTCAACTTAGCCTTTTTCGCGTTTCTCCGTTGCAGCGAGTTTACATACAGTGGGGTTTACAAATTTTGCCCATCCTTAGATCTCTCTACATAATAGATTGCATAACCTTTCATCCTAACGTGGCACACCCACAGCGCATGACAGTGTACCTAAAATCGTCCAAGACCGACATTTCTAGGGAAGGGCATTCTCTCACTATAGCTCGCACCTTGTCACCCCTTTGCGCCGTTGTAGCCATGCAAGAATATTTTCTATTAGCTAGGCCGCTACTGGGACCTTTGTTTTATTTCCAGTCAGGTCGTTACCTTACGCGTAGCGTAGTGTCCAACCTCCTTCGGGATAGTACAAGGGTCGCCGGCTTTCCCTATCGGAGCCTAAAAGGCCATAGCTTTCGTATTGGCGTGGCCTCGGTTGCCGCTGCTGCTGGCTTACCTGACTGGCTTATAAAAGTTTTTGGTCGCTGGTCCTCGGACTGTTACCAACTGTACATAAGAACTCCTCAATCTACTTTAGAGTCCGTCGCTCCCAGGATGGCGGCCGTTTCTGGACGCTTCTCACCAGTCTAGTCTCTCGTCATGTTGTCCAGTTTTGTCTTTGGGCTTGGGAGGATGCATTGCCTCGCATGCATCGGTGGCGGTTAAGTCCGCGCAGCGACTTCCCCCAAGCTTGTTGGCTAGGTTGCCTTTTGAATATCGCCTGCTAACCGATACTCTTGTCCGATCCAGCACGTGCTGTTTTGCATTCAGCTCGTAGTGCTGGGGAGATAAGTGAGGTTCCTTTGTCACACAATCGCCGGAAGTCGCACAGGCTAACCTAACGCAAGGCAGTGCTCCCCCATTAACGCCAACTGGAGTCAATGTTTGATCATAACTAGTAGTTAGCACACAAACATAAGGAACAGAGACATTAACCTACTTTAAAAATTACATCGAACTGTATGAGGCGTGCCACCCGCCAGTTCAGATGGAAAATACTACAAATTAGTATACTATGAGAAATTAACTACATGGTTAGACCTACTTTAAAAATTACATCGAACTGTATGAGGCGTGCCACCCGGCAGTTCAGATGGAAAATACTACAAATTAGTATACTATGACAAATTAACTGCATGGTTAGACCTACTTTACAAATTACATCGAACTGTACAAGGCGCACCACCCGCCAGTTCAGATGGAAAATACTACAAATTATATTATGACAAATTAATTGCATGGTTAGACCTACTTTACAAATTACATCTAAGTGTATGAGGCGTGCCACCTGCCAGTTCAGATGGAAAATACCACAAATTAGTATACAAGTACTACTGTATGACAAACCATACCGCTGTATGGTTAGACCTACTTTACAAATTACATCGAACTGTACGAGGCGTGACACCCGCCAGTTCAGATGGAAAATAATACAAATTAACTGCATGGAATTGAGTGGTGTTTATGTTACACCCATCTTTCAATCATTGATGCCACGTGCAGATACGTCTATTATGGTAGAAAGATATCACTTAAACTCATGTTACTGCTTATGTTTGATGTATTGAGTATTGAAAGATCACTGACAATTTTCTTAGACTTAAAGGATTGTGAAACCTTTCTTGATTTTAGTCAAAAATTATTGAGAAACGATTCCTATATTAGCACAGGTAATCACTGATCGTTGCCCTGAACATTCGACTCTGCCATAATTATCGAATGCCTAAAACAATTCACTTGACCCCAGTTCATGTCAAAAGATTAATTTCATACAGTGTATCCAGAATAACAATGACACTACTCTACCCAAGTATTGACATAAAGACATTAATTTACAATTGCATCACAATTTGCAATCAGTGGACTGTCTGTTTCTTGCACCTAAAGAAACTCCCTTCAGCACTTCATCTTGTGGTTGAGGTAGGCCCTGGAAAATATTCACACCAGTCAATCAATCAATCAATGCATAAGCTGCATGTACATTTCAATGAATGATGTAACACACCCCTTTGCCATTCATAAGCAATCCTCCGGTGTAAGTGAAACTGAATAATGAAGCTAAAGCAATTGCAAACTGGAAGCCTGTGACAGCCTCCTACAAGTGTCCACCTTTGCAAATTGACCATTTTGTGCATGTAATAAAATCAATAATAGTTACTGAGCTTGAGTTTCTCATGATTTTAAAATGGAATTAGTGTTTGATGGCTACAACTCAAAACAACTTTTGTATTTCATCTATAATTTGCACTTTTTTCTTGGGTTCCTGGCCGCAAAGCACTAAAAGCATGATGTTGTGAGTTTTACCATATCCAATTAAAGCAGTGAAGCAATCATACAGAAAACTGCTCATTAAAACAAAAGTTTTAATAAAAATTCTCCAGCATGTCCTTTTTGTGTTGTTACTGTATTAGCTACATGTAGACTAAGAACTTATCAAATAAAATTTGAGGTTTTATAGGGAGAAATTGAAAATATTGACAATATCAACTCTATCACAAAATGGTTGGTACAGTATATTTAGATAGCCAGCTCTCAACATGTACATGTATAGTACCTGTATAATCTTCCATGAGAAATGCTAGTAATGCATTGAGTACTTTACCATAGAATACCCGGCAAGACAATTGGATTTTTCTTTAAGGCTCGCATACACCTGTACATGTACATAATTACATTTCCTTAACATTTGCACAAAAATTCCTACAAAACAAACATTCAAGTTTGCGCAGGCTTTACCTGTCAAACCAAAGTTAAAGCAAATTTAGAGCCCTAAATTTGCCACATATTTGCTCAATTCGCAAACTCCAGTATCCATTTTTTCGTCCAGTGTTAGGCTCCAAAAGAGTTTCTTTAATCCATCTGAGTGTGTATTCAATCTCAAGCTCTTAGCTTCCAGCAGCTTGCCCTCATAGGTATTTGTGGCCCAGTGGTTAGAGCGCTTGCTTTGAGATCCGGAGCTCCCGGGTTCACCACCCGCTCTGACCACTTGTTGAATTTGATCCTAGTGGTCCCTGGTTAAACATCCCAGCTGCCCCTTCCCAGGGGTCTTAAGTTTGACGACGTCAAAGGCGCGCTCAGCTATTTTGTTTATGCCTGTTATGCCTGTTTTTGTTCGCGTCATGCAGATCTCCAAACAATGTGACACTGTGATACAAATAAATACACATATCAACTTTATCTATGTCAAAATTCAGTGTAGAAAGTAGTATACTTTATCGCAAACGTGACTATCGAGCCAAAAACATAAGCTAAAAAGGAGCAAACAATTCCTTACAAACTTTAATATATTTCAATAGATCAATCCAGCATTCATGCATTTTTACACGTATTCCTTTATATTGACTTGAATAAAGTGTTTCCAATTAAAAACAAAGAGAGAAGTCGCACGAAAATTTAAAACCCTCAGTTTTTATATACTTGGTAAACACATATTCATCAGTTAACTGAGTGAAATGTCACAGCTTTCAAGTCATTAAGAGGAAAAATCTCAACTGAGTCCGAGCGAGATCTACAACCGCCAGGCTGATCACCAGGTACATGCTACGCTTGCGAAGGCCTCGCTCTTTCAGGTAAATGATGATTGTAAGGGCGTTTATGGTCACTATAGCAACAGCTTCGATGTTAAGTACTGTCAGCCAGGCAATGCACTCGGGTGAAGAGAAGGGCTCCAAAGTTGGAGTAACTGTCCCGTTTTGGTCATTGGCCATCTACGTGAAGAAAGAAAACGACAATTAAAACACTAGGATAGTTTGTGATTGGCTAAGAGATGCAATTTTTAGGTAACGCAATACAAAAGAGAGCAAAGAGGTAATTCAGTAAAAAAAACACTGGAGGTAACAAACCAAGCATAATTCTACCAAATCCCGGTGACGTCACTTCCGGTTAACATGAGATGCACACGTGCCGCCGTGGATAATCAGTACACATTGCGAAGCCGTGGAGTTCAGAGCTATTGTGGTCTCCGGGTTTTTATTCTCTTTATTTGTCCTTACTATTGCAGGTAAGAAAATAATGTCGCTTCAATTAACTTCATCTTGTTGTTTTATTCAGTTTATCTCGAAAACTAAGCCTGAGGAAGGAAAGTGCAACGAGGAAAAATTGACGTTTCACAAGTTGTCGTTTAGAAGCTGTTAACCTATGTCGAGAGCCTTATGTGCCTCGCTTTTCGCCGTCCTATCCAATATGGAGGCGGTTATTAAGGGAAAGAAAGTTATAGTTTCCCTTCGAGTCCTGACATTTTTAACATTTGAGGGAAAGAAAGTTATAGTTTCCCGAGTTGAAATAGACCACAACGGACACGTGGATGCCGGAGAACAGTGCTTTGCAACAAGTTGTCATTTAAGACTGAACTTGGTCGAGAGCCTTTTGCTTCGCTTTTTGCCGTCCTATCCAATGTGGAGGCGGTTGTTAGGGTAAGAAACTTTAAGCTATAGTTTCCCTTTGAGTCCTAATGTTTTCAACAGTTGACGGAAAGAAGGTTATAGTTTACCTCGCGAGTTGACGTGTACTTCAACGGACACGTGGATGCCCGAGAACTGTGCTTGGCAATCGCTTCTCCTGTCTGGAGCCGCTTCTAGTTTAGCGAAATGGCTATATGAAGGGAAACATAAATATTTTTTTCCCGAATTTGAGGTTCTTGGTCCTTCAGAACTCAATATTTTTCGGTTGTTTACATTTTAGCAACCACACAAACTTAGATGAGGGGCCTCCCCACCGCTTCCTTCCTCGAGGAAAGCAGAGCTACAGGGATAGTCGCTTCCCTGAAACAAGAGCTTAGTAAGAGATTTAAGCTAAATTTAGGGCTCTGAATGAGCTCCGAAAGTGATCAGGATAAGCCCTCTGATGGTGATGACTAACACTCAGAGGTTTCACCTGTGTTTACTGGTGTCTTGCAAGTTACTTAGGGGAGTCCCCTAGGTCAAGCTTTGACAACTTAGCAGAGGAGTTCTCGGCAACTGACAAAACAGGTGCGCCAGTTAACGCCAAGCTGGCCACTATGCTAGAAGACCTTATCAAAGGCGATCTCCCTAAAACAAAGCTAAAGGGGCTGGTGGAAAAATACTTAAGACCAGAAAATTGCTAATCGCTAGTCTCCTCAAAAGTGAACAGAACTATTGTAATCGGTTGTCTCCAAGTAGGGATGATCTCTGTTTACAAACATTGTTTTTGTTATTCAAGTGTGCCAACCACAGGAACTAAAGACCCTTTGGGACAGCTAATGGGGCTCTGGTTGGCATATTAATTACAATAGGTGACGTCAACGTTATATTCGCTATACCAAATCCTCAGACAGGGCTCTTCAGAAAGCTCGACAGTTTTTTTTTTGTTTTTTTTTTTTTGTTTTCTCATTTTGTGCCACAATCAATGCCTGTGATAAAGCATGAGGCGAGACGGCTCTAGGCTACTCTCCCACCTTCCCTTGTTCTAGCACTAGCAGGAACCCGGGAACTGAATCTTCGTGGCCGAGAATCTCTGAAACCAGATTTGAACGCCCAGTTTGCTTCTCGAGAGGTGGTGAGTCATATTCTGCAATGCCTTTGTTAGAGGAGAAGGGGCTCCTACCACAACCAAGAAGAAGCAAGGCCGTCAACCATGATCCCAGTCCAATAAGAAGACAAATTGCTAAACTGTAATCCTCAGATTGGTTACATAAGTAATGTTGATACCGTTTTTAGGTCAGTTGCACCATTGCAAGCTGGCCAATTGCGAATAGCAAGGTTGACTTCCGACCCGTTTATCTTGCAGTGTGTATCTAGCTGTGAACTTGAATTCAAATTTTCTGTTATTGAGCAAGAAGCTATTGATGCAGGAATTAATGATCTATGAATGGTGTCAGTCGGAAACAGGGGAAATTGTTTCTCCGATATTCCTATGACCAAAAGAGGAACGTGGGGCTCATAGTGTTATTTTCAGTTTGAAGTCTTTAAATCAAACATTGACCTACTGTAAGTTCAAGATGTACCATAAGGTTGATGAAACCTGGGTGTTTTATGTCCTATAGACCTTCCCAATTTTCTTCAATTTCATCCCTATATTGCCAACCTTCAGAAAACATCTCAAGTTTGTATAGAGGGGTCTTCTGTTCCGTTTTTGGGCCCTACCCAAGGGACTGACAGGTAGTCCTTGCATCTTTACCAGGGTGTTAAAATCAGTTTTTTTTTTCCACCATACGTACCCTGTACGGATTTAATTGTTTGGGTTATATTGCTAATTCTCTTTACATGGAGGATTCTGAGGAGGCCTGCCTTGAGGCTACCTTACATACTGCCCAATTATTTACGCGCTTGCGTTTTGTGTTTTACCCGACCCAGTCTGTTTTTCACCCTACGCAGTGCCTAGAGTTCTCAGGTTTCCTGTAAAAATATTCATATATTCTTAGCCTTAACGGAGGCTGACAAAGTCGTTGTTTTGTGCCACTAAGCTTTGTGCGCCCAGTAGTTCTCAATCCATGAAGTTGCCACACTGATAGGAACTTTAGCGTCTACTTTCCCTGGGGTGGAGTTTGGTCCTTTGTAGTATATAGACACTTGGAATGGGACAAAGAATTGGCACACCTCTCATAAGGTTTTTCGTTGTAAACATGCCTCCGTCTACTGACAGCATTGGTGCTGTTAGAGTGGTGAGTCATCTCTGTCTCCACAGGTTTCCGAGTTATTGACCGTTGTTCCCCAAATATCGCTTTTACAGTGGATGCATCACGCATGGGTCGGGGTGCCATAATGCACTAAACGCAAACTGAGTATTCTTGAACCGCCTTCCGGGTCAGTGTCCATTCTGCGCATCAGGAACATGCCTTACAACATGACTGCTATTTCCTACATCAGTGGCATTGGGGATGCATTAACAAGGAATGCAATACAATTGCTAAGGTAATTTGATTATAGGCCCTTTGAGAAGCATAGTCGGCGTTTCTGCTGCGCGTCAACCGGTGCGGTTTAATGTAACTGCAGATTCTCTATCGCGCCGTTTTGAAGATGGGATCATAATGGGAACTGAATCGCAGTATTTACTTGTACATATATGGGATTTTGTTGTTCCCCAGATTGACCTGTTTGCAAGTAGAATCAACCATCAAACTAGTGCCTATGCTTCCTGGAAGCAAAACATGAAAGCATCATAGGTGGATGCTTTCCCTGTGAATTGGTCACAATTCACTAACAATTACATTTTCTCATGGGGATGCTCACCCTCTGAGCCCAGAACGGCAACCCCTGACATGCAAGGTGTCAGGCGACAGTTCATTAGGGCAACATTCCGGGCGAGGTTGCCAACTTACTAATGTCCTCTTGAATAATTAGCGGCAGCAAAGCAGTAATATGTTCACATCCGCAAATGCATGGCGTGCATCTGGTCTACAAGAGAAAACTGATCCACTACATCCGAGTGTGAACAACGTGTTAACGTCTCTCCACGCCTTTCATATTAACCGACTATCATACTCGACGATTAGTACGGCTTGCTCAGCACTCGCAAGCTGTTTAAATGGATTGAATTTCCTGGTTGTCACTACGCTGTAACTGACCATCCTTTTATAGTGCGCTACCTGTAGGGTGTGTTCAACTCTTGCATGCTTACTCCTCGATACCAGGTAACATGGGATCTTATGCCTGTCCTAAAGTATATAGGACTGTTGTATCCTCTAAGCAAGCTGTGTCTCGGAGGGACTGACCCTTAAACCGCGAGCTTTAACATATGGGCAGCGGTGTCAAACACTGTTATTTTCTGAGGATCGATGCTATGGAGAAAACTACTGATTATTATTTATGTTCTACATACAGGATCATTGTAAAGCAGGACAGACCTGGGAAAAATCCTCATGTCATTTTTTGGTTGGGAAGAACCCTAAAGTACCCTAAAGAACCACTTACTCTACTCTAGAACGCTATCTTGGTAAAAACCCAGCTTGTTTCGTCACCATGGCAATGGCCGTCTTCTCCTTTCATATGTCATACCTTATCGGCACATTGGTACGAATGCAAATGGGCGATGAATTAAAGCTGTTATGGAAGCAAGTGTAGTAGATACAGCAAGGTTTTATGCTCACAGCGCCAAATGAGCAGCTATATCGAGAGCAGGCAGGTGATTCCAACTGATGAAATCCTGAAACACATCGTATGATCTTGAGAATCTGCTTTTCAGGAGTTCTACAATGTATAACCAACCCGTTATTGCTGGAAACAGCTTTGCTGGAGCTGTGTCAGGTCGATAAGTTGGCTTTGTGGATTGGAATAGTTGTGTCCACGTTTATTGCTGTAAAGTCTCATGTTAACCGGAAGTGACGTCACCGGGATTTGGTAGAATTAGAAAATTAAACGAGCCTTACCTGTAAGGTGAAGTTTGATTGTGATTCTGCCAAATCCCTGGTGACTCGGTGAGGGTTAACATGCCCTCCCTCACACTTTTTCTACTTCCCGCCCCTTGCTCTTCCATTTTTCCTGTATTCATTTGTATCTTGATAACCGTGTCCACAACCTTTGAAAGTCTGATTATCCACGGCGGCACGTGTGCATCTCATGTTAACCCTCACCGAGTCACCAGGGATTTGGCAGAATCACAATCAAACTTCACCTTCCAGGTAAGGCTCGTTTAATTTTCTAATGATTGGCTAATGATCACAGATAGTGTCCTCTTTTTGTACAATTTGAAAAAATGAAACACTGGTAAATTTAAGACCTCTGGCCTCGTACACTTTAGTTGGTTTTTAAAAATCTTACACGCTTTTTTGTCCCAAATTGCACGAAAATATCGTGATTATTCGTATACACACAATCTCCTTTTCAAGTGATGATGAACGAATGCATTTCGTATTACAAACATTCCGTGCTAAAATGTATTTCATTATGATCGTTTCATAAAGAAGCTGAAAATGAAGTAACACAGAGAGAACCAACAAAAGCGGCCTCTAAGTGGCTCACCGACGTCGAGCACAAACGCCCGAGTTGATGAGTTTAAATATTGATCCACAAGGGGACGCTATCTTTGAGAAGACAATGTTGGAGAAACAGTCTATTTTTCAACACTATGCACACATTTCTGGGTTGTTTTCCGAGTTGGCCTGTTAAATGTCTTCTAAAAGCACACACAAAATCATTGAATTTTGTTTACTTTTTTCTTAAAGGTTCTTTATAATCTACCCAAAATACTTCCATGCTGTTATATGTCCCTTTAACTGAGAGATCGAAAATAATTTGTACCTTTTACAGGTTTGTTACAGAGCGGAAATCGAAATGTTTTGACTAAGTATTTATAGGTTTCGAAACTTCGCTCTTTTCTTCATACGATATGTGCCAATAATTTGATACATATACACTACACTTTTTATTTGTCGAGTCCTTTAAATGTTCAAGTCCGTAAAAACGGATTCAACCTGAGAACGGATTTGACCGACAACATATATACAATTTTGAAACAATAAGAGACTAAAATCTTTGCTTCAAAACCCGACCAACGACAATAAGGTCTTAGAACACAACAATAAAGCGCAAATTAAGATACGAAAAGCGAATGAGAAAATTTTAACGTTTCTTAAAGGTTGAAATTTGAAATGACAATAAAAAAGGCCTTAGAGA
>NC_090891.1:48099405-48144405 GCF_036669925.1 Montipora capricornis | reverse complement strand
CCTACCTGTTGTGAGGCGGAAACAGCCTCGTCTTCAATCATAATAGTGCAGTCTCCAAACTCTGTATTCCCCTCACCACTGAAACACAATATGCCAACGTTTTTCGTTAATTGTAAAAAAACTGAAATATCAAATTACTTATCTTCTACCAGGTGCTCAGATCATTGGAAGCAACAAATCGGGGTTCAGTGTTACGGTTGAGGTTGCTGATTTCGTAGATGGCCACTGGTTTACGTGTATCCGCGAAAGCCGTATTTTACATGCACTTTTAAATAGTTTATCTTTATTAAAGTCATTTGCAAGTACCAGTACTATTATTACAATAACTGCAGTTGTCATGCTCTGTGGCTTGAATAAGAAGATCAACCTCTGTATCTACAAAAGGATGGTGGTGCTAAATTAAAATCAATATTAAACTTTAATTAAAATATTAACTACCCGTTCCTTCTCAAACTCATTAATAATTCATCAAGTGATAAGCCAATTGCGTATCCGCATTCAGGTCAGATGGATGTACCCTGATACCGCGGTAAAAAACAGCGTGTTTGGATATCCAAAGTGTTTGGAAATCAATTAGAAAAAGCAATACACAATTTCAACAAAACCTTATTACTTCTATTGTTTGCTCCCTTTTAGGCTTGGACTGTACAAGCAAAAAATCTTCTTCTTGCACACTTTTGGGCGGTCGAAACCGGCAAAATTCATCCTCAGCTAACCCGTCCATGTTTCGGAACTAGATGGACGCCACTGAATGCAAATTGTGGCTACTTGAAATAAACAAGCTTCAGTTGTGAAAAACACGGACATTATCATCACAAACTGTGCGCTGATTAAACAAAAGAAAGAAAAAATCACATGCTTATGTGATTTTTGCTTTCCTTTGTTCTTTTGCTTGCAATTAGGCGCCGATTGAGAAGCCATTTCAAAAACTCGTGCTTCGTGTTTTACCGGGGTTTCAAAACACTCGAAAACAATAAAAGCCCTCGGCCTACGGCCTCGGGCTTTCATCACGTTTTCCAGTGTTTTGAAACCCCGGTAAAACACTCGCCCTCCTTTTTGAAATATTACTTCAAACTCTGACCTATCATCACTGCTAGCTGTTCCACTGCCTTCAAGTTCCTCACCATCATGGGAACCCACATTCGTGGATGTCAGGGAATCAGGAGGATGTGACACTGGTTCATTTTTACTTTCCTGATAAGGTGGAATCACTGTTAAAGAAATCAGATGAAAGGAAGCTAAATGCAACATATTTTTGTCATCGGAAGCGCCATTCCTTTGAGAAATGCGCTCAGCACAGAAATGGAAGTTCATAAACTTTTTTTAGTGCAGTCTATTTTTTCTTTCTCAAACAATACATGTACATACACCAGTGAGAGCAAAATTTAATATGTTAAAAAAATAAATTATACAAATCCAAAGAAAAGACTTAATTTAATCCTTTGCCTTCTAAGATGGTCATTTACAGATTTTACTCAGTTTAATACCAGATAATTTTTACAGTACTCGTCAATGGAGAACCCCTTAGGAATGAGAGGTTTAATATGCAGATTTACGGGAAGAAAATGTCAGCTAAGGTCAGTAATTGATAACAATTTACTGTACCTTGATGAGTATAATCATAAATTTCCTTCAGCTTTAAAATCATCTTTTTCTTCGGAAGAGGACGTACACCAAAGTTGTGCAGCTCATTCTGTACACAAAAAGACCAACAACAGATGACAGCGTTAATTTAAGTCGTGTTAATTTGTGTTAACGTTAATTTTAGCGCTGTTAATTCAGTAGTACTTCAATTTCCGCGATCTTATTTACCATTATTTTCTCCCCAAATCTGAGGCACACTCCAGACATTCTTGATACCAAACCAAACAAAAGATTTTATTCGCGCACTTTATTTCACACCAATCTTTCACATAAGTGAATCGTTTACTGTACTTGAAACGCATTTTTTTCTGTTTGCTTCGCATTTCGGTATCATGGACACTGAAGAACGCTCGAAGTGGCCAGATTCCTCCACTTAGCCGATACGTTTAGGGACAATTGCACGATCATTGTTTGCATTTTGCAGTTTTACAGTCAATTAATGTTAAAATAACAGCAATAAGCAAATTTCCGTTCATATTAAACAAATCGTGCTTATTGACACAAGCGTTAATTTCCTATAACTCTCCACTGGATTTCAATGATTTCTAAGAACTAGAAAATATATTAATCATTCACTTTCTATAATGCTATGCTGTATGCAGTTAACCTACCATTTTCCAGCATGGTCTAGACGGGTATTTGACACAACAGTGACCACAGTGAAGACCAAAAATGATATTTTTCTTTGGTTATTTCAATAATAAAGCAAAATTGAAGAAGTGCCCAGTATACTAGGCACTAATTACATGTAAATGGCTTGAGATTATATGAGCAGACCACTCTCAAGTTGTCTTTCTTTGCAGTTTGATTGCAGTATGATTTACTAATATCAGCCTTCAAACCCAAAATTCCTGTGAAATCCGTTTTCCCTCATTTCACTTTTAAAACTTTTCTGGTTGAGAAAGCCTTCAAACCCA
This sequence comes from Montipora capricornis, assembly GCF_036669925.1. Taxonomy (NCBI): domain Eukaryota; kingdom Metazoa; phylum Cnidaria; class Anthozoa; order Scleractinia; family Acroporidae; genus Montipora; species Montipora capricornis. The sequence continues at coordinate 48,141,844 of NC_090891.1, read as the reverse complement.
AAATTCCTGTGAAATCCGTTTTCCCTCATTTCACTTTTAAAACTTTTCTGGTTGAGAAAGCCCCGCACCACTCTAAATTTGCACCCACTACTGTCTACTGTACAGAAACCTCAATGTACTTAAACATTTTAACACACCCCTGTTTATTAATACCATCAAGCTCTTTTTAAAAGCAAAAACTAAACGTGTGGAGCCTTGTTTTGTTGAGATGGTAAGCAAAACTCTTGAATGCCAATTTTTGAGAGACATTCTGGAAAATAAGTAAAATAATTGGAAAATCGGAAGGAACAAGTATTTTGGTAGAAAATTTGAACTAGCTTTTTAACCCAATCACACTTGAAGTGCCCCTACTCAGAGAGAAATGTTGTCTGGCGTTTGCCAGAGTAAAATCTATACATCTCACTCTCAGGATCTGGAGTGAATGGGTTGAAAGGGGACATTTTTCAGTGGGCTTAGCTTTTTACCCTTTCAACTTAGCACAACAAAGTTTAAAACCTTTTTTTAAAAATCGAATTTTCTTTTAAATTTGTAATCACCCTTAAAATTTATACGGTGCTCTGTACCTTTAATGTGGGCGTGTCCATTTCATGGTACATAGGCATGGGTGTCAATGGTTGACTGACTTTTGGCCCTGGTGGCTTTTGTAAGTGACTTTCAATCTCTTGTCCCTGTTTCTTTGGGATGCTCACTTTTTTGTCACCCTTGCTGAACGTCTCCTTTCTCTGATGATTTGGAATCATCTTTCTAACACCATTGTTTGTACCTTTATTATCATGTGAAAGTTTAGTCACTTTTAAATCAGATATTTCTTCCTTCTCCAAGTTTCTTTCCAGGTTCAAATCCTCCACACAATTTTCAAGGTTCTTCAATTCCATTATGTCAACATTGTAGCCACCATCATCATAACATTCAAACTCTTCAACAATTGAATCAATGCTATTGTCACTGCTGTCTTCACCATTTGTAAGAAGACAAATGTTTTGGTCACCTTTACGAGCTGCCCTAATTCTCTCCATTAAAGGTATGTCTGGATCAAACGCTGCCAATTTAACACTTTCTTTGTTATTTACATTCTGTTTTAACTCCAGCTTCTTCACGCACTCTCCCTTGGTAATTTTCAGACTAGTATCAGCATGATGTGAGCTAAATGAACAAACTGAGGGGGACATAGGCGAATTTGCCTGTGGATAGTCACCCGACATGCTCTCTGACACTGGGGACTTACAATAAGCAACAACGGGATCCAATGATGTTTGAGGAGAAGTGGCCAGGGAAGGAGAAGCAGGGTGCAAAAGGGGTTCTACAAATATGAAGTCTGGGGAAGGGACTGGGGGAGATATGACATCCTGAAAAGACATGGCCAATGATCTATCAAAATCTCCTTCAGTTTCGTCAGCACAGTTATCCACCACTTCAACATCAACAGAATCTTGACAATCCACACTTTTTGCATAGTCAATGTTAGAATTTCTGCAAATATCTCCAGCAAAGTCAGCCATGTGTTGACTTACACAGTCACCTTTTTCTTTCCTTTGAATTCCAGATGAATGGATGACCGAGTCCAGTTGAACAAAAACAGGTGATTGAGGAGAAGACTGCTTAGCTGTAAAGTAGTCAGGTACAGAGCCCTCCTGTTCCTGTTCCTGTTCCCATATAGGAGAAATACACTTTCCAAAATCAATTGGAGATTCTAACATTGGTGAGTTACCACCCAAGTGAGGGGAGTGGCCCACTGGCGAAGAACCCTGTGGAGTAAATACCCTTAGGGAAGTCGTAATATCACTTAATGACTGAGACGTTGCACCCTCGTTTTCCTGTCTGCAACGAGGCGACTGCTTTTTTGATGGCGATGTATGTTTTACAGAATATACTGTCACAGATTTTTTGCTCCCATTTTTCTTGATCTTTGCTTTTCCTTGTTTTTTGCCCTTGCCATGCATAACTCGTTCTTTTAACTCAAACAAATATTTAGTGGCTTCCTCCTCCAATTTTTTGCGTGTCTTGGAAGGAGAGGAACCAATAAAACTAACATCACCATCCTCATCATTCTCTTCACTAAAAGTGTTCGTTGATGAAGACTTCCTTTGATGTAAGCTTCTTGAAATCCGAGGTGTTTCCAGCACAATGGCAAGGTTTGTTTTTGGAGAAGAGACATCACTTGCCTAAAAACAAAAAGAAAAATAGCCAATTAATTAGTTTACATTATAAATGAATATCTTCCTGCACTTCATAAGGGGAAGAAATTCTGTCCTTTGGAAGCACTGCTCGTATACAATAGAGGAAAAACAAAATTTGCAGTCAGTGGGTTTTAGGGCTTACGACCGGGAATGTGTTTCTCACCTCCTTTTGTCTCTTGGAAACAAACTTAATGATCAGCTTTTAAGAATAAGGAGACTGCAATGTGCAAACAGGATTCCTTTTTGTTAGACCACAACAAGCTGGAATACTCACTTACATTGTAAGAACATACAAGTACAATATGTGCACGCCTAAAGCTTAGTGTCAACACCATTAATTTAAGTACATTTTGGGGTATACCTTGAAATAGGTGGGCTCTTTCGGGTGAGTAATTCCAACGACATGGAAACTTCTTTTTTCTGGGATTTTTAAATAACACTTGGCTGCTATTAATAATCAGTTCAACACCAAAGGAAATGAAAATGGTAAGCAAGCTAACAAAAAAGTCCATGGATTTATCACAGAACCCAGGAGAGTTAATCACATAAGAGAGGTATTCTGTGAAGGCAAGTTACAAAAAGCAAACAACGCTCCCTACAAATGCAGAAGAAAAGCTTGGCTGAAAACATTGCTTTGCAGACTACAAACAATTAAGCAGAAAATGCGAAAAACAAACCTCATCATCATCATCCTTATCACTGATAAGTGTTATTGAAACATCCACAGCTGGTTCTTCCACTTCATCATCTTCAAGTGTATTTACTTCCCGAGGGGACCTATGCATTTCATCCAACCTCTCCTCCCCTACCAGAAGAGTTAAGTCGGGGCTTGGACTATGCCCCTCATTTGCAAGAGATGGACAGTCAGACAAAGCTTTTGGCATTTCATACACTTCGACAAGTCTATTTTTATCACCATCCGTCCCTTCGAGATCTTCAATTGACAAATTTATTGACTCATTGATCAAATTAGAGTTGCCTTCCCACTCGCTATCAATACAAGTTAGATCCTCTCTCTGGGACAGTCCCTCACTTATAGGAAAGCACTCTTCTTTATGAGTTGTTTCCACTTCCCTTTGTGCTCCTTTGCTATGAGAAGAAACATGACCATCACCATATATGAACATAAGATGCTTTTCATTAAATGCAGATGTTACAGTTTCAGATTCTGGTAATGCTTTTAGGTCCTCATCACCACACACTTGCTTCTCAATTTTCCTTTGTTCCTCATTTCTAATTCCTGTTCCATGTAATTTACTTAAAATACCTATTTCCTTGAATTTAACATGGCCACAAATGCCATGCGAATCTTCACCTGGGTTATGTTTCACAGTCTCTGTTGCAATGTTATGGTGTGATAAGTTGGCAGAAGCATAGGGCTTTTGAGATGTCTTTCCTTTCTCAGATAGAATTTGTGATGATTCAACTGTTCCAATTGGGACGAGCGAAAGATGGCCATTGTCAGCAGGATGATTAACAAGGGCGTCTTTCTTGTAAGAATTGTGTGACTGGTTCCCATTTTCACTCTTCCGGTGTGACATGTTGCCCTCCTCGGTTGAATTGTGTAACAGTCCATCTTCTCCAATAGAAATTTCGTTCCCTTTTAAGCGGCATGAAAGTTCACCTGAATTTCCTGCCTCTTCTTCTCCACAATTATTACTGGTTACACTTGTTTGTGATAACCCTTCATTATGAGTGAGCCTTTCATGCCCCTTCTTAAAATTTCCACTCTCTAAACTTTGTTTTCTTCGTAGCATCTGAGTCTGAAAAATCATTATCTCCTCAATATCATCATCATTTAAAATATCATCTTCAAAATCTTGATTTTCACTGGTTTGAAAATTGTCATCTAGCTCATCTTCATTATCTTTGTGCCAAAGATTTTCTTCAAGTTTGCCCAAATTTGTGGCTGCAAAGTCAGCCATCCCATCATCGTCTTCAACCTCATAGAGGACAGTGGACTTTTCCCGAGTTGCTTTGCATGCTTTCAGGAGACAGGGCAGTCTAAATCTGGAATTGAAAGAAATGGAACAGATAACAGAATGAATATCTTCCACAGAAGAAATATTACTGCTTTGTTTAAATGCAATACTTTCACCTTTCAGCTAACTTCATAATGCCATCCAATTCATTCTCATTAGGGATGCTGACATCACCAGTGTACATGTGCCTTAACACAGGTTCAAATACAGATTGCCGCACATCATCAAACTGCAAACAAACGTGACCTGACAATGGTTTTCTGTATGCTGTCTCCTCACAAAGAGCTTTCTGCTCTGTCAACAGCTGTAAGCAACCAACACACAAAATATTACTGGTACATAAATAACATTAGTACCAGTATATACTAAAAGTGCTCAAACTCCGGATATCCTTTGCTATTCACCTCTGAGCAATTCATGTGGAATTTGGGCCCGAACATGTTGTAATCTTCGCAGGAATAAATGAGTTAAAATCATCTTTTTGTGCTACATTATCTCACTGTTTTAGTATATACTAAAATAACTATTCACCTCAGTGTCGGTTGCTAGTGGTGGATATTTACCTTGCCACTTCGCGGCTCAGTAAATATCCACCACTAGCCACCTCCACTTTGGTGAATAGTTGCTAATTATTCCAATGATTCTCTGTATTCTAGCTAATGCAAAATGAGGCCATTAACGATGCACTAAGAGAACAGAAGTTCAAATACATAACCATCATTGTTCAACAGGCCTATAAAAGAATACGGCCGTGTCGCACTGGAGGACAAAATTGACTTTGTTGAGATAACATTTCACTCGAATTTCATTTTCCCGCAAAACACTATTTTGGACATTTGGGGTCACAGTAGACTTGGTCATGTCAAACAACGTGTCACCACTTTTTACCTTCGAATGCAATCGGGCAATGATGTTTCACGGAAAATCCTTGGGCAAGGGTTGTTTGTTTGTTTGTTATTTATTAATCTTGTTTGAGCAGGTTGAAGTTTTGGCAGCTTTTGAGCTGATGCAGACCTGCTACACCCACCCACCCATAAACCCACAGAGGACAGCCACAACACTGGGAACTTCTATCCCCTACTCTTCTCGTGGGTTCTTTAACGTCCCACAGGGAACTAATGAACATGGAAGTTACCGTAAACACCGGCGTATCAGCCACACTCGCAGATAAGCCACACCCTGAGCTTAGCAACTTACATTTTGGAAAAAAAAGTTTGAAAGAAATTAAAATAAATCAAAAGTGGAGTCTTGACAAAGATGTCTTACATGTAAATGCACTGTTTCTTCAAGTTTCTTGCACGTGTCAACCCGCATATTAACTCTCTAACAGTTAAAACAGAGAATACTAAAACTCTTACCTATAATTTTTGACTTTTTAATAGTATGAAAATCCGACTAGGACATAAATTTGATCTTTCGCTGGCATTTTTAATCCAGTATTTTTCATTCCTGTCCATTTCTCATTAGAATTTACATGCAACAACACCTGATGAACGTTTCGGTTCGTTTTAGCTTAGTAACTAGGCATTCTCGCTCGTGGTGGATCGATTTCTGTCGATGTGTCAACATTGTAAACAACTTTGTGGTGGAATGGAGATTCCCTGCCGAGTAAAGTTCACCTGCTCAAGAAAGGCAATGTTATTTAAACCGGTTAAAAGTTCTTTTAACGAAGAAGGCTTAATCATTGTGTAAGCTCAAACAAAAACGGCTCTTTTAGGAGCCACCAAACTCGCAAAAGCAATGATCAATGCGTCAATGTGGTATTGTTTTATGAAGTTCTTATTCATTTGCTGCACAGGTCTATACAGACTTAAGAATTTTCGCTAAACGTGTTAATTTATGCAAATTTACGGCATGTGTCTAGATGTTCTCGCAGATAAGCCGCATCCTCGATTTGATCCGAGAATTTTGAGCAAAAAGGTGCGGCTTATACACCGGTGTTTACGGTACTTGTGAGATGGGACCTCTGGCTTATAATCCTTATCCAAGAACAGGCCTGTACGAGTGGACTGTACAGGCCTGTACAGTGGCTGTACGAGTATGGTGAGCTGAAGGTCTAGATTTGGCTGTTAACGCCCACGTCGCCAGTGGAGGGTAGGTGCCCAAGAAGCCTGGGGGCTGCAACCGCAGTCACATCCCCAAGGCGCTAGAACACCCGACTGGCCTGCCCAACCCGCAACCAAGCCACGAGCCCCCCGCGCCAGGCCCCCCTAAGGCACCCGTCACACTTGAGCCAGATAGCTCAGTGGAATAATAATAATAATAATAACACACACAAAAAAAAAAAGAGCACAAAAAAAAAAGAAAGAAAGGGGGGGAGAGGGAGGGAACGCCGAGAACCACTAAACTCCTAAACCGACTCACAACGCCACGCCAACAAACACGCTGCAAGCACATTGGACAACGCATGCACTACGCAGGAATACCGCTGAACCATGTCAGCCCCAGGGCCCCCCCAACCTAAAGAGTGCTGCAAACGCTACAAAAACGCATAACAACGCTGACAAACGCCTGCAAAACGCTACTGACCGGACTAGCTCCCGGTCGTGAACCATGTAACTATAACAAACGCTACAGAACGCGCCAAAACGCTGAACAACGCTACCAGACGGCCAAGACACTAACAACCGCCTGCAAAACACTACTGACCAGACTAGCTCCTAGTCGTTAACTATGTTAAATTTTATTTAACTATATTTAACGCCCACGTCGCCAGTGGAGAGTAGGTGCCCAGGAAGCCTGGGGGCTGCAACCGCAGTCACATCCCCAAGGCGCTAGAACACCCGACTGGCCTGCCCAACCCGCAACCAAGCCACGAGCCCCCCGCGCCATGCCGAAGGGATCTCCGGGTAAGAAGAACCCGGAGCAAGGGGACTCGGGGCAACTAGGCCTAAGCCCCCGATAGCCCAAACCTGAGGCACCCACCCCCGCTGGTAACCAGAGAAATCCACTACCTGTTACGCCACCAACTGGGAGGAAACACGGACAATGGAACTAACTGGAGTTCTGATATAGATCTGGTATGCCTCGCTCGACCAACGCCCCAAGGTTTTGATCAGGTGATCCGGAACACCACGTGCCGCTGCAGTGGTCGCTGCCCCAATCCGGAAACTATGGCCAGAGTAGGCGCCGGAGTACCCAGCCCCATGTAGGGTAGACTGCAAAAAGGATGATAGCTGCTGCCGGGTAAGAGGACGACCATCACTAAACAAGAACAGGGGCCCTGGAGCAGACCCACGCAGAGACAAGTACGTGCCCAACGCTGTTATGGGGCACACAGAGCCCGAGCCACGCCCCAAGTAGATATCACAACCCACACGGAAGGGGTCTGTCTTGGAACACTTGATACGGACTTTGAAACAAGAGGGATTCACCAAGGAGTCCGCTTGCAGGTCGCTAACAGTCATATGGGTGTGAGGATCAAAGGCCGAGTTGACCGTGAATTCGCCCGCACGCAAAAACCCAAAAAATGCCAAGCAGCACGCAGCCCACAACATCACATGGTCTCTAGTAGACAGGTCCAAAGAGCACTGAATGACCTTCAGATGATCAACGGTGATAGGTAGGCGCCTGGGTGACACTGGACCTTGAACTCGCTTAATACCCCTTAGCAGACGCTGCAAACGAAGACAGTTGACTAGCGGGTCGGGAAGGCCATGGTCAATGTGAAGGGAGCGCACTGCTGATAGATAGACCTTGATGGAGGAATGGTTCAGGTTGTCGGCCAGGAAGGAAGCAAAGCGCATGAGAGTCTCCTCAGTGGCTGGGGGGATGGAGCCATCCTGGTTTGCACGACCATCCTGGCGGCAAAAGTCTGTAAATCGACGTTGGGCGGATCGGTACACTCGTCGGGTGGAAGGTGCAAGACCTTGGGTAAGTAAGAACCGACACTTCTGAGTCAAGGCATCTGAAGCGCTGCCAGAAGGGAAGCAGGAATAGGAGACGGGGTTGGGTCGGCCTGTGGCTCCAGGCGTCTGAACCGCTGAAATTGGAATCGAGAGAGTGCATCAGCAACTGGATTAGCTTTGCCTCGAACAGATGAAGCTGTAAATGAGAAGGAATGATGGATGGCCAGCATAGTCAAATAACGCAGCAACACCATTAGGTTTTTGTCCCGCGAGGTGCCAGACTTAAGTACAGCCACCACAGACTCGTTGTCACAAAAGAACTCGACCCGCCGAGATACCCACTGACAGCCCCACAGATAGGCTGCCACTACAATTGGGAAGAGCTCCTTGTACGCTATGGATGAGGAACTTTGTGCAGCTGACCAGGCACCAGCAAACCAGTGGGATTTAAAAATAGCTCCATAGCCCAAAGAGCCCGCTGCATCCGATGAGACCTGGAAGTCTGGGAGAGGTGCCCATGTGGGCATGCAGAAAAAACTGAGGCCATCCCAAGTTTGGAACAGTTCCCGCCACCAGGTTAAATCCCGCCGAAATTCCTGGTTAAGCCTAATGGGGTGATCATCACGGCGAAAGGCACAAAGCAAGTCGATCATCCGGCGAAGGAATGTCCTACCCTGTGGGGCGACCTTGCAGGCGTGATGGAGATGGCCAATCAGGGATTCCAGCTCGCGACGTTTACAAAAACGTTTTGCCGACCACTCATCTAACAGTGAAACAATCCTATCTCTCTTGTCAGTCGGAAGGCGAGCCTGAAGGTTCTCGGAGTCAAGTTCAATCCCAAGGATTGTAAGACGAGTCGCGGGTCCCTCCAACTTATCTGGATTAAGGGGAAAGCCAAGTTTTGTACACAGACGAACGCAGGTTTGAAGGTTGTTGTGGCACACAGGGGACGCCGGTGGGCCCAAAGTGAGGAAATCGTCCAAGTAATGACGGAGAAATGTAACCTCATAATTGTGAACCAGGATCCACTCAACCAGGTCTGCAATGGCGGTGAAAATAAATGGTGCTGAACGCAGCCCAAAAGGGAGCACCAAATCCACAAAATATTGCCCACGCCACTTCATGCCAAGAAGGGGGCGATCGTCTGGGTGGATAGCCACATTCCGATATGCACTGGCCACGTCGAACTTGGCCATTAACGTTCCTCGACCCAGAGACATTATGCCATCAATGAAAGCATCCACTGAAACATACTGAACTGTAAACGGGGGCTTAGGGATGCCGTCATTGACGCTTTGCCCCTCTGGGGATGATAGGTCTAAAATGAGACGCCACTTCCCAGGCTGATTAGTTTTGGGGATCACCCCGAAACGACTTATTTGCAATGACGGAAGCGGGGGCACTGGAAAAGGACCTGCCACCCTGCCAGAAGAGACTTCAGCTTGCAAGTAGGAGTCAATCACTGATGGGTGCTCAGCAGAGCTACGCATGTTTGAAGATGCAGATTTGAGGGACACCAAGGATGGGTCAAAGCCTATCCGAAATCCATCCCGTATGCCAGAAGTCACAAATGCCACAGCTGACTTGTTGGGATGGTGGCATAATTCGGCTTGAAATTGATCCAACTGTAATGGTGTGACCTGAGACACCGGAGATAACGGGGCAAAAGAGACAACTGGAACGCTGGGCTTAACTGGAACAGAAACGGGAACTGAGACTGGAACTGAAACTGGAACAGGACAAAACAACTTTGCCAACTGAGGCAATCCATTCGGCTGGCGAGGCAACGCAATCACATCATTCAAACTATGTACAAACACAACACTGGGCGAACCTCGCCCCTCAGTACTGTCCCCTGCTCCCTCCAGGGGAGGGGGAGCGGGAACGGGAACGAAATCCAGCTGAGCGGGGAAAGGGGCAGTTAGCCTTGGTATGCTCTCCCTCGCAATTGCTGCAGTTGTGGCGGAACTTGCACTTCCCAAATAGCCACCGGCATTTCCCTTCATTCCAGGAATGGCAGAATGGTGTGTGTCGGTGGGAGTCTGGGCTGTCTGAGGAAGACTGAGGAAACCCGGAAAGGGAAGACGGCCTTGGTTGCAGTGAGGACGATGCTGGCAAACGCAAATGAAAACTATACAGATCCAAATTCATTTTGGACCAATCCGTAAGGCCCGAGGCAGCGGCATCCCTTCTGAAGGCCAGATCGTATTCAAGCCAAGCCAGACCTGGATATTGGCGGGCTGTTTGAATAATGAGCAGCTTATATCTGGTCAAGTCTAACCAACGCAGGGGGTGAGAGGCACACAGGACCAGCTGGAAAATCGTGAAGGCCTCAGTCCAAGTAAGAATATCCTTGATTTCAACCTGCCTGCGTTTTGCGTTGGACACCAGGAGTTTACCCTCCAGGAAGGTCTGTGGTTCCTGATCCCCAGCTCGGAGATTGACTGTAAGTAGATCCGCCAACTCCACGAACTGGCCCTCGATGATCTTCTTGGCCAATTTTGCCGGGACTGGTGCATGACCAGGACCAACAATGAAAGCCTTCTCAGACGTAGGCACTGATCCAGAGTTACCAAAACTTGGCAGGCTGCCGGATACACTGGGACTCGCGAATGGAGAGGTAATGGGGGCCATGAAGCGGGCCGAGCTTGAGTCAGTGATGGCTGACACAGGAGAAAAGGTAGGAATGAAGGCCGGCAAAGTAAACGTACCTGATGACGCCCCAAAAGCCATAGACGAGACATTGACATCACAAGAAACAGCAGTCGATCCAGAGGAGCTAGATGGAGTGACGCCAACAGAAGTGCCAAGGACGGAAGGGGGTAATGGCGAGGGGGCGCTCCCTTGAATTGAAGAGATGATAGTCGGAAGGGTGCTTCCAAGCGCGCGAACAACAGCCTCGGCGATCGAATCGACGGCCAAAGGCGCCACGGGGCCAGAGGGAGCCGTAGAAACCACCATCGGCGCGGGGGACAAGAGAGGTATGTCCTCCGAACGAAGTCCAGCGGACAAGCTATTGTTGGTTGAACGAGGTGGGTTCGGCATGATGTATGATCGAACACCAACCAGCGACGAGCGAGTTAGAGGCGACCACGAAAAAGAAGTGAAAAACGAACCAACAAACACGACAGAGAGCGAGAAAAAACCGCGGGCGATGAAGGACGAAATCCTTTGGCCACGCTAACGGATCGGCGAGCACACTACGGTCCAGGGACGAAAGAGCGACGAGTGAAAGACAAACCAATAAACACGACAGCCGCCGAAGAAAAAACCCTGGTCGATGACTGACGAAATCCTTAGAATTTATTCCTTTGTTGACCACAACTGGGAACCGCTACACTAAGCCCGCCAAAATAAACGTATCGGAGCACACGATGGTCCGAAGCACGAAAGAGCGATGAGCGAGTACAGACAAACCAACAGACACGACAGAGGGCGAGGAAACCACGGTCGATGACGGAAGAAATCCTTGTGTTTTCTCTATTGTTGTTTTTCTTTTGTTGACCACAACTGGGAACCGCTACACTAAGCCCGCCAAAGAAACGCCACGCTATCTGAGCGACGAGCCGACTATCGGAACTGGTACAAGAGAAGGTAAGACGAACCACAACACGGCGGTGAAGACGAGATGGAGACGGTCGAAGATCGAAGAACTTCTATTTCAACCTGGACAGCGACCGAGATAGCCAACGAAGCGAGAAGAAGAACGCCGAGAACCACTAAACTCCTAAACCGACTCACAACGCCACGCCAACAAACACGCTGCAAGCACATTGGACAACGCATGCACTACGCAGGAATACCGCTGAACCATGTCAGCCCCAGGGCCCCCCCAACCTAAAGAGTGCTGCAAACGCTACAAAAACGCATAACAACGCTGACAAACGCCTGCAAAACGCTACTGACCGGACTAGCTCCCGGTCGTGAACCATGTAACTATAACAAACGCTACAGAACGCGCCAAAACGCTGAACAACGCTACCAGACGGCCAAGACACTAACAACCGCCTGCAAAACACTACTGACCAGACTAGCTCCTAGTCGTTAACTATGTTAAATTTTATTTAACTATATTTAAACTCGTTCACTGATGGCCTGTCTGGTTGTCCGATGTTACTATTTTGCCCAAAGGACAGATAGAAAGGGCTGGATCTTGTATTAGCCAAAAAAGATCCATCTTGTTACACAGAATGGCGCCAATTTACTAGAAAAGACTGTTTTACTGTGCTTTTGGTTGAAATCTTAAAAGCTTTTTTGACATTTTGTGACATTTTGGGGAGGTCTAGAGCTTGCCAATTTTAAGTGGCGGCATCTTTGAACATTTGGTGCATTTTGCTCATTTTTAAAATGTTGGAGAGAAGGGTCGCACTACAGTAGAGCCCAAAATTAATGAACCAAACACTATTATGATGACAGATTTTTTTGTAAATAATAAAAAACTTTTTGCACTAGTGCGACCTGACCCTTTTTACACAGAAATGGGTTTATCAACTGAGCGGGTTGTTGTCCAGCAGACAATAAAATTTTCTTATCATGGATGCCCAGACAAGGTTTTTTTTTTACCCCTTATCAGAGGTTTCATTAGAAGCCGGCAACCAGCGAATTCCGTCGGCTACTCTTTACGTTATCGGCACCTACTTTTGCAGTAAATTACACTGAGATTCACACTGTTTCTGTTCAATCCGTTTCAATTTAAACAACTAGAATATCAAGGAACCTTTTGCTGTACAATGTACTTTTCTGCTCCTTTTTGGACGTTGATATTTTTATGAATTCCTAGTTATTTGCACTCACTTTAGCCACTCGCCAACGAGATTTTTTCCAGTTCGCCAAATTGGATGAATAGAGGAGAAAGACTGGTGCCAAATGTTGCCTCAAACAATGCAACCATAGAGCAGGGCTTCACTCAGTTAATTATTACAATTATTACAATACATGCTACGCTTTATTTGAAAGATTTGTTTTACATTACCTGGGCAAGGGTCTTGGATCTCATTGCTAGAATAAAGCTGTGTGCTACCATCTCAAGTCCACCTTGCAGTTTTATGATGACATCACTAAGAGATGAGTTGTTGATCATTGATGATAGATCCTGCAGCAATTTGGGAACTCCACCCCGTACAGAATCAACTTCCTGTAAACATAAGCAGTCAACTGAAAGGTGACCAAAACACTGTACTGACTATACTCAATTTTGTACTTTCAAAACCATAGCTAAATCACATTGCAGTCAAATGAGGATTCCTCTAAATTCTTAGGAAGAGGGAAAGCATCTGGATAAAAGAGAATCCACAATATGGAAAATTATAAATTCATTCAAAATACATGTACATGTATTTCACCAAATTTGATTGCCACAAACCGCCAACATAATCATTCATTATTTTTTAATTATAGCAGGCCGACAAAAGTTGATGTTCAAAAACATTTTGAATGAATATCGGTAATAAAACAAGTTATTATGATCCTGATCATGTCACTCTCATGGGATGTCCCTTGGGTATCGTTTGTGAAGCCATGTATGATTTTAGCTTTTGGACACCATGTTGGACTGGCTGGTACACACTGCCTCGTTTTCATGTGATAGTGTACAGGTTGCCCAAGGGGAAACACCAATTTCAGTTTGTAAACCAAAGTCAAGCCTGTTGGATGGGTTTTAAATACCTGGATGTGTGACCATCTAGTACTAGATGTACCCTGTGCTGTGTACTATGGGGAATGAAACTGCTGACAGGGTTCGCAAAGATTAGTGGTTGCAAAATTAAAGACTTATTCAATACTTTTTACAAAATGCTAATTTCTTCTTCCAGACCCAAGTTTAGTATGAATTTATAGTTTGTCCCACGATGCACTGTCACATAAAGTAACCATGATGCAGTGCTGGCATAAGAGAGCTCTGAGACTTCTCAGTCTGTGATTGAATGTTTTCACCAAAGACAAAATTTTGAATAAGATTTGACTACCAGAAAAAATTCTTCAGACTTTTTACCATTTTTCCAGACTTTATCTTTATTTTCCAGACTTTTTTTTGGTCTGGAAAACTGGTTTGCAAATTTCCAGACTTTTTCAAGAATTCAAGACTCTGTACGAACCCTGTGCTTACCTATTCAACAAGAAAGTCCACTGATGTCATACAAAGAATGATAATTATTGCATTATAACACATGTATTCCACACTTTTTGTTTAAATCACATTACTAACAAGGTCACCATCAAACAGCCATAGTGTGATACCTTCATTACTGAACAAAATACTAGGAAAAGATGTGAAATAATTCTCCCCAAAATAAAAACACTGCTTTCAAATTCCCCATCAATAACAATACAGGAATCAAACACACCTCCCTAGTCGTTGCTTACTGCTCGTAATAAAATTGTGCCTTTGCATGATCTCTGAGGGACTACCACTGGTCACGCCCTCCTTGGCCAGTACACTAGACCTTATTCATAAAGGGCAGCTACATTCTTTTGTCTTTAAGCTAATCATCCTCACTAGCCTCGTTAGCATGAACAAAATTCAAAGTGAGGCTAGTGAGGATGATTACCATAGAGACAAAAGAATAAATTTTAGCCTCCAATGATGAATACGGTCTATAATAATTATTATTCTTTTGTTTTACACAATACCACATTAGACAATAATAAAAAAGTGCATATTTGCTTCACAAACTGTGCTTAAATATAATTATGTTGTAGTTCAATTTTCCCCTGGTTTAATTTTTTAAACCAGTACGAAATTTTTGAACCAGTTTACATTATTTTTTTTAAACTGGCTTATTTTCTTATTTTCTTTTTTTAGGTTTTTTAGGGGGTCTCAGAAAGAACGACACATTCCTTTTCTCCGCTCTATTTCTCCTACCCCTCCCTGATCTTCCCCAAATCCATACCCCTTACCTTCCAGGTAGCCCTCTTCTTGAATACCCCTTATACCCACCCCCTCCACAACACTCCTCACAGACATTTCTGAGCCGAAACAATTAACAAAATGGGAACATCAGAATAACGATAACTCAAAAGAAAAATAATGGGCTTACAGCAACAGCAAACACTTCACAGGAAACAAGAAAGTAGTTCCAAAACAGGAACTGTTTCAAATCTTGTCCCAAGAACACAGTCAAATTTCTCAGAGGACACAAGTATGAAAAAAGTGGCTTCAAGAAATCATGCAGAAATCAGCCAGCAATCGTTTGAAGGAAAATACCCCGTGGTCCAAGATGGCGCCCAAACTTGAGATCTCATTGCTTAGAAAAGCTGCATGTTTATACTTTATTTTCTTGCAGTTTCCATTGAATGAAAAGCAATCAGAACGAAAGTACATTCTATAGTATAACATTTGATGGCATTCATAAAAAGATATTTATCAAAACATCACTCATTCCTAAAAATTTAATGTGGGCATGCAGTGTCCCTAACCTTACAGGAAAGCTAACCATTAAAAAAAAGTGCTTAAACCAAATCACTAAGCTGAGCATTTGACCCAGCCTAATCAGTAACATTTGTTGGTCTTTGATAGCACCAGAGACAACAATCCACCATAATCTTAAAATGATTTCTCTAGTTTATTTGATACATACTCCATAAAGAGTTTTCTACCCACTGTAACTACAGAAAGATGTCCAGCTACATATACATGTATGTTGAAATGTGTGGTGTTAACCTGGTTTAAAAAAAATAGACTGGGACTGGCAACATGTACGTTGCAGGTCATTTTGTTTCAACCTGGGTCAACTTGTTTCAACCTACATGTACATGTATATCAAGTTGTTTCAACCTAGGTCAATTTGGGGGAAGGTAGAAAACACAGGTCACAGGTCATCGTTTTACCAATGCCGATGGTATCATAAACATTCATTAAAGCTAACCTTAAAACTAAATACATGTAGGCCTATGTCAACAATTATTGTTTCTAAGCTTAATGTTACCATTTGTTTTACGGTAAGGGTTGTTTCTGTATTGGTAAAACAATGGGGAGTTTAAGCAAATCACTATGGCTGGTGCTACTACCGCTGCCATGACTGAAAAGGTCTGGGGAGAGTAAGTCTCAGTGGTCTCCTAAATTTTAAGTTTAGCAAAGAAAAATCCAAAGAAACATGGGCTAAGGAGTATAAAATCTCTTTTATTGAGTTTCTCACAGCCAAATGGCTTCCTCAAAGGATGATTATTTCTGAGCAAAAGCGAATGCCATACATTTTGTACAATAACAACAATTTGATGGATGAAATATATAATTTCAGAGACAAATATCTCAGAGAATATCGAGTGAAGAACACAAATATACCAATACTCAAAGAAGCAAAATAGCATTGTTTAGTATGCAGATATAAAACATCATTCTTCATTATCCTCAAAGCAAACTTAATCGAAGAAAAACAACCTCGTGCTGAACACAAATATTTCACTTGACTCACTTCGCCATTCCAACACCTTTACCAAAACTTATCGTAAATTCATGATACGGATTTACGAGCTTATGAGAGGCAACCTTGACACAATGTTTGACTTAAATTGACTTTAAAGGATATAGTATCCAATTTGGAATTCTTAAAATGCTGAATTGTCCGTTGAAAAGGGCCAGAGAAACGAAATAAACCCAAGGTAGTAGCCACTACAGCAAAACATCCCGACTCACGTATTCAAATTTCACGCTACGGCTGGATGCAACCGATGCACATGCACTGTCTCATTTTGGGGGAAATTTACATTGTACTTCCGGCAGCCATATCAGCGCCAGCCGTAGCGATTTGCTTAAAATCCCTAATGACATGTGACCTGTGTTCTGTACCTGCCCCAAACTGACCAAGGCTGAAACAACTTGATCTAGGTTGAAACAAGTTAACCTAGGGCTGTAGGCTGAAACAAAATGACCTACATGTAGTTTGGGTGCATTTTAACCTATATGGAACAAAAATATAATGACCTGCAACATATACACCCATCTGAATTGTTGACTTAATCACTGCAAAAAAACCAAAGTTACAAAAATACAAGTTCCAATCAATTTACACAGAAATTACATGTAGGACTAGGTTAAGACATTTAGATAACTGGGTTGCAGATGCTCGACTATCAGACTGATTTTATCTTTACCTTCAAGCTGTCATGTTGGTCAATACAAAAACCACTAGCTGCTATGACATGTTGTGAATCAAGAGACACGTTTGATGCACTATCATCATCTTGAACAAGCTCCAAAAGCATTTCCACATCAGCAGCTTGGGATGGCGTCACCTCAGCACACTCCCCTTTAATATCTCTCCTTATCAATTTCTGCATAGTGGATTCCTCCTGCTCTCTAGGTTCTAGATATCTAACCTCCATGGTTTTAATGTTTGAATCAGTCACCTCAGTTGCAGCACGTCCATTTATTACTACTGCGTCAGAACCTGTTGGGTTTTTAGAACGTTTTGCTTCTTTTTGTGGTGACGAAGGTGGAATGAGGCCTGGGACAATGAACTTGATGGAAGGCTGTTCCTTGAGAGCTGCTAATGACCACAGAGGACTGGGGCGGGGAACCTAAAACCACAACAGCATTATGTCAGGTGACAGGGTGGCCTCCAAAGTTCCTTGGGCAGCCTACACTGTATGAGATATGTTGCTCTTTCAAAGTAGGAAAGAGACATGTGACAGCATCCTCTCTTATGTGGGAGGGGAGGGGGTGGGAGGGGAGGGGGAGGTAAGGGGAGGAGGGAGTTTAAAAAAATTAAGACATAATCCTAACAATATTATCAGAGCTCTGCCAAAATGCTGATTGTCCTTCATGTACAGTGTAGATACAGTTCGTGAAAGTAGGAAAGTCAAGAAGCCTCTATTGATTTTGTGAATAACCATGAGATGAGATGTGAGAAAATGCAGATAAAATTTAATTTTCTTCTTGGTTTAAATAATTTTTTTTTCAATCAGTTTGAACCTTTTTCAAATCTACAATGTAATCTTAAAAGTAATAATAACATACTATAAGTGTAAGAGCCTGCTAAAAAATCATCATTGGATACACAATACCTTGGCTGAGACATCTGAATTTTCTTCAGCTTCAGCATTGTACAAGAAATTTAGAAATGATTTCCTAAACTCTGGGTCAACTGTATAGCTGCTCTCCATATCCTCGACAGAGCCACTTCCTGCTTTGTCAATCTCAATGGATTCCACAGGATCATCCCCATCTTCCTTGCTGTCTGATGTATTTGTACTGTCAAAGTTGTTGTCTGTGTCACAAACAGAAAGAATAGGCAAGCAGCTTGCCTTATTCTCTGCAACTCGGCTTGGTGCAAGAGCAGGAGTACAGGAGATTTCATCTTCATCATCTTCATTATCCTTGAACACAAATAACAGTCATTATTAACCCATTGACTCCTAGGAGTGGGACTTAATAGATTGTACAGTACTTTTTCTAACGCCAGACGATTTTACTCATTAATAGGAGTGGTCCAGGGGCCCGTTTCTCGAAAGCCCCGAAACTTAACGGGCTATTTCCGGGTGTCACAATTCCGTTTCTACATGTATCTCAAGAATGGAGAGGTCACCAAATTTCATAGGTCACATACATACATACTTTATTGAACCTCCCCAAAGGGGCTTTTCAGGAACAATAATAATTATGAAATAATAATTAATTTACATAATTATTTTAATTATTTACAAGATTAAAATAACCAATCATAACTATCAATTACATAACTACTTATCACAATATCAATCACTTAATTCATCTTTCCAGAATTAGAATTTGGCAGTTTTACAAATGGCTTTTCGGGCCAAAACGTTTTCAGGACTTTCAAGAAACGGGCCCCAGGGCGGTTCAGGTATCACTGGGTTATCAAGGAGACACACAGTAAAGCAATTGTGTAGTAGATAAAGCCATGTTTAATTAAATACAGAAAAAAATTCCCAACAATTCTTTAAATGATCTCTTTAATTACTCTGGTGTGACCAAGAATACTGAGTTTGGAACACTTCACATACATGTCAGAAAAAAGTGTGTATAATTTTAATTTTCAGGCTGGATAGGTTCCAGTATTTTGGAGGTTCTACTGTATTAATTTTACAACTTTTTGCTGTGGCAGGAATGTTACAAAGCAAAGTAGATCAATAGAACACTAGATATAGCCACCAAGACGTACTTGCATGGAAAGCACTTGTGCTGCTCTCATTGCCACAGCTCTTTGAGCACTCTCATCATCCCTGAGTAACAAAGGAGGTACCTCGTTGTCCCTGTGTAAATAAAACAAGGAGTCAATCAACCAGTATCATCCAATAAAATTTAATGCCTACTTACATTAAACAAATTGAGACTTCAAGACAGATTCCATATATGAAAATGACTGAACTCTTGAAAATGGCACAAGGCAAGGCGGCAATTTACAATGTAGATGATCGTATTGTCAGGCATTGCAGACAAGAGCACATCCCAAAGTATAAGGAAGAGATAAAGGCAAAAATGCTGGGTCCATTGTACTGAATCAGCATTTCGTTCCCAGGGCCTTTCCACTTTCCTTCCCCAGGAGCACCGGAGTGGGAGAGAAGAGACCCTGCGAACAAGCTTGTTTGCACTTATTCATTGGTCATTAACAATTATTATAATTATCATTCAACAATAATAGTGTGAGTGTTACAAAGATGAGTATTGAATTACTCTCAATACTGTAATAAAAATGTCAGGAACAATAATTTATTGTTTGGTTATTAAAGAGTTAATTAATTAATTAATTAATTAACTCTTCTTCACAACCAAACATTAATTTGTCTGTAGTGTAATCTCACTTGTTCTTACCTCGTTACGATACCACTTTGTAATTTTGTGCAAACGTCTTTTCAGTTCTCATGGTGTTTTAAATAAACTTTAACATCAGTTTGTGGACATTGTTGACACAATCATGGGAGGTACCGGTATAGAAGACTAGAGGTGACAGCCAAGACTATAGCTGATTTTACAATTATCTTAAAACGTGGTGAAAATACTGTAGATACAAACAAACTTCTACAACGACAGCACAATTTAAACTCAGCATTAACAGTTCCGAGACAATTTTCTCTTACCCCTTTTTCCTCTTTCCTTTGCCTTTAACAGCCTTCTTAAAGCAAGGATCGGGAGGCTGGGGTGGTGCCATAGAGGCTGATAAAGCCAAGGCAATCTGAGTTTCCTCATCCAGTTCACTGAATAATGAAGATCATGATACACGTGTTACAGATGTTACATTGTTATAGAAAGAATGTTCGTACACTGTATATCAGAAGTTTTGCTACAAGTCATTTCTTTGTAGTTTTCCTGTTGCCTGCTTTGGCTTTTATCATCACCTACATTTAGTTTTCTGTGATTTTCTCTCATAAAGAAAGAAAAATTGTCTAGCTGCTGTAAATAGTGGCTATTGTGGAAGGTCACTCAAGGGAAAAAAACCCAACCCAAAGCATTTACCCAACTTTAAGTACAATGTAACTAAACTTGTTAGATGTCAGTAAGTTTCCCATAATTCTAAAAAATTATTCCAGTAGGAGCAATCAACAGATGCATGTACATGTACTAGGCAACTCATTCTTAACCCAATGACTCCTGGGATTGAAACTTAACAGATTTTACTCTGTCTAACGCCAGACAATTTTGGTTGTCAACTGGGGGCATGCTGGGGCGCCTGACGAGTGAATGGGTTCAAAGTCAGTGGTTTCAATAAGTACCCAAGCTGATGAAAGGCTTTGGCTACTACACTCAGAGAAGTTAGCGACTTTCTTCCCTAAAATGCAGTACTTAAAGGCCGATTCTTACAATAATAATAATAATAATAATAATAATAATAATAATAATAATAATAGTAACAGAACTGCGGGAGGGCGTCCGTCGCGTGTGTTGACCGCTGCTGTGCTACAATGAAGTCATAAAGTGAGACTTGCGATCCCATTACATAGTTGCTTACATAGTTCTAACTGCAAAGAGTGGATTAAACAATATATATATATATATAATATATACATATTAATCGACACCAGTGCATGGGAGGACATCGCCAAACACCGACATACATGTCCGCAAAGTGGCAATGAAGCGGATTCATAGGCGGAAGAGAACACTAGAGTCCAGGATACATGCAAGAGAGCGGCGAGGAAAGAACACAGCCTCTGCACGCGATTCTACAAGGCAAGTCTGCGCCACCTGAAACAGAGACTGCCACTCGCATTGCTTTGTGGGCGTTTGGCAAAGCAAAAAAGCCGATCAAGGAGTAATGTATATAATATCAGCAAAAAGCAACTTGGCAATCTCTCACATCTCATAGACAGCAAGGGAAATTAGCCGCGTTTATTTTGGGCGTTGTGCATATGACGTCAGACCCCAGGCAATCCAGCTAGACCCAACCCTTTTCCTCGCTCACAGTCATTTGCCGTTCAAGTAATGGCGGACAGCGAACAGTGAAAACCGAAAAACTACCTTACAATAATCATACTTTCCATGGGAATTTTGAGATAAAAATTGGCATGATACCTATTAAGTACATTTATTTTCAAAATCTAAAGAAAAAAGGACATGCAAAGTTTTCATCTAATGGCACTTTAACCATTTGCAGATGTAATTACAAAGGCAGCACTTTCTCCTCAGTTATTTTAAGACCTTGAGTGTTGCTCCAGCCAGTGTCGAACTCATGACCTCCCGCAGGGCAGCCCGATGCTCAACCAACTGAGCCACCGGTGCACGGTGTGCCCTAGGACCATGGTTTGGACCCGCTCCTTCAGGAGTATACAGCAGACTGAACAACAATAATAATAATAATAATAATTAGAGTGTTTGGGGTAGAGTATGCATTGCCTCAATACAATTACAGAAATAGAAACAGAATCTATCATCACCTTAGTAAAGTGGTGTAGTGTTTTACAGTAAATGAGGCTCAATATCATTTAGGCAAAGTTAAAGACAAGCCAATGCAGTGGTTTTTCCAGTGACACAGTATCTTGGGGGACTCCAAGGAGGTTTGCAAGGGCATTGCCATGTGCTTTGGCTTGAGTCACCTTGCTGCTTGCTCGCTTGCTTGCTTGCTTTTCCCTCCCCCCCTCCCTCCTTCCTTCCCTCCCTCCCATGTTTAAGGGTAAGTATACATTCCACACACTGGTCTCAGAGATGTGTTGACAGGTGCCGTGGGAGGTCGACTGTGGCTCGGTTGCCATGGTGACCTCCTTGCTGCGGAGGAGAGTGTTCCTCCTCTCTTGCTACCTTTACAGCACCTACCCTCCAGTAAAGTGGTGCAGTGTTTTAATTGAAATATTTGAGAACTTTTTCTAACATTTGCCACATTACAAGCATTCGATTTCCTTACTCTTTCCTTGAAACACCTGTTCTCTTCCTTTTACTCCTGACAGGTTGGATATTTATAGATGATACACTCCTTTGGTCAATTCCAGCAGCAGACAAGGTCTCTTCTTCCTGTTTTTCTCGATGCATAATTTCCAGCAGCTGATTTGTGCTGACATTATATTCTTGAGCACATTTCTTGAGATGCGACTGCCGAGTCTATGAGAACCAAAGGGAACTTGGCATGAATTTTAAACAAGAGATAATTTGGTAGGTAATTTGGGGTTGAGCGTAATACACTTTAGTATGAACTAAAACAGTGGATACCGTTGAACGCACACGCTGATTTGCTAATCAAACTCCGGATATCCTAAGCTTTTCACCTCCCAGCAGCTTGCGCAGAATTTGCGCCTGAAAAGGTTGCAATCTTTGCAGGAATGAATGAGTTAAAATCATCTTTTTGTGCTTTATTATCTCACGGTTTTAGTATATACTAAACCAGCTATTCACTTCAGTATTGGTGGCTAGTGTTGGATAAATTACATCCCTGCGACTAGCCACATCAACTTTGGTGAACAGTTGCTAAATATACAATGACAAGGAATAAAAGCACCAGTACATGTAATATCTTGTTGATACCATGGCTGTACACAAGGCTATTACTAATAATTTGTTTTCTAATGAACATCAGAAATTGGTAACTACCGGTAAGTCAAAGTAGGACACAAAAAGAAACAAACAAAACTGTGAAGTCCTCGTTCAAAACATCAAGTGGATAAGTTGAACCAACTCCGTTTTCTACATGTAGTTAACGACTAGAAACCTGAAGGATGTAATCAATTAACCAAAGTCAGCATTAATCTTTTGGATCCAACACACCTCAGAAAGAGGCAAAACAAGGGTAAAAAATAAGACATACATGTACAAAGACATAACTTTCAAAGAGACATCGGAGGGATGCACGTAAGGAATTGCACAGAACTTTTAGGACCATAATGAAAACAATGGTTGAAGCATGTACCAAATCAGCTATTTACCTTAGATGATTTAAAAGCTTTACCACAAATAGGACACTTCCACAAGTTTAATCTCTGACTTTGAACTTTACTTGTACATGAAATTTCTTCATATTTATTGCTTTGATCACAACACCTATTCACATGTTGACCACGACGCTGTGAATTCATTTTAGATAAATCCTTTTGACAAAATACACAGAAAAACAAATCATCATGTGTACTTTCTCCAGGTCGTTGGGAAAAACCATTTTCTGATACACTGTTATTCTTTTTGCTGCTATTATTCACACCATTATCAAGGCAGTTGTTGATGTGATGATTGACTACATCCATGCTTTCTGTTATTAAGAATTCCAGACTGCAGACAGGACACACTTGCTTCTTCACAATGGAGCCCAGGTCATTAATCAAAGCTAAATTTTTATTTTGATTGTGTGCATTATTTATGTCCTCATTTTCACTGTTTGCCTCCTGTGAATTGCTCAGTTCGCTCCCTTCTTGTTTTGTGAAATCCAACTTATTTTGTTCTTCTTGTAGAAAAGCATTTTGCAAATCTCCTGTCTCTGTCCTTCTCTTGGCATTTTCTTCCATCATTTTGCTTTGAATTTTAGGTTTTCTTTGGTATGCACATTTCTCTAACACTACCAACGGCTGGTTTAAGTTGCTGACAGCTTTGCGTGCCCTTTTGAATCTACAAATAGTACTTTTTAAGGCTGCAGCTTCTGTTTCTTCAGAGTTAATTCTCTTGCGCTTGTTGCTGTACCATTGTGAACAAGTCGAATTGTCATCATCAACAGCATCTGCATCATCACAGAATTGAAACGCGTCATGTTTTTTAGCCTTGGAGTTTTCAGCCGGGACTTCGACTTCAGAGGTTTTTTCGTTTTCAACACCTAACACTGCCACTGCACTTTCAAAATGAACTTCCTCTCCACAAGGATGTGAAGAGTTCGCTTTTTTTGATCTGACTGCTGTGTAAATATCTCTGGTATCTCCGGGGTGAGAATCCTCTTGAGAGGATTTCTGAACTTTAGAGCGTTTACTGCGCGACAGGCATCTTTTAGGTCGCACACAAGTCTCTTCCCCCTCCATACAGATTAGCCCATTGTGTTCTGATTATCCACAATTAACAATCACATAATAAGATAGGCAAGCTCCAGCCACACAAGTTTAAATTGAGAAGTTTCATGGCAAACGTAAAAAAATCCCTTTACAACAAGCAAAAAACAAAATTAGGGTTTGGATATGTGTTCGTCCAGTTTCTCCTGAACGGTGCGTCGAAATTCCAGCGCCTTTTGAATGTTATATTGCTTTCTCTGCTCTTTTTCTTCCGTGTTGACGATAAGGTTATATCTGTGATAGAATCCAAAGCCAAACAAAATCAAGACTCCTCCGAAAACGATCGGAAACACTGCTCCCTGAAACGCCATGCCTCGTATGCCTCGCGCCACACAGAGATTTTATGTTATAGCGCACGCGCGTCACAAATAACCGCTGTGCAGTAAGTCGTCTTCATACCTGTTCGCGCTGTCGTTCGCGCTGCTTCACGCTAACTCCATTGTTTTCTTTCTTTTTGTAGATAATCGGTAAGTATGCCCTTATACAATTGAACTTAGAGGTAAGAAAACGTGCCAAAAGTGGCCTCTTAATTGTTTACAGTTGGTTTTTTTCTCAAGTTCACAAGCCACAGGTTCTTGTGATCACGTGTTTCTTCCATACAAGTTCATTGGTTTGACAAAATTAATGTCATTAAATTTAATCCGGAGGCTTCGAACAATTCCCCCCATGGAATTACTATTGCTTGTTTGAAGCCATAGGAAGATTTCAGGTACCTACTTTAGTACACATATTATCAATGCCTATAATTATAACACCACCCCCTTCATGAAGATAGACTGCACTTCTCCTTTTGTCTTTTGCAAACAATTTATTAAAATTAGTCCTTCCTCGGATTGACATCTCTCATGTATTTCTCACAATACTCACTTGGGTGGTTGATTGGTGGCATCTCTGATATGCCTCATTGCAATTGCTTTATGCAGTTGGCGAGGTGTTATTGCCAATATGCCTTAATGTGACTGCGCAATGCGGTTAAGCGTCATATATGGTAATCGAAAAATTGGACTATGTGTCTCCAGTAGCTCAGTGGTTAGAGCATCCAAGATCTCGGGAGGGTCTTGGATTCAGATCCCATTTGGGGCTCGAATTTTTCCGAGTTCCCATTTGACAATACATAATATCTTTCTTGTAGTTATATTATTGGTCAAGAAAGAGTTGTTAGCAAAGTGGGATTATGGTTGGGAAACGAAACTGTTAGTGATGCTATCAGTGATGACATGATAAAGGAAACTGAAATCTGCCAACATGGAAAATATTGTTAAAAGGGACAAATCACCTTCTTTTGGGAGAAGTGAGAAGAAAAACATAACCTGCAAAAATTCAAGAACAGCTTTAAACAGAAGGAAGGGGTTATGTTAGGAATGTGGACCGATTGCCTCATTTAATTATCCAGTGATGCCACTGTGCAGGAGGTTAGGAGTTCTACTCTTGTTAGACAAACACTATGAGGAGAAAGTGCTAATCCTTTAATTATATCTGCACATAATGGTACATGACTTAAGCCTTCTCAGATAAAGGAAAAAACCATAGGCCTCGTCTCACAACCCTTGTTCAGAAACTCTGTGGGACATTAAAGATCCCATACAGTATTCAAAAGGGCAGGGCACAGAATTCCTGGTGTTGTGGTCTGGCCTGAATTCTCCAGCAAAAGGTAGCCAGCTTGAAAGTGATGTCTCAGAAAAGGCTTACTCGTAGGGTGTATGAGGTCGCATAAGCAAAAACAACCGTAAGTCAAAGGGAACTTTGCAGAGTGTTGGAACATGTAGCAACTACATGTAGCTCAAGGATATAAAATTTCTGTGGATATTTTTGTTTATATGTGTGTAATGGGACAAATACAATCATATAGCCCAACAATGTATCTGGTAAAAACATTAAAATGACAGGATCTTTTGAGCAACGCATCCTGGTTACCGCCTCGTGAATTCTTGTTGAAAGGGTTTTGTATTATGGAAAAAAGCCAGCAATTTAGCCAAAAACAGGCTTTTGCTTAGGTTTGTTACGAATTCTGACAATGAAAGAGAAAAAGTGATCCTTGCTTTTATCTAAACAATATCATTTTTTATATGCAATCGTTTCGTGTAGAAACCTACCAGTTGGTAGCGTTGCCCTGGCATTGCAGAGGTCATGGGTTTGAATCCTGTTAAAGCCACCTGAGTTTTTCAGGCATCTAGATAAGAGACAATATATTGCTTTAATTATCCTGATAAGTGCAAGGATCGCTTTAACTTAACCCACACTTCAAAATATACATTCCTACAGAGGGTTACTGCTTTTGAGTGATCAGAGTTTAATGCATGAGGGTGTGTCAGTGACCCTGCAGATGTCATCCTTAATGACTCATGAATCATCTTCCTTCCCAGGTACCAACAAAACAATCTTCCATCAAAAGCATGAGGTTGGTTATTTGTGACGACTATGATAAATTATCGGAGTGGTCTGCCAAATATGTGCGCAACAAGATTCTGAAGTTTCAACCTGGGCCTGACAAATTTTTTGTACTTGGTCTACCTACAGGTATTTATTATTAGTGTCATTTTCATCCATACCACTGCACTAGGTTATAGAGAACAAGGTGCTGTAACTGCAGCTTTTAAGTCAGTCTCTGTTTTGTCAGTCCTTTAAGAAGATTATATAACAACCAGGCGAAACATGTTATATAGTCCTAACAGTTTTCTCCAAATATTTTGTAACTGACAATGATGTTCGTAACATCAAAACATGTCATAATCTTCTTAAAAGTAACAATTTGCTTTCTGCTGTCTCAACGTTTTGTCAGTCCTTTTACCAGTAGTGTTGAAAATTGAATTTGTTCACTCAGAGATGTAACCTATTAAAGGCCCACCTTCAACCGACAGGCTTTTCGACTGTTTGTTTTTGTTATGGAAATTCGCATTGCTTATCGTAGCGATCTGATTGGATGAATCTCGGATTTGGGTGGAATTTTCATATATGAAAATTGTTCCGTGGCACGCAATGCTTGTCGGTTGAAGGTGGGCCTTTAAAAAATACAGGACTGGTTTGAACAAAAACATGAATTTCATAAATCATACATATTTTCGTCACCTTGGGAGCTCCCCCATTAGTAACTAGATAATCCAGTCTCCTCTGCTCACACCATAGAAGATGAAACTGAACATACACTCATGTCAAGTACCAGTATAATTATCGCGGTGTCTGTTATTTCATATCATTAGAAGTATAGAGGTTCAGTTAAAACTTCTCTGAGATAAGTTAATTGTGCATCTTTCAGGTAGTTCACCTCTTGGAATGTATAAGAAGCTTGTTGAATTTTGTAATAGAGGGGAACTTTCTTTCAACTATGTCAAGACATTTAACATGGATGAGTATGTTGGACTACCACGTGATCACCCTGAGAGCTACCATTCTTTTATGTGGGATAATTTCTTTAAGCATATCGACATAGATCCCAAAAATGTGCACATTTTGGATGGTAATGCAGAAGACCTGGATGCTGAATGTGACAATTACGAGGAAAAGATCACTCAAGCTGGAGGAGTTGATCTGTTTATAGGAGGTATGAGAGCCATATTACAATATTCTCTTTTGCAAATCAAATAATTTATGCAATGCCTCTAAAAGGTGCAAGCAACCAAACGTTTCTCAGCTACTTTCACGGGTTTAGAACTTTCCTGACTACAATTTGCAGGTACATGTAAAAACAAGTTGGGAATCTTACACTTTCCTTACTTTTTATTGTATCTTCATCGGGTTAGGAGGTGATCATGGTTTTGCAGGCAGGCCTTTTTAATTTAATTAAGTAGGTTGAGATGATGAAAGCAAAAGTCGTTTTTAATAATCAGTCAATTTGTGTCGTGCTTGACCCTCAATGAACCCCCTCAATTGAATATAAAATGTGTCATTTTTCGACAAGAAATCTGATTTCCAGCTGCAAGTAGCAGTAGAGATTTTAAATCCAGGATACATGAGGGGGGAGCTGGAGTTGGAGCTGAGTGTTTGCAAAGTAGCCCAAAGTGAACCCCAGCTGAACAGCGTTATTCAAAAGGAAATAATCGGATTTCCAGCTTTGATATTAATTTTGTAAAGGCACAAGTAACAGGAGATATTTTGAATCCAGAATACATGAGAGGGGAGCAGTGTAGGCACAGTGGTTACACCACTTGCCTTTCTCCAATGTGTCTGGGGTTGGATTCCAAGACATTGCATTTCACACGTTCCAAGTTTGTTGGTTCTCTACTCTACCTGGATTGGTTTATCTCAGTGCTCTCTCATTTTCACCTCTCATGATGAAGTTAACATTTGATTTTATTTTGATTCGTAACCTGTTGACTCCTGAACTGCCCTGCCCACCAACCCCCCCCCCTCCTCCCCACCCCCCACCCCCCTTCCCCATTACCCCATTGACAAGGAAAATCGTCTGGCATTAGACAGTAAAATCTATTAACCCACTGATCCCTGAGAGTAACACTTGATAGATTTTACTCTGTCTAACGCCAGACGACTTTACTCGTGAATGGGGGGCATGCGATGGTGTTTGAGGTGTGAATGGGTTAATTAAGTCTCACTCTGAGGAGTCAATACATGTACGTTGATTTGATTTAATTTGATATGATTTACAGTTTCCCCTATTATTATGAGTCTTTGTGCCCAGCTATGTAAAAGAAAACACTGGTTCCCCTTGTTTACCAAAGTTCAATTAAGTCCTGTCAGACAGGGTTAATGTGTGAATGGATGACCACTGGGAAGGAGAATACCTTTTGCTGTGCACCTTGGAGGTGTCAGGCTGGCCTTGTGGTTTTCAACTGCAATTCCCACCTCTGCCTTTGTACAGATTGGCAGAGTTTTAGTGAACCTCAACCTGACTTGAGGGTTTTTCTCTGGCGTAACTCCAGTTTTTCTCCCTCATCAAAACTAATTTAATCTCATTATCATGTTAGACGTGTTGTTGGATACATTGCAGCATGCCTTCTGTCCTCTTGCACTATACACCTGCCTTAGGGTAAACCTTGAAGTTATTGTCACAATAAAATCCACCCTTTGGCTCTTTTTCAGGAATTGGAAGTGATGGTCACATTGCATTTAATGAACCTGGATCTTCTCTGGTGTCAAGGACTCGTGTCAAGACCTTGGCCAAGGAGACAATTGTGGCCAACGCCCGGTTCTTTGATAATGACATGTCTAAGGTGCCAACTATGGCTTTAACTGTTGGCGTTGCCACTGTTATGGATGCCAAAGAGGTACAGTGCCTCACTTACATCTGGAAATGCGCCTAATTATATGGATGTCCAATACAAAGTGTCCCTTTTAGTGTAAGCCTTTGCTAATTATTTCTAACAAGAAGGTAAGGGTAAAGGTTAGCTGCTAGCATTATTTTTAGCTTAGGGTAAATGCAGCTGTTTGTCCTGCTCCTTCAGAAGGAGCATTTGGGGGACACTTTATGAAGTTAATAATTACCCGGTATTGTCTTTTTTTTTCCGAGACACAAGTGATGTTGAAGTTGGGGAGAAGAGCAAGAGGACACTTTGCAATGCTTATTGAAATCCATGTGCATCTAATTAGGCCCATTTCTAGACGTACATGTAATTAACTCTGGTGCGTTTGCTTTAATTAATTTAGTGGTGGAAGTACCTAAAGATAGCAAACGAGTTGAGGTAAAATCTATTTACTGGCAGCAGGCCAAGAAAAATAGTTTTAATCCAACCTTGTCCATTGGCAAGTAAACTTCATGACCCGTGAAGTGTATGTTATACAGTACATGTAGATTGAAAGCTTGCTATTGGATTGGGCAAGAGTTGGCCAGCTGTCTTGTGTGAAAATGGTTTATGTGTGGAATGGCTTATGTTCATTTGCAGAAGTGTTAAATGAGTTATGTTAATTCTCTGACCACACTTCAGTACAACAGAGGAGTGTACAACAGAGGAGTGGTGTTATTTAGGGAGCAGGAATGGCTCAGTGGCCCACCAATGTGGCGTGGGTTATGTAGATTCCCAGGCTCGGCAGCATGAGGGTTGAGTTTGCTCTCTACCTAAATACTCCAAGAGGTTTTTCTCTAAGTACATTTACTTCGGTTTTGCACTTTCCTCAAAAAACAGACCTATGATTTGATATGAGTTGATTTGATTTGATTTCTGTATAGTGTCTCCAATTATTATTAGTTCCCCAGTGCTAAAAATACAGTTGGCACTTAAATAAAGCTCATTATTATTATTAGAGCGAGTTTCAATTGAGTGTCGTAAAACCAAAACCAAAGTAATTACTTTGGGCAATCAAAAAGGACGGCGACAATCCAGTAAACTAATCAAAGCTCAAAGTAATTACAAGTAGCCGATACAAAGCGCGCGATAATGTGCACACGCGAGCCACGATTGATTTTTGTTGATTGGTTGAAAAAGTGATGTGAGAACTTTGAACCAATCACTGAGAGAAGTAAATGCAAAGCCAAAGCAATTCGCTGATTACTTTTGACACTCAATTGAAAACCGCACTATATTGCTGATGTTATTATCATTATTATGGCACTGACAGAGCAGTTGAAAGTTTAGTTGGTTTCGTTTTTTTCAGGTTCTTATTTTAATCAGTGGTGTTAAGAAGGCTCATGCCCTTCG
This sequence comes from Montipora capricornis, assembly GCF_036669925.1. Classification (NCBI taxonomy): domain Eukaryota; kingdom Metazoa; phylum Cnidaria; class Anthozoa; order Scleractinia; family Acroporidae; genus Montipora; species Montipora capricornis. The sequence continues at coordinate 48,110,846 of NC_090891.1, read as the reverse complement.
TCAGGCAACCGAGGAAGGTGTAAATCACATGTGTACTGTGTCAGCATTTCAGCAGCATCCTCAAACAATTTTTGTCGTGGATGAAGATGCGACAATGGAGTTGAGAGTTCGGACTGTTAAGTACTTCAAAGGCTTGATGGATGTTCACAACAAGCTCGTCGAAGACCCACAGGATCCTACTGCTCCACCAAGTGCAAAAAAGCTGAAAACTGATGATCGTCTGTAGAAGATTTGAAGAGTTTAATCTAAAAGATAAACAACAGTGAAAAGAAAGGAAGTGTTTTCATAGATTGGAAAGAAATCGCCTTTCAAATCTTTCAATGATCATAATCTCTGAAATAACACAGGTTTCAACAACTAGAGGGAGTGGCTTATCAGAAAGATTAATTCTACAACTCTGTTTCATGTAATGGCAATATTATGGCACCAAATAAACCATCAATAATTGCTTAACAAGATGCTTTTATCAATGTGACGTAATACGTTACCATGGCCACAAAAGAGCCATCTAAAAGCAACCTATATTTTGCTGCTGAAAAGTGCTCAGCAGGCTGAGATGAAACTCTCTGCAAAGTTAGAGAAAAAAAATTTCCTGGAGCGGATTCAGAGCCACCTTAAAATTTTCCAGTTGTGGAGGTTGCTATGAATTTTCTTAACTTTGCATAGTTGTTATTATTTGTTTATTTGTTGAGGGTTGTTATTGTTGTTTATTTGGTACCATAACATTGCTGTTACGTGAAACAGTTCGGTAGATTGAATCCTTCCAAGTAGTACTAGCTTGCAAAGCAGGCTCTTTTGTTGAAAATGGCGCACGGTCGACATATAAGGGCTTGGTTAGTTTCCTTTCAAAACTAGTAACCAAGCCCTTATATTTCGACCGCGCGCCATTTTTAAAGGAAGAGCCTGCTAAAGTTGCACAGTTGGTTGAACTGTGTTGAAACATGCGAGCCGCCTTGAATTTCGATGCATAATAATAAGCTACTTCAGAGTTTCAAAAAAGACATGCGCATGTCGGGATAATAAACAGTAATATATTAAAAATACAAAAGCATTTTGAACGAAAATTCCTGTAACTATTTTCCATAACGAAGAAAATTGTTCGTCGGGTTTTATTCTGATATGCATGTGTTTCTTGATTCTCCTAACTGGTTTACATGAGGAGGTTTTTGATTATCATATGTCACAGGGTGGCTTTTTTATGTTTACAGCAGTGGGATTTGTCACAATGTGGTTTGATTTTACATCGAGTAGGAAAAATAATCTATTTTTGAAAACAACTTTGTTCGTTTGCTTGAATTGAAATGAAATCTTAACAGTGCAAAAAGTACAATGGGGAAGATATCTGTTTATGAACATTGGCTCTGGTTGGCACATTAATGACAATAGGTGACGTCAACTATATCTTCGCTATACCTTTGAAAGGAAGATAAGAAAGCGAAGGGAAAGCGTTTGTGTCCGAAATAAATGAATTTCAGACTCAGTCCACGCGTATCCAGATATATTCGAAAACGGACACTTTTTCCTCCGTTTTTGTCTCCCGTCCACGGGAATACGAGACCAGTTGTAGATTTTTGTCAAATGGGGGTGAATCGTATTCGTGTGGACCGGTGAAAACATGATGACATCATAGGTCGTGATCAAACGAAGAGCGCATGCTCTATAGCTTGAGGGTAGCGTTTTCAATCGTTTTTTGCGTATTCTTGTTGACCGGTAAATACGATTCGAAAACGCTTCGTGTGGACGCAGATTTTTTTTTTTCATAAACGAAGGAAAGCAATTCCGTTTTCGAAAATACCCGCATACGTTTGGAAGGGGCTTCAAAACACGGACGCCGCAATCTTGAATGATTGTAATTACGTGTTACTCTCGCTCACTTGTTACAGCCAGCCCTGCAACTTGTATCACAACGACTTTTTGACATGTTGCCTTTACCTCGTGTGATCATCGAAAACGAGGTAAGTTGCGCATGGTTGTATGAATCGCTGCTTGCACAACAAAATTTCGACACAAGTTGCAATTAAATAATTGCATCCCGCACTTAGATATCTCTCGTTTTTTCTACTTCCAATGTAGTCCAGTTACAGTTTTTTCGGGTTTCTAACAAAAAGTGACTTTTGATATCTACATGTTTAGATACTGCTTGCTTGCATGCGCTCTCTTAAATGAGCAAAACAAAGGACCAGACCTCCTGAGTATTATCACATGATCTGTATTTGGGAAAAGAAAATGTACAAGCGAAAAAGGTCTATTAGGAACAAATCCTGTGTAGAAACTATGTTGTAAATCTGGAGACTGAGACCGCCTCTTTAACTTTCTGGTGGTGCGAATTCCTGTGAGTAGAGTAGTATTCTTGTGTTCCGAGAGCATACACGTAAATTTCTCAAAGAGCTATTTTGGAGCATAGACTACAAGACGTCCCTCATTCTTTAGGAAAAGACAGGCACGAGAAAAAGTGGGCGCGCGAAATCTGAATTCGAGGAGGAATCAAATCCAGATTTAGCGCGGCCATTTTATACTCGTGCCTGTCTTCTCGCGCTTGACTAACAAATCGGCGAAAGAAGGACTGCTCGTTGTTTATTGGGTCCAAGCAACGGGAAAACTTGAACTCCATAATTTTAAACAACTGTCTATTCGACCTGCGACCACCACTTCTTTTTGCGCTCGCCCTATTCTCGCGCGGCCGAAAAAAAAAGAGTTCGCTCATCGCCCGCTGGAAACGCTTTGCTATGCAGGCTACGACCCAACTAATCACAGACAGCCGCGCAGAACGATTTGTTTCCTTTAATTTACTAAACCGGCACGTGCTGGTTTTAGGTACCAGAAATTAAAAAATAAGCAGGTGAAGGTTGCTTGCTGTTTCCTTTATTTACACGCCGTCACTGTCAATGTTTACATGTAAGTGTATTTAACAAGTTGAATCGAAGTTGAATCAATGCTGAATGAGTTTAAAAGCGTTTATTTAAACTTTGCTTCAACAGCTATTTAACATTTCTTAAAATTGTTATTATATGAGTTACGATACTGCTAAAACTTTAATGCATGCATTTGTTACTTCTCGGACTGATTCATGTAAAGCACTTTTGTTTGCTTTGCCTAACTTTCTTATTCAGCGTTTGCAATATGTTTTAAACTCTGCTGCTCGAGTTATAGCTCGTTCTCGGAAATTTTATCATATCACACCGTTACTGATAGAATTACATTGGTTACCAGTAGACCAGAGGATAATATTTAAGATTTTATTATTTACGTTTAAAGTAGTTAATGGTTTATCACCTAGTTATTTCAGTGAATTATTAGAAGCCTATGTTCCAAGGCGTATGGTAAGATCGTCTACGCAATTGCTCCTGCATGAGCCCAAATTTAATATCAAGACGTATGGCTCACGTGCCTTCTCTGTTTGTGCACCTCGATTATGGAATAGTCTTCCTTTGGAAATTAGGAGGTGCATGTGACTCTATTGACACTTTTAAGAAGAAACTTAAGACATCTTTTTAAGAGCTCATATTTTTGTTAGCTATGAGTACATATTTAAATATTACTAATTATTGATTTTTAATATTTTATATTTTGTATTATCTTATTCTTTTATTTGTATATTAGTATAAATTGGAAATTATTATTACGATTATTATTTTTGGAACTTGTAAAGCGCTCTTGGACATTGTAATGTAATCAGCGCTACATAAATAAAGTGTTATTATTATTATTATTATTATTATTATTATTATTATTATTATTATTATTATTATTATTATTATTATTATTATCGTGGCGAATGTCGAATGAAGTTGATGCGGTTCACCCTTGGTATGTTCCGATTGCGCTTGGCACTTTTTGAGCACTTTCTCGAATTTGGATACCTTTCCAGTATTGTTGAGCACTTTATTTCTTTTTGGGCAAAATTTGAGCATTTTTTCGCATTTTAGGCAACATTTAAGCACTGTTTCCAATTTCCCACATGTTTAAAGCACTACTTTGTCTTCGAAACGTTTTCAGTAAGCCAAGTTATTCTATTATCACAAACTTTAATAATGGGACCTTGTCGCCTGACTGTCGCCATGTAAATGCTCTTGCAATTATCGCTGTTCAGTGCAGCAGCTGACGAAAACTTTGTTTGAGATTGTGATTGGAGCTTCCGTTGACGCTTCGATATCATAGAACGAAAAGAGACTAAAACGTCGAACTTCACATGTGCCGAATCTAATGCAAATGAAAGAAAACAATAGATTTTTCTCAGTTGCATTAGATTCAGAACATGTAACGTTCGACGTTTGAACCGGGCCTCATATAACAGTTGTACGGTCCATACATTTCTGTGACCCGGTGGGAGTTCTTTAGAAACTATGGTGAAACTGAACTTGACGGTTGAGGGACTAGGCTGAGTCGGTCTTGGGTTTACATCTTAATAAAGAATTTTTGTGCGAAAAACATTGGTGGTTTACTTCCGTGGTCACCTTTTAGACAAGAAGAATATGAACATCTGCTTGGAAAAAATTCAAGATTATTAGCGATTTTCGAGCACTATTTCAAAATTTCAAGAACTTTTACAAAAATTCAAGCACCATTTTGAGCACTTTTTGGCGATTTTCCAGCGTAATCGGAACATACCTAGATTGCTCCCCTCTTTCAACACTGTTGGGTATGCGCGTGCGCACTAATCGGTCTCTCGATCTCCCATTCTCGTTCCCAGATCACATCGTTTCTCTTAGCCGGCGGGGCCTTCGCACAAAAAAACGAAAGCCCCTGAGCCCGGTTGTTCGAAGGCCGATTAATTTAATCCAGGATTAGCGTAGACTTTTGTTTCACGTTTTCAACTTTTTGGTGAAAGTTTCTTTCGCTTATTTTTGTTTTTCAAGATTCACTTCTTCTGATGTAAAGTTTTGCCAATTATCAACGTTGAACAGCTCATCTGCGCTTGGAAGTAGAAAAATAAACTCCTTGGTTAATTTTTAATCTGGGATTAGCGTTAATCGGATTTTGTACAACCGGGCCCTGGAGGGATAGTAAATTTAATATTTCTCATTGGTTTTTGAACCGAAAGTGAAAAAGGTCGATGTGGCGCGTCTGGTCGGTAAAATGATCGGAGTGTCTTTCAGTCTAAAACTACGATATTAGTGCGCATTGCTTCTTTCTCTTCGACACGGACGGACAGATCAGGAGCTTCAAGTTTTTACTTGTTACGTACCACCATTTAATTTAAGGCGCGTTCGATTGGCCCTATTTCGGTATAAGAATACGTGGAGTGATGATTAAAACGGTATGTTTGGCGCGTTTCGAAGCAGCAAGGATAATAAAAATATGTTTAAAATAGCATTTTAGCAGATACTTGACAATTTTAATGTGAATCTCCCTAAAAACAAAGAATTTCTAACTAATATTCCATGTATTCCTAATCCGCAATACGGTCAATCGAACGCATCTTTAGTTTTTATCCCCTGATACTGTGAAACTCTTAGCTCCATTTTTTTTTTTTTTTTTCATTTTCCGTTTTCTTGTATTGAGAACTTAAGTCGACTGATGTAGGAGATTCTAGCTTTTTTTATCGTTAGACGAGGAAATCAACAATCTCTAACGATTAAAATTTCTTGTTGCTTCGTTGAAGCGGCGTCTCTATGCACCAAACTAATTGGTTGGTTAAGATAATATCTCTTTAAGGCTTCAACAATTTTTTCCTTCTCTCCACAAGAAAACCGCTGCTTTAATGTCCAATCACAACATCGCCCAAAGAAGTAAAACAAAAATTATTCATGAGGTTTTTGTTCCCAAGAAGCTTTGTGTTCTCCATGTGAATGTATTCAGTACATTTGGTTTTTAAAGAACCTCGCTTGTTCAAAATTGAGCTCGATCAACTTTGGGCAAAAGAAGAGTTGTTTCACGAATTATGGGACCACCGCCTTCTCCAACAATGGTAAGATTTCATTCTTGATTTCCGGTTTGCGTACTTTGTAGATAATATCATCTTAACATCCCAAAAACATGGGATATTCAAAAATTTTGATTTGAATTTCGTAAACTAATTATTTCAGCTACCACGCAGTTCTGTACAATCTCTTATTTTATCCTCTTTAACTAGAAACGTAATTTGCATTCGTTGTTATTGAGCCAATTTCCGCATTTGTTTCATTTGTCGCCAATACAAACTAGACTGGTTTGCAATCCCCTCCCCTAACACAACACTTAAACCACTCAAACACAAACAAAACCCTCCACCGTTCCCGCCACCGATACACTACGGAGCTTTAGCAACGACAACGGCGACGGCAACGAGAACGTCACAAATTTGCATACAGTATTTAGTTGGCAAAAGCAATAGCTTTGCACGCCCCTCACGGGCATCTTTTCATTTTTGCCAGTCTATTTCTTTGCCGTCCTCAGCAAAACAACAACGTGAAATGACCCAATTTGAGGTTTTAGGGAGAACGTCAGCGCTTAAGGAAAAATTTTCATTTTCTCCCCTAAATTGAGCGCCGTCCATACCAGTTTCGTTCCGTGAGGGTTGCCACTCCTTTGTCATGTTAAAATGCGTGGAATGATCGCGAAGTGATTACAATAACGCGAATTCACATTTAACGACGACGTTCTCGTTGCCCTTGCCGTCGCCGTTGCTTAAGCTCACTACTGATGAACACATGACAACTGACACACGTTGATACTGTGACAAGACAACCCTTGAATGAGCACAAATGAGTGGGTTTTTGATTTATTTTTAGTTTAACTAGTATCTAAACCCGGTTTTTTATTATATTCATGACCGGGAATTAATGCAAAGTAAAAGGGACCAGCTGAAAATTGTTCAACCCAAAATAGTATTTTTAACCGCAAAATAGAACTCATTGTTTCACTTTACTCTAATCTTTGATATCGTCAATGGCGCTCACTGCTCCTAGTTAGTTTTTGATAATTATAAAAAAATGGTTCAAAATTCCTCTTAACCTTCAATGTTTGTTTGCATGTTTGTTTGTTTTTTTGTTTGTCTGTTCTCCAAAGCAGACCTTGACTCCTTTTTCTGGGAAAACTGAGTCATTCAAAAGTTATGTACCATGCAATTAGCGGTGAAATTAGCAGGCTATGCCGTGATGCCAGTATAGCAAGCTGGTTCATTCTTTTATTCTTCTTTCTTTATGAGATCTGCGTTATCGCATATTAGTATAATTACATAGGTGATTATTGAAAATTCTCTTATCTCCGCTGATTGGCTGCACTTGAGGCGATTATTTAACAATTAGACCCGTAGCTACGAGTCAATGAGGCGAAGCCCTTGAGGGCGAAGGGTCTAATTGTTTTAGTCGGGCAGAAAAGGTTTTTTAACAACGTTAGCAAATGCAAGTTGAAGAAATATTTATTTGGGAATAAAACGAAAGAAAGTGTCATGCGTTTCGTTACTCGAGGACTATTACTAATAGTCCGGGCCTCTAGTAGCGTAGCCAATGAAAATGCAGGATCTGCATTAGTCTACTAGTTGGGTGATACTAATACCCGATAATCACCGAAGAGATTTTTCTCAAAATGGCGGCAAGTCGTTTTGTCGAGGTGACAGATGAAGAAATTCATTGCTTTAAAGATAATGCATATTTTTCAAATAATAACCTATGTAGTTATACTATGAACAATTGTTCACCTCGCCTTCGGGCGAGTAATTGTTAATTATCGACTCCACAGACCTTGACGGCTAACGCAGACCACAGATCTTTTTAATTTACGATAACTTGTGAACGACTGGAAATGGGGTGGAGAACAAATAAAATTCTTACGTTGGAATAGACCGATTCGGCTAACTCAATGTTGTACCCAATTCAAATATCTCGGGGCTAATAATCTTTGTGTATTGCATTTGCATGATGATGTACGTAGCATTCATATTTAAATGATATGGAAATACTTGGAACAAAACATTTTATTCCCAAATGGTAGGATTTGGTATAGCATTGAGTTAGCCGAATTGGTCTATTACGGATTTGAAGCAAATTTAGTTGTCGGAAGGGAATCAATGCGATCTTAAATTCGATCTTACCGCAGCTGATTTGTAGAGCAGAGAGCATCATGGCTATGAATTTGATTACCGTTCAAGCCTAGATTATTTTACATGCTTCTTTGCAACTGTTAGACATGCTCCTTTAACCACGGTAATATTTTTCTAACACAAGAATCGCTTTGAATCTGTGGTCCAAATACATGACTTTCATACCTGGCCCGATGTGAAGGAAACCGGAATCCGGAATCCAGCAAATGTGAGGCTTTGGAATCCGGAATCCAGAGCGTGGAGTCCGGAATCGATTGTATGGAATCCAGATTCCACGGATTTGATTGCAATTCATGATCCATTTCGGTGGAACCTTTGAGTCCGGAAAATAGAATCCGAGGGCCGTCTGGATTCCTTTACATAGGGGTTAGTATATCCATCGTTCTATCAGCACCACTATTTTATAGTCTAAACGAAAAAAACTCAGCCTTGCATGGAGAGTCATATATAAAAAAGTAACTCGGCACGAAAATAATTACAACAATTTTAATTCTAGAATAACGAAACAGATGGCAGGGTTTTCACTCGATGGAGCTGTACATTCAATATTTCTAATCTCTCGACAAGAAGGGAGTAATTTTTTAAACAGATGGTCAACTTAACATGGCCAAACAACATTTACGTTAATAATGTTTAACTAATATAAGCCACGTGACACAAACGAGACACGAGCGCCCCACATGCATTTTGCCATCACTTTTAATAGGCCACAGGAAAACATGTCATCATTATTCATATTTAATAGAGGAGTTCTTATTTATCTACTCTTTTTCCAATGAACCCGTAAACAGATCTCTCAGTGATACTCAGAATATCTATAGCATCTGAGACAAACAGGAGCAAGATAAAATAAATTCAGTCTTCAATTCCTCTCAACATTTTTTAAATTTATCGATTTCAGTCGAAAATGGTTTTCAGAAAATAATATTTTTTACTACAGCTCATTCTTTCCACCTGCCATTCGTTCGTGACTACTGAGATCCAAAATAACCGCCACACTTTCCTTTTAGTTTAGTAATCTCATATACGACATCTGCTAAATGAGTCATTTCCAGTCGTCTTTCATACACTTCGGAACATTCTTGTTCCGTTTTTTACATTCATCTGATCTTCGTTGGCAATATTGTTTCATATTTTAAACTACACCAATACAAAATACGATTAAAGATGTGTACATATTGTGCAATGAGTTCCTAGACATATGTTTTTATCTTTTAGAGACCACTTAGTGTCAGAACAAGTAAATTTTGGCAATTTGGCATTATTTTCAGTGTCGCCCACCTTCCATTTCTTAATAAGAAGAAAACCTTAGTTTTGAAATTAAACCCTTAAATCTTATTACCAAAGACCCTATTAAGGCACATTAAGAAGAAAAATTAAATTCTGACCAAATGTTGAGTTTTCATAATATTCTCCATCGAGGACCATCTGCACCAGGTCTACACTATGTGATTGGCTGATAAACCAAGTAAAGACAATCTCAGTGCCGTGCAATAAAAAGCAAACTGAAATCGTGAAGTCCTTGCTCGAATAAGAAGCAATAAATACTTAAAATGTTCCCTGGATTGATATCGGCTTGGTGAATCTCCGGCGCTGTTTGTATACAAGTGATAACGGTTGGGAATTTGAGCAGCGTCACTTGGCCGAGAAGGAAGGAACTGGCATGGCGCGTTGGCGACTTGTGAGGGCTGAGGTTAGAGTGTATGTTGTCACTCCAGTAATACCGTAAATTTCTAACTGCAATTTTAACGTTGGTGATTTTTATATTTATGCCACCTTTTCCTGTAAGGCTTTAATTAAGGGTCTTAGAGTAAGTTTGTTGGGATAATATTTGGGATTTTCTACCAGTGCGTATCTTTCGCGGACTGAATAATTAGGGTTGATTTTGATCAAACACAGTTCGAGGGCGTTCAAAGCATTTTAAACACCGACTTCATCTCTGTTTTTTAGCGTAATTTTCAAGAAGTAAAGTCTAGAAAGGACTCCACTCCGTGTTTTGAGATTACGTGATGAATCGTTTCATGCCTGCTCTGTATCTTAATCCATTTGTCCATATTTAACTGATCTCAGTGACTAAAATACAAATATCATGTACAAACTTTATGCCGACACATCCCACACTTTTCCGAATACTTCCAGCGTTGCGTGAATCAAAGCTTGAAGAAAAAAAATGAAACTAGAAATTAGAACGGCGCTTTTGTCAATATGGAGCAAAAATGGTCATCGATTCGCTCTACCAATGTATTATTTATTAGTACATGCATCTTCAAGGCTAAACAGAAAATCTACCTTCTCCTTGCAGTGCAAATTAAAGCTTCTATAAAAAAAATCCTCAATCCTTTTTTTTCTGGTGCCGTGAATGTTCAGGATCCCTTAAAAAAAAACACGAAACTAAAATTTCCAATCATGAATTGCCATCTGACCGGGGGCGTTTTTTACCCAGTCAGTGTCAAAATATCGATATCCATAGCATAATAAAAGATACATTTTTCTTTCGCTGTAGTTAGATATTTCAGTTGTCACAACGTAAAAACAAATACAATGCTGTTGACATATCCATTATTAAATATCAACGATTATTTGTGTATGTACACTGAAACACCTTGAGGCCTCTGCTGGCGAGTCATTTGTTATTGCTTAGTCGATAAACATGAAAATTCTTCCAATATGACATTTGCATGCCTGAAATAAATTATGTTTATAGTCAGAGTTCGATGGCATAACAGAATTTCTACTCACGGTTTTTTAAGGTGTGAGATTTTCAAAGCTCTCCTAGAATATTACCGTCATATCAACTGTTAAATTTTTCTTTTTCTATTCAATCTAGATTTTAAAAAATTAAACAAAACATTTCCCATGGTATAACAAAGAATGAAAAAAAGATCACGTCGCATTTACGGCAAACAGCAAACTGACGCCATGCTGAATCAGTCGAAATTTGCGTTTTGCCAAAAGCCAAAGAAACTTGTTTGATTCTGGCTAGTTTCTTGCCTGTTATCTAAAGATATGGAGAAAGGCCTGACAAGTTAGAATAACAGAATTTTCGAGCTTTTATGGCAAAATCTCTCTAGTTACGTGAAATAAAAAACCGCAGGAGGCTTCCGCATCAGTTGCCATAAGAGCATAAATTACAATTCTCTCATTCTAGCCACATTCTGGCTTGTCTATCGAATTCACTCGACATTTGAAGCAGGAGCCCATGGCGAGGAGCGTACAACTTCATTGTATTTGCAGGGGCGTAGTATTTGCAGGATTTTTCAAAGAGGGGGAGGGTGGGGGTCACACTGTGTCAAACAGAGGGCACTCACCAGATTGTGGCGTTTTCGCCACCTAAATACTGTTGGTTGTTTGCTTAAAGGCTTACAAAGGAAGGAGGGGGGTCACGGGCACCCCAGGACTCCCCCCAAGCTACGCCCTTGAT
>NC_090891.1:48091905-48094405 GCF_036669925.1 Montipora capricornis | reverse complement strand
AGGACATGTCAGTGTTCAACAAGAGCGAATCATCGAATTTTGGATAGAACACCAACGATCTTGGACGGCTTCAGAAACAAACTTCTATCACTGATGCTTTTTTTCCAAATCATCTAAAATCCAAGCTAATGAACAAGGTGACTTATTCAATGTTTACACCGTCGATTATGTTTTAAAATGAATACTATGCCTCAACCTGGTTGAGTCAGATGAGGTTAGTCTTCTGTGCATGTGCTCAGAGATGGTCTTTTGGCCCACGTGTAGTCTTCAACTAACCTGAAATTTCCGTTGAAAATAAGGCTTTGGATCATCTAGCAAAAAGAAATGAAACCTGAGTGGACTTTATGTTTTGGAAAGATCGTTGTTATAGAACAGGAGCTTGAATAGGGACTTTCAAAAGTCTACGACGGCAACTTCGGTGAAAACGCGTCACCTCAAAATATTTGAAATATCGTAACTCGCAAGCCTTTCGCTATTATTCGATCTCGATCACCTCGTACGATGTGGGTGAAGTATCCTAAAACTGAAGCAAATTCGTACGAGCCGTTTCAGTTAAAAATAACTACCGCAAAAATATTTGCTAAAATGCGTGTCACACGTGCAGTACGATTATAAGGCTCTTCTTTTTAACCACTTACATTAATGTTTTGGGGCTCTGTCGTTGCTGTAGCCGTCGTCGTTTCTGGAACTTCTACTTTAAGGGCTTGAAGATGGACCCTTGAAGAACGCCACTTTCAGAGGTAAAAGAAAGGGACTGAAACCAACTCACAAGTCGCAAAGTAGTGAAAGTGGAGGAAACATATTTTCCAAGCGACATTTGATGTGGGAGTTTGGAAATGTATTTTCGTTTGGGCATTTGGAAATTAACGTATTTTTAGAAACCTGGGCGATTGGAAACGTATTTTCCAAGAGACATTTTCGTTTGCATTGCCGTGGGCGTGGCTGAAGCTCTCAAGCATAATATTTATTTATTTTCCCCACTGGGCTTTTTGTCAAGGCAAATTCATACCTTGGTATGGCTTAGTGTGGGGTTCCATTAACTCTTTGGTTTTCAAGCCTCCTCAGAAATGCATAGTTTGCTAAAATATTTAGCGTATATAAAATTTTTAAAATATAGCCTGTTTTGGGAGTTTTTAGCCCCACTGGCATTATTTGCATGCATATTACAACTCGATCCACCGTAATGCAATGTCTCCCTGGCCTTTCCTTGCCAATCACCTTATTTGAAAGCGTTCGCTTCGGTCCATAATCTCGTGAAAACAAATGAAATATTGTGAATTTTGTTTTTTTTTGGCAAATGGGGAATAAAATTTAAGATTGCCACAACTAATTTAAAATGTCCGTCATTAGCATTTTTCTTGGTAGAGAATCAAAAATGATTAAAAGGCAAACTGAATAATTAAGAATTTCATAAATTTTCGGGCACGTATCGGATTAAATTGGACAATTTAACAATTGACTTAAAAGCTGTAATATGCGGTGATCAATAGGAAATTTCTCATTACACTTTTTGAGTGACGAAACTCATAAGTTAGGAGAATAACAAAAGACGTATTATAATATTGAGAACATAGCATATTATTGTTTCAACGCACTTTGGGAATGTAATGCTTTTGATTATACTGAAATGGCGCGATTCAAACTTAACAGGACAATATGAGAATCCCAACTTGTTAAGGATGCTACAAATTAATTATTTTCAAAGCGTGATTAAGGGATTCCCGGGAATGGGGTTAGAACCACTCTGCCACGCTGCCTCTAATTCTTCTTAGCAGTACCACAGGACACCTGCTGCTAAACAGTTGGGAGAATATACATATTAAAGTATAATATCTTAAATAGTAAAAGAACCAGCTGCCGCTTGAAGCTCTCTTGCACATTTTTTGCATATTTAAATCGACCAACGAACTGTTTTCCCGCGGCTGTGAGATGAAAAAGAAGTCGTTCGAATTTCTTTAAGAATGTTCATGAATCTCAATATTGTGGCGAATAAATGGCCAAAATGTTGAAATTAATACTTTCCCTCAAGCCACAGTCTTGACCGCCACTGGGTAAAAAAACAAATAACTTCTTTTTCCCTCGTTTTTTCGTAATTTTCGCTTGAATCTATCTTCCCTGTCGAACGAATTAAGCATCCGATCCGTGCGTAACCTGCGATCAGGCGCACTTTTACCGCGGCTCTGTCTAAAGAAAAGTACGCCTGATCGCAGTTTAATATCAGCGCAAATCAGCGCGCGAAGAGGCTGTTGGTTACGTCATAGACGATAGCAACGAATAAACTTCCTGTTCCTAAATGAAAGACATGCTCAGACAAAAGCAAAATGGCTCCTCCGAAGAAAGGGATCGATTTACGATTCGAATTAAAGCACTGAATTATAAAGAAGGATCGAGCAATGTCCGCTTCCCGGCGTCTGTTAGTTCCTCGCAATGTTTCGTTTGCTCCTCAGCTGGGAATTAAAGGTCTGGTAAGTCTTCACGCTTTCATTTCTTCAGTAGCCAA
>NC_090891.1:48016905-48084405 GCF_036669925.1 Montipora capricornis | reverse complement strand
ATCTGTCAAAAGAATACCTGCAGCTCACCAATTTGTTTGTTTACAGGTCATGTCGCTTAGTTCCACCTCCAACACGCGGGCAGAGACTGTGTATCCCTGCACGATTCGTCATGATTCTCTTTTCAAAGCAGTGTGGGATTGGCTGATTCTTGCGTTGGTTATTTTCACAGCGATCGAGATTCCTTACTCTGTGGCCTTCTTGATCCCTCTTCAACCTGCTGAAGAAAACCCCAAATTCCTAAAAGTTAATGCGCTTCTTGTCTTCAACCTTTTGGTCGACCTCATGTTTATTATGGACATATTGATCAATTTTAGAACAACCTTTGTCAATTTAACCACTGACGAAGTCATAAGTAATCCAAGACAAATAGCGCTACATTATCTGAAGACTTGGTTTGTTGTCGACTTTGTGGCAGCAATACCATTCGAGTTTATGGTCCTGAACGAGGTTGAAAGACTTGACTCGGTGAGTTTTTTTTTTTTTTTTTGGCAAAGGGACCGTAAAGGGACCTTTCCAGTTTCTTTTTTTACTCAAGAATTTTGGGGACAAGATACACAATATTTAAACATAAAGAAAAGCGAAATATGTTTAATGCAACGTTTCGATGTCTCCTTGATATCATTTTCAAATGACTAACAAACCTTAGAGAGACTAATTTATTCGTCGATTTTTTTTGCAATTGGGAAGCTTAGGGCCAAGGAGTTAAAGACTTTAGATGACCTCATCAGTAACTTTTCTGTCCTTAAGAAATGAACGAAAAGTTAAATTGTTTAATTAATGATATGTTGTTCATAAAATTGAAGAAGCCAAGCCTAAACAAACACTCGGGCTCTATCCGCGCAAACTATTGACTTGAACATAATTAACATGCTTACGTGTTAAGTACAACCCTGCATATGTTAATTTATACCTATCACCCTGCACTGGTATTTATTAGTTACCGAACAATTATTCCTTGAGCGCACGTTGCTTATGAGGTGGTAAATTGCCAAGAGGCGTGTAGCGTCGAGTTGGCTATAACCAGTTAATAAGCGCCAATGGAATTTTTGTTTCAAAATTCTGAAGTGTTTTACTTACAGAACGACAGGATGTTGTCTCGGTTTTTTTTTTTTTCAAAACGACCGACGCAATCAGTCTCCATATAAGGTTATTACGGTATATGAGCTAATAACCGAGATTGAGTGAGCCAATCAGAAGCTAGAAATGCAATATCCGAGATTGAAAATTTAATAATCTAATTTATTTCAGTCACTTGGAAACGATGTCATGGAGACAGCGAAACGTTTTGCGAAACTTATTTCGTCTGTATTTTTCTCAAATGATTATCTTAAAATAATCCAATTCGAATATACACAAAATCCATAATTTTGATTGTAAGTTGTAGCTGTGGTTGCATGTAACTTGAACTGAACTTTAGTGACACATTTAGACAACAAAACAGTCGTATTTTTGGAAACGCGGGCGACGCGGTCAATATTTGAATGAAAGGTCTGGAGCGAGTGTGAGGCTCGCGCGCTTCACACGCGATGATCACCTTTACGGCGCTCCGCACTTTCCGAAAAGGGAAGAAAACGACTGTTTTGCAGTCTATGACACATTTCGCTTTGAAGGCCATGAAGGTACATCGTCCGCTATTCAAAACAGTCAAAGAAAAGTTCTTTCAAATTACCTTTTTATTACTTTTTTTCCGCAGGCAACCACCCTCTTTGGACTTTTGAAAGCTGCGCGACTTCTACGTTTGGTAAGGGTGGCTCGCAAACTTGATCGTTACTCAGAATACGGAACAGCTGTTGTGATACTGTTGACGTGTCTATTTACTCTCATTGCTCATTGGCTGGCATGTATATGGCACGGGATTGGTTACGAAGAACGCGAAAATAAATTTAGTTGGATAAATGAACTATCCAGACAGTTGAACCAACACGACCCAGCAACCAACTCGACGCAGTCTCCCAGTCTCACAACTCGATATATAACGGCGTTATATTTTACCTTAAGCAGTCTTACCAGTGTGGGTTTTGGAAATGTTTCTCCAAATACGGATGCAGAAAAGATATTTTCAGTTTGTGTGATGATAATTGGAGGTGAGTTGCGTAGTAAATCTGTTTTTCATTTATAAACTGGAAATTATCACAGCTTCTAAAGGGTCTTTGCAAGCAGCCACCTTAATGTATAATTGATTTATTCACTGCGGCGCTTTTTGCAATTATTTGTGGACGATATGTGGAAACAGATTCGGATTGCTAAACGCGTTGCATTTTTTTACTAGTAAAGATGTACCTTGTAAACAATTGGATTTGTATCAATGACTCAATAACTTTGTGGTCCTAGTTAGCTCGGGAACATGGAAACTTTGCGCGCATACGCATTACAACGACCGCTGACTACGTTTCCGACGTGACAGTCCCTGTTTTTTTTTTTCAGCACTGATGTATGCTTCAATATTTGGAAACTTAACCGCCATCATTCAGCGGCTATACTCGCGAACATCGCGTTTTCACCGCGACCTTAAAGTGATCGAAGACTTCGTTCGCTTTTACAAACTCCCAAACACAACCAAAGAAGAACTGGATGAATATTTCAGACACGAATGGGCCTACACCAAGGGAGTTGATATTGACGCGGTGAGTTGTATCACGTGAGTTGTAGAACGGTTCTCCATAAAATTGTACCAATAAGAAAAAAATAAAAAATAAAATGATTTGGCCCGGTAAAGTGGTAAGGTCTGGCCAAACGAAGGCAGCATTTTAACACAACTTTGCATAACATCGTTGGTGTTGTGAAGGAACTGGCCAAACGCGCGCAGCATCTTGCAACGTTTTGCGCGTTTGTCGATGTTTCTGTGCTCCAGGCTCACCTCCTGTGATGCTTCGACGTAGACGCGTTGAGCACGGGAGTCAAAAACTGCAGTCTTTCCTAAAAAATCCTGGAGGCCTTTTACGAGGCGATCAAATTTTTGTTACGACTTTGCTACCTTCGTTTTTGTTATTTCATGTTGTGCTCGCAAAGCAACTATTTTTGCCTTTATATCGGCCACGCTAATATCAAGTGCGCTCTGTAATTCTTCAAACTTTTGTTTTCTTCTCTCCCTTGAGTGATCGGAGTTTTCAAATATGTTCCAAGGCAGGGGCTCTTCAGAAGGCTTTAACGGTATTCCAACCTTTGACCTCTGCGATGTCGGTGCAATGTTCCACAATCTGAGCTGGGTCAATTTGTTCCGCTTATGTGTTCCTGTGAAGAACTCGATGAAATGAATTTATGTATATGAAGCGCCGATTATAGACGTAAGGGAGAAGCGATCTTCTCACTTACCTGGACAATTTACGCAATTGTCTCTTATAGATATCTATAGCCCACACACGAGGGGAGAGAATTCATTCCCATGCCCCATGATACTTGTTTTCAATCTATTTTAAGCCTCGCGCCATGCTGTGAAAGTTCTTTTGGTCTCGCGCCCATGGTCGCGCAGTCAATGATAACCCATCAGATGTCTTCCTTAAAACAGCCGCGCATCATGACCACGGGCTAAATTTAGATCGAAATTTTATCAATTGGAAGTGGCCCAACATGGTGACGTGTTCTGTCCTATCATCCTCTCTTGAATCCATACACTTATTTCATCAAGTCCTTTCACGGGACCACATGAGCTAAGCAAATTGACCTGGTCTAATTATTAACTGAATGGGCTTCATAGCTCAGTTGCACCTGCATCGCAGAAGTCATGGTTGTCATGGTTTTGAACTCTTTGATGGCACTCCAATTTTTCTGGTGTTTATATGAGACAATTGCTTATAGAGCGGTTTTCAATTGAGTGTCGAAATTAATTAGTGAATTAATTTTTTTTATTATTACTTCAATCAGTGATTGGTTAAAAGTTTTCGCGCCATTTTTTCAACCAATCAGAAGTGAAATCAAAACCAATCGTGGCTCGCGCGTGCACATTTTCCCGCGCTTTGTGTCGGCTACGTGTAATTACTTCGAGTTTTGATTGGTTTACCGGATTGTCTCCACCCTTTTTGATTGGCCAAAGTAATTACCTTTGTTTTGGTTTTACGACACTCATTTGAAAACCGCTCTATTGCCCCGATAACTGCAAGGAATCAGGTCTCATTTACGTAATGTTGCGACATGTTAGGTTGAAATGCTGAGTGCGTTTTGCCGGGCCTTTATATCTTGTGGTTTATATTTGTCACTACTCTAGTTGTGGTGTTCACGAAAGTCTTTGAGTATAAATTTCTTTTGCGGCAGGTGTATTTTACAGAACGCAAAAGGACGAAAAGTTTGCCAAATCGGTGTTAGCAGCTATTATTATATTTTCGACCTCGGAAATGGAAACTGATTTCGTCAAGTGTTGCAAAACTGAAAACTTGGAAAACTCACATACCGTTCAGAATTTAATGATAGTTTAATAAAACAATTATTCCATTCGTGCTTGTTGGATGCGAGACTGGTTACCACCAACAAGGTGCTACGGGCCTTGGTAGCTATTTACTATCACATCCAACCCGCGCTCATGGGATAATTGAGGCGCTGCAATAACTGAAAGTTTACTATTCAGCTCTCAATGGTCTACACAATGCTGTGTGACATAACTAAGTCTGATAAGCTTTCATCTGTTCAGGTCCTCAAACGTTTTCCCGAGTCGCTTCAAGCCGACGTTTGCCTTCATCTGCACAGAAATTTATTCGAAGAGTGCCAAGTTTTTAAATGCGCTTCAGAAGGCTGCCTCCGTGCTTTGGCGCTAAGGTTTAAAATCCGACATTATCTGCCAGGACATTTCATTATCAAGCAAGGAGACGAGGTAAAACGGCTTTACTTCATAGCCAAGGGAAACATTGATGTTGTGAAATATGACGATACCGTGCTAACATTAGGTGAGTGTTCAAGGATTTGAGTATAGGAATTTGTTAAAAGAAGAAGGAAAGAAATTCGTGCAGGAAGCTGCACGGAAATTCTCTCTTACACTTCCCTCGCGCTTTGATCATGTGCCTCATTCTCGTGTTACCCCAGACCTGCAGGCATGTGCCTGACAAGGCAATGGTTTTTACATCATCATCATCATCATCATCATGTCTTTACTTACCCTCGGATATTAGAGTAGCTTGTTGTAGCTAGTATCTATGAGTATTTTGTCCTCCCGACCATGACACACCACAGAAGACAAACCACAACACCGGGAACTCCATGCCCTACTCTCTGCAAGTAGTGTGTGGATTCTTTTACGTTATGAACTTTGAAGGGTTGTCTGACGAGGCCTACGGTTTATCGTCCGTATCCGAGAAGACTAGAGAGTCTAACCATTTGCAATGGCAGCAATCCAGTACTTCTGAAAAGCTGTCATTTGAGCCTAGAAAGCAAGAGGGAGATTATGTCATGTGTCACTTGCAAACCATGTATTTGATATCATTCTTTTTTCACTTGACGCCAGGAAGGCTGATTTCCAGGCAAAGTTTTACTAAATTTTCACTTTTCTTCTCCTAATAAATAAGTAAATAAGTCTAAGGACAGTGCCTACCAATCAAAATAGTTCAAAGGCATTTTTGCGCGATTTATGAATATGCGGGAAAAGCAGATCCGAACAAGTGTTACTGAAATCCAAAAAAGAAAATCAGGAGTAACCACGCATTTGTCAAAGATAATTAAACAACAATATTTGTAAAAAGCCTTAAAATTCAAAGAGATGTTTGCTGTTCTTTTCCAAATTGAAGCTAGATTATCTCTGAAATATGCGTGGTTACCCCCAATTTTCTTTTTGGATACCAAGGGGACTTGCTAAGTTCTGCTTTCTTCGCATAGTTTTAAACCGCGTAAAAATATTCCCGTGTTAGTAAGCACCACCCATAGGAAACCCAAGTATCTCGAGATGCGCAGAACGTATGCGAAATAACAATAGAAGGCATGTCAGCATCTTCTGTATTTTGTAGCAAGACAAGGCCATCATACAACGACCCCTTTGCTTGAAAAAAGGCTTATGACCACTCAAATAATTCAAAGGATCGAAATAGACTCGTAGGAGGCCTTAAAGATTCTTGTGTCAAGGGATTTTATTTCTATTCCTTTTCAATCGTCAGGCAAGGGTGATATCATTAGCTGTGATTACAGCACTGTTCAAAGCACGTACTTACCACAAGCTAACTCCAGTCTCCGGGTTCAAACACACGGCGAGATTCATTCAGTGGCTTGGAACGAGTTGATTGGTGTGCTTAGAGCTTATCCCTCTTTCAGAGAGGAATTTATTTCTCATCTGGAACTTGCGTACAATCTTGGGACCGAGGCTGAGGTGAGTTTGGGTAGTTAAGCGAGAAAGGTTTGAGATGCGCTCAATTCTTTCCCCGCCGACATTACAATCCTCGATCGGTTGACAACTCGCTTTAGTACAAAAGTTTGACATGCGCTCAATTCTCTCCCCGCCATTACAATCCTCGATCGGTTGACAACTCGCTTTAGTACAGCAAGGAAGAAAAAGAGAGAGAATCTTGGTTCGAGTTTAGATTGGGCTAGATTACTCGACCCTTTTAATAAGTCATATATATGCAGAATTCTGCTGATGACGTCATCTTCAGGCCCTGGAAATTAAACCTAGGAAGCTTTCCATTCGATAGAACTGACCGACCAGACAGCGCATTTTGAAGGACTAACTCTACAACTCCTTCGCATCAACACACTTCGAGGATGATAGATACTCCTCCAAATTACTTCAAATTGTAGGAATTTACTTGCAAATTGACGGGAAGAACATCAGTCACACACTCGGCTATCGCCTCGTGTGCCACTTTTTTGTTCTTACCACATTTTGACGTCATCTGTGATCTATTACTGAACAGACGCACGGCAACATGGAATCTATTTGTTAAATAGTGAATTGTGTTTGTTACTATCACTATTGTTTAAATTTCTTTGACATTAAATGATATTTAGCGCTAAGTTATACCTAGTTCATTAGTCGTTTTAACGTTTATATCTTGTAATTCTTGTAATTTTTTAGCATTTATATTTTGTAATTCTTACACGGCATGTCTGAAAACCAGCTTGCTGAGCCATTTACCGTGTTTTAAATAAAGTGGATTGATTGATTGAGTAACGCTTGTTCTCCTTTTGCTGCCTTTTTCGCGCCCACTCCCCCTCCCCCTCCCCCTTCCCCCTCCCCTCCAGACAATGTTGAAACATGCGAGCGATCGATGAACGGATCTTGATTTCGGAGACCGTGAAAAATCAACATTTTAATGGGGGAGGGGGAAAAGCGGGAATTGTCCCAACAGTTTTGACCAGAATTGTTTGAGTTTGAGTAGCCAATCCGTTCGAACAAGAAACACGCGGTTAACATTTCCTTTTTCTGCTTACATTTTAGGGAGAAGAAGTTTTCTTATTCCCAAATGACGCCCAGTTTCCCTCCCCGCGATTATCAAATGCAAGATCGACGTTTTCCTCTCGGTTTACTATGGACAGGCTTGAGAGGTCAGGATCCCCAACATTATTTGTGAATGGCAAAATTCCTCAGGTTCCAAATTCTTCGGAAGCAGATTTACGTTCAGGGAAGAATGGAGGAGGCATGGAGCCGAGAATTAACGTCCAGACTGCTTCAGTCAACCCTGCCAATCCCACAGTGGCTTCTGTAGCTCAAGTCAACTGTTCGCATGCCACAGAATTTGTATTCATAGAAAAACGACTGGCCCAATTGGAAACAAGACTATCAGCCATGGAGGAGCGATTAACGGGAAACTTTGAGACAATTTTGCATTATTTACGTCCAAAGGGTCGTTCAGCTCCAGAGCTTCGAGACACAATTATTTAAAAACAAGAATGCCACAACATTATATATATAGTATATTATTTTACCATAATTTGGCTTACTACTGAAGTGTCGCTTTGGATATGGATAAAAATGACTTTTTGTATTTGATTTAATTAACTCACACACTTTCTAACGAAGTGCAATCCATTTCAGAAAAGAAAGTTTGTAGCATCTCATTTTTAAACCAGTTGGAGAATTTCGATTTTCCTCCGTATTGTTTATTGACTAACATGATCATTACGTTAATATCATCACTACATTGTAAAAAGTTCTCGAAGGTTCGTATATTCATTTTTGCGCATGCAATCGACAAAATACTCTATCGTTTCATCACTTGGCGATCAGATTTAACGATAAATTTTCATTTCTATTTCATAAAGAGTTCTGAGATAATCAGAAAAGGTAACCGAGAAGTTGATATTTTCTTGAATATCTTGACACAAGAAACGCCGCAAGAAATGCATGATAAGGAAACAGCAGTTGAAAAGCTATTAAGAACTAATAGCTTCATCGTCACAAACCGTTAGCTACACATTCAAACAATGCTCCTTAAGGCCACAAAAAAATCGCCGATATTTATTCTTAGCTTGTATTTTTTCTCGATCAGAAAATGTTCTTTCACTTAAGAGATGCTTATGTAAATAGGAAAATGTTGTTGGGTTATTTTAATTTCAAGGAGTGACTTTGTACACATTGAAGAATCCACTGTGTATGGAATCGTGTACACCATGAAGCTTTTGGAAAGTAAAATGCATCAAACTTTAAAATAAAAGAAAAGTCAAACTTCTGCTGTTGTAGCCCTTTTAAATTACAGCCTCGTCTCGAGGTGACTTCCAGAGATCATTGACATGAGGCCATCTGATAAGTTGACCGTGAAAATTCGCTCTTCCGCACTACGACCCATTCCTGTTGTGTTGATTAAACGAGAGATCACGACAGCATAAATTAACAACAAAGTTTTCACGCCTGGCCCAATGTCTTTTATTCCGCTCCTTTATCTCTTCATTGGGTCATTCAGACACCTCTGCGCGCGCACTAAGCTCACGCGTGCAATGAACTTACGACCGCGCCTTGATCGCGAGGGTTAAACGGCTGAGTAGTTCTTCCTTTTTTGCGCAAGTATAATTTAAACAACGTCTTTTTCACTTTTAAAAGAGAAAAACGGCTATGCAAGGTACGTCAACACCTTAATACCTGTGTTATTTTGTAACTTAAATCAGAACATTCTAGTTTTGTAAGCGCACTTTTTAGAAGCATTCTCAGAGTGAGTTCTTAAAACTTGAATTTTGTTTTAGCGGCAACGGTCATATTTAATCAAGCTATAAATTTTTGCACCTTGCCTAAACTAAAGTTAATGCCATTTTTACGCTCAGATTTTGAATCCAATTCGCTATTCCGATTGAAACAGGTTAAAAGCTTCATTTATCGATTGGAAAATGCCGGATTCAAGCACGTTTTTTCAACGTCGAAAAGTTTGGCCAGAGGACGCAGAGTCTTGAGTAAAATGGTAGCAGCGAAATTGTGATTAATCCAGAATTTTTATTTTTTTAGTTTTTCAAGAGTTTCGGTGACCTGATCACTACTGAATCAGGTAGACCTTGCAATCTTGCTTTGATGACATGTTAAAATGATTAGGGAAGACTCTAGAATAGTGCGATTTTACATCAAGTGAGTTTTAATAATCCTGCAAAAGGACTGAATTCCGCAGGGAATTTTACGT
The DNA here is from genome assembly GCF_036669925.1 of Montipora capricornis. NCBI lineage: Eukaryota > Metazoa > Cnidaria > Anthozoa > Scleractinia > Acroporidae > Montipora > Montipora capricornis. The sequence goes on along the minus strand of NC_090891.1, from coordinate 48,074,892 downwards.
GACGTCACCGGACACGGGGTAAGTCAATCAAACGTCAGACTTCAACGCGAAATCTGATAGAGAGCTTTTCCTTGCTTTTCAGAATATGTCTTCAACGTCACAGACATCAACTTACTCGCCTTACATTAATCAACGTTGCTTGATCCATCACGATTCCACCTTCAAGGCCACTTGGGATTGGTTCATTCTTGCTTTTGTCATTTATACAGCCATCGAGGTCCCATTTGACGTTGCCTTTGTGGTCCCAAGGAAGACTGAAATGAACACCAGTCGATTTGGGTCATGGACGTCCCTCTCTCCAATCGCCATCGCCAATCTGATCATCGATTTGTTTTTCATAATCGATATTCCTATTAACTTTCGGAGTGCGATTCTTGTTAAAAATAGGGATGAGATAATCAGTGACCCAAAGAAGATAGCAGTTCTTTACGTTAAATCTTGGTTTGTGGTGGATTTCGTGGCGGCCATTCCTTTTGAATTCATGGTTGATCCCGAACTCGAAGGGGTGAGTAGCGAAGATTATAAAAAATAGGAAGACGAGTTGCATCTTCTTAAGGTAAGGGTAAAGGTTAGCGGTATTTTTAGCTTTGGGTAAATGCAGCAGTTAATCTTTACTTAAAGAGTAGCATTTGGGGGACACTTTGTGATTTTGATTGTTTGTTTTCCGAGACGTGAGTGATGTTGAAGTTTGGGAGAAGAGCATTGCAACACTTTGTGACGCTTATTGAAATAGCCATTTCCGAGTTAATGTCTGTCTCTACTTCAAAGCGAGTCTAAATGCGAACTTTTTCTCATAAAAATTAGTTGTCATTCTTATGTAAAGTAGAACTAATTACCATCACAAAAACGTGGTACTAAGACTCCCTTTGAAGAAGAGGCAGACATGAACTCGGAAATGGTCTGTTACTGAACTTTCTGGACATATCGGTTCGACGGAGCAAATACATCGACACCAAACTCTTCTGGTGAGGGACTTATGCGGGTTCCTTAACCTATTTCTGCTTTGGAAAGTTTCTTTTTTAGATTTTATCCCGGCAAAGGTCACAAATTTTTTCTCGCCAATAAGATGAGCCCTACAGAGTAAGAGAAGCGTAATCCTCCATCTACTGAGGGGGGAGGTGGGGAGTCATTCTAAATAATTCCTTATCATATTAGGATAAAACAAAACATTGGAATTCTCGTTAACCACGAAATAAGTTCAATTTTTCTTGTAATTTTTTTTTATCTCCGGCCCGCCGTCAAGTTGAATGAGTGTGATTTGAAACGACTTTGTACGCACAAATAATCAAGTCTTTATCGTGTTAACTAGTCCATGCACTGTTTTTTCGTCAGGCCACTACTCTGATGGGGTTATTGAAAACCGCGCGCCTGTTGCGTTTGGTCCGAGTGACGCGTAAAATCGATCGTTATTCCGAATATGGACTTGCAGCCATTTTCCTGCTCATGTGTCTATTTACACTGACTGCTCATTGGCTGGCTTGCGTGTGGCACGCAATCGGCCGGGCTGAGGCACGTAATAGCAGTGGCTGGCTGGAATCGCTTGCAGACGAAATTGACAAACCGATCAACCAATCGCATCCAACCAGCGGACCAAGCCTTTCTACAAGATATATCTCTTCCTTGTATTTTACTCTAAGTAGTTTGACGACGGTCGGCTTTGGAAATATCGCTCCGCGTACCAATAATGAGAAAGTTTTTGCCGTTTTTGTGATGATCGCGGGAGGTAAGTTACATTGGCATTCAAACCAGTGTTTACACGTGCGGCGCAGATGTAAAAGACATTCATTAGTAGAATACACATTTGTGTCACGATACGCCGCGCGCATATGAACCAGAGTTAAGCTTACGCAAGGTCCTGAGGATGGCGGCAGCTAAGAGAACATAATCTAAACGTATTATTTCCCGTCTCTGTAATAATTTTGCGGTTATTCCAAGACTTTTGGTGTAGAAAGTGTGTATCAAAATGCTAGGAATAAAACTTCTATCAACGCCAGGTGGAAAACTACAAAAAAGTCGTCACCAGGAGCTCGCGTCCTCCACTGCTGCCAGGTGCTGCCTTTGTTATTACATCTGCAAATGGTTAGACTCTCTAGTCTTCTCGGATAAGGACGATAAGCCGGAGGTCCCTTCTCACAACCCTTGTTCATTAACTCTGTGGGACGTTAAAGACCCCACACACTATTCGAAAAGAGTAGGGGACAGTGTTCCCGGTGTTGTGATCTGACCTTTGTTTTACGGAGGGCCATGTGGTAGAAAACTCTTTACTGGGTTAATCATGTATTACCCTCTCAAAATCAAGAACATTGTATTTGTATTTGTATTTGTATTTGTATTTGTATTTGTATTTGTATTTGTATTTGTATTTGTATTTGTATTTGTATTTGTACATAAACTCAATTTCGCAATGGTTGACATAAACGCACGTGCTGGGCCAGAGGAGCCTTTCTTTTTGCTCATCAAAAATATGGTTCTGTTGCGCTCTCGCAGCCGTCGTCTCTGAAAATTTGAGCCATATATACCAGATAATCTCTGAACAATAATGCTTTGCCGTAAAATTCAACATTTTACAATAAATGTGTTCGATTATTAACGCTTTTGCCACCCAAGAATTTATCAGTTTTTGATGACTAACAACTGGCTCATTGTCAAAGCTTAAAGGCTTGAAATCGGATATGTAACTGAGTTTAACAAAGTTAATTTACCTTTTGAAGTCAATTTGTAAATAATAGCATAATTCCTTTTGTCAGCAAACTCTTACGTTAATGAAACAAAATGCAAACAGTGACGTCAGCAAATATTCCCTCATTGTACTGGACACCCAACGCGGTTGACAAAGTGCTTTGGAAAACCTCTTTCCGGGGCACTTGTCCTATGACAGAGTAACTCAGGGACCGCTTGTATCGCCACACTACCCATAGATAAAGGGGTACAAAATTTGTGCCTACAGCAGGATCTGATCTTGCAGCTCCTCAGTTTTTTCTCTGAATATCAACCAATGAGAAATGTCTTCTTTTTTCAATTGTGTAGCTTTGATGTACGCGTCAATATTTGGTAACTTGACGGTGATCCTACAGCGGCTTTATTTGCAAAGTACAAGACAACACGAGGATCTTCATACCATTCGGGAATTCGTTGAATTCTACAAAATACCGAAGGAGCTTAAAAAAATCATGGAAGATCATGTTCTCCGCGAGGCTGTCGTTATGAAAGCAGACGATCTCCAAACAGTATGTGACGTTTAGTTAATTTTATCTAATCAAAGTATGGTTACGTTGCAGAAGCGAGAATAGCCGATTTTATAGGGCCTTTCCAGGTCCAATGAAACACAATCAACGAAATTATAGGATAGAACAACAACTGTTAGGAATCCCAACTACGCCGGAGGCAAACCAATTGGCTATTTGCAAGAGCAACCGAGAAGTTGCACCAGGGAATAACAGGATCAAATTTAACGAGTGGTCAGAATGGGTGTTGCACCCAGGATCTCCCGATTGAAAGGCAAGCGTCCTAAACCACCCGGAAGTCGAACCCACTCAGTACTTTTTTTTTTTAATTGTAAAACGGGCGCTTGTCTCTTTGACATCATCGTCATCATCTTTACTTAGTCAAGCAGGTCAGGTGAAAGGGGCAACTATACAGCTGATGTGGACCTACTGTTTAAGGGCCCACAGACGGATTTTTGCGCGTTGCTAAGGAAGTGAGATGTTACTTCCGGTGACTGACGTCATCATATCGTGAGCTGACCAGAAAACCCACTTACCGACCTGCAAAATTTGATAACAATCTCCTAATTGTTTCAATTATAATCGTGCTCGTTCTCAGATCAACTGCGCATGCGTACAGGAACTGACTTCCGGTTTGAGGAAAAAGCTAAATTTCCGGCGATCTTTAAATTGATATATTTTTTCTTATATGGCACGTTTCACTCCCAATACAGAATATAGCTAAGCATCGATTTTTTCAAATCACCTTTTTTGAAAATGTTATGGGTATTTCACTATCGTTTACCTCTTTAAAAAGAACATTTTTCAAAATAAAAAGAAAACCATACTTGGCTGGATGCAAAACGAATACAAATTATCAAACTACCGATTAAATACCCAAATTGTGTAGCACGTAGACAAATTTACAGTTTCGTTTATTGGTCACGTGACCATGGGCTTGGCATGATGACGTCATAGTGAGGGTCACTGGTTTACAAAAGTTGGAACTGACCAAAATAATGCCAAATTCTCTCAAATTGCTTGACCATTACATCCTTAGAAACGCACCCCAAAAAACACGTCAATAGGCCTTTAAAATAAAGCAACTTAAACCTAATACAAAAGCATGTAAATTACCAATCTCGACCCCAGAGCTCTTCTCTTGACTGAGGGAGAGAAGAGCTCTGGGGAACCCTAAAACAAAGTGTCTTCTCATTGGTTTTCGTGAAGAACAATCAAAAGCGTCTCTAATTGGTGTATCCATGTTAGCACGAGGAGTGAGCAGGCGCCGTAAGCTTGAAATAGCCAAATTTTGGCTGTAAGAACCCTACGGCACATGTTCTCCTACATGGAGTTTCCCAGAGCCTTGGGTCGATCCGAGGCTCTGGTGACGAGAATGGTAAATTACAAGAAAATTTGATTAAAAAGATCGAACATTTTTAACTCAAATCTCATACTTACTATATTACACGAGAGAAATTGATTTAAAAGGTTAATCAAATAACCCTGTTCAAGCTACATTACCCTTGTAATATTGTATGTTCTCAACTAACTAACGAATTTATTTTAAATCTAGATGGTAGAAAGCCCTGTGGGTAGCAGTTTAGAGACAAAAGTTATAAAAATAATTCAGTGATGGCCACTTTAATATGCGATTGAGAGAACATCTTCGTCTTGGTGTTTGTGAATTAATCGAGTTGTTCTAGTATGGATAGCTTAAAGGTCCTTAAAGCGGTGAGAACCAGAGGCCACCACAAGACTGACACCATAAAGCACACTTGACAGAACGGTTAGGAAATAAATCGATTCTAGAGTAGAGCTTCGCAGAGAACTAATACGTCTTAAAATTCTGATTTTAGAATAGGCCTCATTCACGATAGCCGCCATGTTGGTTTTCAAATTGTCATGCAAATTAGCCATGTGTTTTTGCTGGGGGGCAAACATTGGAAAAAAGGCAAATTGCGCAAAATCGGCTCGTCGAAATATTGAAATAACATTTCTAAGAGTACATTTTATGTAGAATTAAGTCCCATTTATGATAATTTTATATCTTTAATTGCCTTTGACATTTTGACTTTCTACTTCGTTATCTCCTCATTTTTCACTAAAAACAAACATCGAAGTACCGGTAACTTGTGTAATCATTCTATTTTACTACTTAAGTGAAAAACATTCAATGAACGTGAAAAAAATCGTCTGTGTGGCTAAGATGTTCGTTAAAACCTTTTGAACTTGTGTTGTTTGCCCCCTCAGAAGTGTGCAGCTAATTTACACGATAATAGCAAATCCAACATGGCGGCCATCGTGAATAAGGTCTATTGAAGGACGAGGTAACTGATTTAATATGTTAAGCCGGCAAGACAAGGTTTACCCCTGTGCCCTAGTAACCTTCCTTTGTTACACAGGCAATACGTCTAAAACCAGAAATTTGCAGGTTTTGAAGATGTTTCCAAGCACACTTCAGACTGACATCTGTCTTCACATTCATGGTGAATTGCTCAGACATAACTCTGCTTTTCGTGCTGCTGTTCCTAGCTGCAAGCGGTCGCTTGCCAACAAATTAAGAGTGCAGCATTTTCTACCACGTCAGTATATCATCAAACAGGGCGATGCGGTGGATAAAGTCTTCTTCATTCTTAAAGGAATCGTTCACGTGATTGTTGACGGACAAACCGTCCTTGCTATTGGTAAGGAAAGTTTCCTTTTGCCTTCGTGTCTTTCAAATTAGGCTCCGCGTTGCTTGCTCAAAACACTCCAAGTTACAAAGTTATCTGTTTGCGAGTTGAAGTAAAACGTCCCACACGAAAAGGGATAGTTCTGGCGGTGTTGTGGGAGCGCTCAAAACCATTAACATTACAATGGGTCAACGCAAAATCCTGCTGTTTCCTGGAAATTGCATAGTAATCAGTACGACCATTCTCACAAACTCTGCGAATATTTAAGGTTTTTTTGAGCATTTACTTCGTTCGTTTGTGGTTCCAAATCTAACGATACAGCTCGTATACAGGGGCACCCAACGACCAATTTGTTGTAAAATGTATTATTATACCCCAGTTAATGAAAATAAATGTTAGGCATTTTCAGGTGTTTTTCAGTGTTGCTGGGAAAACATTATCTGTTCCTTTTTCCCAGCAGGACACACAAGAAATTTCCCAGCCAGCTAGATAAAATTGGTTGGTTTCCCAGCCAGCTGATCAAATTTATTTCCCAGCTAGGAATTCCGCGCGCTTTCAAATCCCTCGATCCGAAACGACCGAACTAAAGCGATAAAACCAGGACAAAACAGGTTTTTTCAGCATGCGCAATCACTCTGACCAGCCGTTGTATGTTTGTGACTACTCTCTGGGAGAGGGAAGGGGTTCTTTTTCTTTTTTTTTTTTTAGTCGTCCTCAGTCTTTAGAGTTTCTACAGCCAGCTCGGGTTGAAATGCTAGAAAAAGTCAGTAATTCCCAGGCAAAACCTCTATCAATAACAAAATTTCCCAGCCAGCTCATCGAAACACCTGTATTTTTGCCAGCCAGCAAGATTCCTCGGACAGACAATGTGAGGAACAGATTCGTTGGGTGCCCCTGCCTTTAGTTCTAATTTCTCATCATTCAGTTCTATTAATAGCTTGTTCAACATTTTGGTAACATTAATTTTAATTTTACAATCAATTGTCAGAATAGTTCGTTGCGGTACATCAATCATCTCGACTCAGTCAAATGCCTCTTTCACAATATGCCCAATTCCATATAGTAAAATGCAAACTCCACTGCGAGGGTGGGGAACGAAAAGAAAAGAATTCACATCTTTGATGAGAAATAAACAAATAATGTTAGCTTTTTATTTCCAAAAGATTTGCAGTCAAGTTCAAAATTATATTATGGAAATTGACCTATTCTTAACCTTCGGTCTCCCGAGATATTAAATTACACAAATCTATAACTATAACATTTTGATATCTGATACCAATCTTTACACTTATGTCCAGAAATGGGGTTCCTTTAATTCTAAGCATTTGCTACCTTAGCTCCGTAGCCTGCACTACCTGAGCTTTGATTATTACAAGTAATATAAAAATGACCTTGTTAACCTTCATTACCATTATAAATAAAGTGGGTCTCCATTGTCCTTGTTTTTCAGGAAGAGGTGATACTGTATTTTGTGAATACAAGTCAACCAAGAAGTTGGCCAGAGCAACAGCAAGCCTGCTAGTGCAGACACACACCCTTATTCACTATATTGATTGGTCAGATCTGTCGTCGATCCTAAAAGACTTTCCAGTGTTCAGAGAAGACTTTCTGGCAAACATGTTGTTTTCATATCAAATCGGAAGCTTGGAAAAGGTGAGCAGCAGTCCGCGATCCATACGTTGCTTGTTGAGTATAAGCTAAGAACTTACAGCGATTGTTCACAATCACAAATCGCATACAATATGGATATCCATATGGGCAGGTATCAACGAAACGCATGAGAGCCACACAATGTGCAGTGGACCTCAAAATAATGTAAACCTTGCAACGAAGCCTCAAGAATCGATCTAACAGAGCACCAGTGCTTTGCAAATTTGTAACACTGTACTGAATCAAATCAAATCACATTAGATTATAGACCATCAAATCGAATATTGTTTTTTTAACAAGAGATGACAACCGGGGCTCCTGACGAAAAACCTCTCGGAGCAGAGACAACAAACTCAACCAACATTACCCTGGTCCCAGAGGTTTTTGTTGAACCGCGAGAGAGCCGCGATGCAGCGAAGACGAGTTCGGCGAAAAAGAGTAAAACCTCTGGTTACCTTAGACTTGAATCTCACTTTCATGAAAACGCCAGGGTCAGGATCTGGCCCTCAGGCTCGGATTCGTTGATATTTTTACAAACACGCAATGATTGGTTGTTTTGATTGGCAATGCCTTGGGGACGCGTGATTGCTAAGTTGCCATTGGTCCAAGAGGTTTTTCTCTTTCCACAGGTTTTTCTCTTTCTCGCCGCTTCGCGTCTTTCTTGCGGCTGAAGAAAAACCTCTGGAGCCAGGGAAAACCAACATCTGATAACATATGAAATCTAGCAATATAATCCCGGCCACATAAATGGAAATTGCGTTTTCTCGCTACTGCTTCAGACCCTATAAACTTCGACAGTCTTATTAAAGAATTGATGTGAGTGTGAGACCAAGGCCAGAAAATCTACACTCTAACCGTTTGCACATAGCAGCTTGGAACCTTAGATATAAAAGAAAACCTCCAGTGTTTATCGCCTCTGGTAAGTGCCCACAAGCCCCCGAATGCTAGTGGAGCCGTTCGGTTGGAATGTAAAATCGAAATTGAAAAAATTAAGTTAGGTTAAGACTTGGGCGGCAGAAAAGAGCTGTATTGCACTGAATGCTTCAGTGTTTTACCTTGGTATGTTTAATTAAGTGTGGTGAATTATTTAACGCTTTTTTTTCTCCTAATCAGCAGTATAATGAGGAATTTTTATTGGAACTCGAACCCACGGCAGAGACGCAACTTGTGACAGTTGTGAAGCCCGCGAACTCGGCGGAAGTGGCCACACACATTGCGCATGCTCCGGAGACTGAATTGACTGATTTGAAATCTTTGAACGAAAACATTAAGATGATAGACCAGAGACTACTAAATCTGGAGAGAAAAATTTCTCTTGTAATTCCACTCTTGAGAAAAACGTTAAAAGATGAATTATCAGTAGAGAATTGATGATTGGGTTGAGGTGGAAGGAGGGAATAGTTGGAGAAATTAATAATAAAAGGCATACTGTGCCTAGCTCATGATTTGATCTCACTGTTGAAGAGACCATTGCCTTTTTATCATTGCCATTTGAATGAATAATTGATTGCTAATTGAATGGTTGGGTGGTCTGTGTGTTCATGGGTGGCCTGTGCATGTCCAAGCGTGAGAAAATCGAGAAAAGAGGTTGTGTGTCGGCTCCAAATCTGCTCGTCACAATAGCATCCAGCAGCGAGCGAGTCTGAAATAGCGTCCAAGCAGGAGGATGAATAACAGGGAAGTCGAAATCGCGAAAAAAAATTACATGGAGAGCTTCTTTAGAGCCAAGCAAAAACATCTGGATGGTTTTTATGGCAACGCGTCAAATAAGGTTTATCGGCTCAGTTGTTGTGTTATCATTATTCCACTTGGCGCGATCAAACCTTCGGTCGGAAACGTGTTTTCCACTCTCAAAATTACTTCCAGAACCTACTTTTTGCGTAGAATAAGTTTTCAAGATGTTCTTGTTTTCTGAGAGGATACTTTGCAATTCGGAGGAATTTTGTCAAAAGAACATGTTTGACATCTATCATTGCGTGACTCAATGCCCACAGTTGCCCGCGATCTGTTGACCGCACATAGGTAAAATTTCATTACGTCATTAGCACTGGGCAATCAGGTGCCTCTCTATGGGGGATCCGCTTTCTTACCTCATCCTGTCTTACACCCCTTCAATCCTTCTCTGGTGAGGTGCCAGAACAAACTAAATCATCCCTTCAAACCCACTGGTACTTTCTGCAGAAGACTTACGCCCAGATCCCCTGTGACGTCCACAGAGGTAAAAGGGACATATGAAAACCCCGTGACGATCCCGGAGATCGGGAAAGACTGCTTCTTGAGTTCATACTTACTTCACACCCCTTGCCACAAGAACAGTGTACACAAGCGTGAAGTAAACATGAGGGAAGGAAGAAAAGCTGTCTTTTCGTGCACGAAGATTATGCTTGTGTTATATCTATATAAGTTGTCCCAAGATTTTATCCCGCCCGCCAAGAAGCACTAACTTGTGCCATTTACTCACCAGGGCATCTTAATGAAAACTTTTCATTGTTTTTTCCGAAATTTCCTACAACTTTGTCGTGGACTTGATGCACTGTCAAGGTATTTCTTAAAAGCTACGAAAAATTATCTTTTTCGTAAATTGAGCCTAAATTTGAGCAGAATTTGCAAGTAAATGTAAACATAAAGACTGCAAACTCCTGCGCCGCATTGCTATCCGGTGTTTGGTCAGTTATTAATTATTTAACAATTATTCGCCGAAGGCGAAGTGATTATCGGTGAATATTCACTGAGACGAAGTCGAGGTGAATATTCACCGATAATCACTCAGTCTGAGGCGAATAATTGTTTTAGTATAAATACACAGGTGAATATTTCAAAAAAGAGAAAAAAAAACATTTCAACACGAAATCATCTTTACTTTCAGTGGCAAAACGACTACTGGCAGCCATTTTGTCCGTCGAGGTGATTATCGGCTGATAATCAGAGATAGCGAGCCAATGAGAGCCCGCGATTTTTTATAATCACAGTGTATTTATACTAATGGCAGTTATTCCATGTGCACAAGTTGGACAAGGTAAATATATCCAACGAGGGTTAGTGAAATGATTATTGCCTTATGAAAATTTGAAGTGCACCTAAACACAAATTTTCGTCAAAAATATTACCTCCTCACAAAAACCAAACATGTTTTACCATTATTACCTCAACATTTCGCTTTTTGTCTGCAGTAATTTGGACCTACTACCGCAGGACCGTAGCCAGTATGAAGCAAACCGAGGCACTTGCCTCGCTCATTTTTTGTGATTTTTGAAAATGAAGCGTGATTTCATTGTTGTCTTTAAAAGTTACTCATCAGAAACACCTTAAATACCTACGAAGTAAATTTAACCATGGACATTGCCTCAGTCATATTTTTTTTTTGCCTACGGCCCTTCACCGTGGTGTAAAAAGCATGTGTCTATTCTCGATTTTACGTCACAAACTGCTTTGCGATGCAAAATTTCTTTGAAAATAGGAATGCAAAGCAGTTTGTGACGTAAAATCGACGAAAAGTGTTCTTTTGCTATCTTTATATAATCGGGGAAAAAAAATTAAAAATAAATAAATAGATAATTAAATAGGCCCTTTGCAACAAACGATCACATGGTACAAAATCCGCCATGCTGGAGGGGAAGCTCATTATTATTACCCCACTGGGGTCCATAAAACAAAGGCAAGTCAAGCGTGACTGGTTGAGGTCTCTTTGTTTTTATGTAACAGTGGGGGAATAATAATGAGCTTTCCCTCCAGCATGGCGGATTTTGTACCATGTGATCATTTGTTGCAAAAGGCCAATTAGCTAGCGTTTTCGCATAGTTTTTACCTATCCAAACTAAAACGCTACAAACCATGAAATTCTTCCCCACTTTTTACAGTTTTTTTAGAAGTATTCGTTGATCTATCCACTCTAATGCGTTTCGAACGTTTTGTACCCTCTGTTGACGTCATCGTTTAAACAAATCTCCGTTTTTCGCCACTAAAACTGGATGATCAATGATCAATTTTGAAAAGTGTCAAATTTTGAGACCGTTTGCAGAATTTCTTGTTTTCGTCGGTGCATTCAATCTAAGATTAAAAAACTATCTTTTGTCATGTTATTAGTCTGATTCTGATGTCTTCGCCTTCTTGTTCTTGTTACTAGCGCAAAATAAAGAAAACATCGTGCTATGTTTAATGGTTATTTAATTAAGCGGTCTAAGTAGTCCATCAATCCATGTAAGCTCTTTATGTTTCGTATTCTTTTATGTAACGAGGGGGTCCAGGTCCAATAAGCCCCATGGTTTTTTCTGAGCTCCTTTGCCATGTGATTATTTCTTTTTCATGCTGTACTTTGTAATGTATTGTGGCTAAATAAGCTGAACTGAACTGAACATTCAAGCGTTTTAGTGCAAAGAAAGAAAGGAACTATATTAAAGGAGTTCGGTCACGATATTTTGGGTTCAAAAAGAGACATAAATATTGTATTTAAGTTATGGGGAAATAGTGAAATAACAATTTGTTAGGGAAGATAAGAACCAAAGAGACAAGAATAAATGCAAGCATGACCAGGATGGTGAAGGGTGCAGAAGATTAAAACAGATTACAAACGATCTTTTTGATAACTTGAGGCTAAGCTTTTCAAAATCGAAGACCGTGACGTATACCTCCTTTAAAAGTAAACGTTTTCTAGGGAGAAAGCACTTAAATCCAGTACTTTCATGACAATGGAAAATTCACTATTTGAGGAAATCTCTATAGACTGTCGTCTTTTTTTATTGGGAAACCTCACCAAGGGGAAATAATCGTCTTATTGACTTGTTCTTCGGAATATGTGTATATTCATCTGATATGGATATTCAGGGCGTTATCAGGTGAATGTATCACATTCCACCTCAGCTTAACGACAGCCGCCGACGCGTTGAAGTGATAGGACATTGAAAAATCGATTTTGTGTGTGTGTTGTATGAAAACATTGCAATAAAATCTTCTTTGGCCGCAGAAGGGGAGCTCGTAAAAGCAGGAACATGGAACATTCCGGATCATCCTGGAACATTCCGGAACATGACAAATTATGATAATTATTTGGAAAAAAAGGATACTTTAACAAATGGAAAACTAAAATTAGTAAAAAGTATGACAATTACTTGAAAAAAAAAAATGAAACTGTACGTAAGGAAGCTTCTTGATGACCGCAATGAGTCTCCTGTTTCTTTCCCGCCAATTTGATCACATGACTGTAAAGGGCCATTATGGGTGACAACATGGATGCAGAATTCAGGTTCAGACGATGACTGTGGTGTCATCATTGCCGTTAACGTCAATTTAAGCTGGCATATTTTAGACAAGACAATATGAAGCATAAACTATATCAAAATTTCTTTCAAAAATTTTAAACAAAATTAGATAATTTAATTGTTTATATTGGAAATAAAGGATAGCAATTTCTTGTTCATCGTCCTTAGGTGATTGTTGTATTCGGGGAACATATTCCTAACAGCCCCTCCCTTTAACTTTTATATCAGGTTTTCTCTGTCCTTGGCCTTCATACGGGATAAAACGTAATATATGTACAAAGGGGAATCGTTTGCATTCCTTCAAGTTGAAAGAAAGGAAAAATGTATGATAATAAATTCTGCGTCACGGTCGTGTCCAAAATACCCCGATTTCATCCGCTGCAACTAACTCTCTCTTCACGTCTACTTCAAAGAAGACACGGACCTTCATTCGCTACCATGAATTGTGTACCACGGTTGTTACGTGCTGGAATAACCAAGAGATGTTTGCGAACAAGGCATAAGTGAAGAGAGCTCCAGAGTACGATATAAGGCACGCAACAAAAGTGTGACAACGATCAGTTACCCTCTCTCACTATTATTTAATTAGTTATACACTGTTAAAGTTAGTTAGGTAGAAGATTAAGTTAAGCAGTTTGTAGAGCTGGCTTACTGTCTGACCACCACTTCGAACTCCAAGTTCCACCGACTGTAAAGAACAATGCTTGATTTCCATGGTTCACTGGATTCTTTCGATTCACTGGATTTTCTGTGTACACAAACTTTTAAGGAACACTTAATAATGAACTCTGACTTCTTTGTCTTCTTCCCTTTTGAGCTATCGTCTCTTCTTCTCTTTCTTCTTTCCGGAGATAGCAAGGTCAAAGGTTGTAGCTCCACCATAGTTAAAAAATCGCAGTTGATTTTTGCTTCGTCACAGTTTCACATAAGTTCAATCACAGCCGGCCACGAGGGTAAGCCCTCGGGCAAGAGAGGTTTTTCTTTTAATAAGAAGCCTGCTTTTATACTTTTACTCTAAGCATCTAGAATGTTCTGTTGGTATTTATAGTCTATTACAAAGTGTACTATTTGTGGAAACTGCTGAGTCACTTCTGGAATATTACAGATTGTAACAATTATAGAAATGTCTGGAATTGCATGACAAATAAACTAAAAATAATTCTAATCCTCATAACACTGTCCAACAAAGTTACCCAACTTTTTATGGATGATTGGGCTGGAAATCGCTGTTTCTTTCCTCCCCTCGATCGTGCATCCTCCGATCCCCACGATGGAAACAACTGATATGGCGGCTCACGTTTGTTCGATTTACTCCAAAGATACGGCTGCACGGCAGGCTAATCCAAATTATGTCATGTTGCGGAATTTTCTGGAATGTTCCGAAATGTTTTATCTTCCATCTCCCTGGTTTTACTGACGCCCCTATTATATTGGGATGTTCCATGTTCCACATTCCATGTTCCTGCGCTTACTGATCCCCCATAATGCTTTTCGCACTGCTTTTCGGGATACAAAACATAGGCTCACGTGACAGAAGCATACACCCGTGCGTTCATTTGTCTGGCAGACGGTTGATACTTCACGTAAATCTTGCTATTGTCCATACAATCTCACATTCTGGTGGAATTCCCAAAGGTCCAGCACCTTAGCATGCCCAAGAGAAGGAATCAAGGTCAAAGCGTGTCTAGTCTGGAAAAAAATTTGTCAGAGATCATGTCCGAAAAAAGCGACGTCGACTTGAAATGGCGTGACACGACTTGTAGAGAATTGCAGAGCATGTTTTCTGGATCAGTTGATCCTGAAGTTATTCAGCTGGTGCTGTCGGAGAGTAATTTTAATGGTAGGTAAACGTATTAACATTTCATTAGTGGTTATCAAGTGGAGAAGTGAAACCTGGCTCTCAAAAAGAGCTTTCGATGCCCGCTTGTTCGAGCACGTTGGGTGAGACGCGTTCCACTTCCTCCACCAGGAAGTTATTTAGAGGTGTGTGGAGTCGTCCTTATACCACTCTGAACAATCTAGAAACATGGAAAGTCACGAATTTTTGTGATACCCGGAATAATTAAGGTTGGGAAATAAAAACTGTTGTAGTATTGTTTTAGTGAAAAAAATGAACAGAAGTAATGTCCATGGAAACCCATGTCTGTCCATTTCCTTCCAAACTTCCAAACAAGAAAAAAAACTTCAAAGGAATAGTCTATATTATATGTAGGGGAATCTGTTGGCTTCCGATAGTCAAAATTAGCCATTCAATTTAAGACACATTGTTGATATTGTATAGTTAGAATGGCTGCCAAGGTTACGAGGCAGCAATTATTGAATGATAAAATTGAGCTTTATATAATGGTCCATTGATCTAGCACTGGAACACTACTTTTGGATGCTAAATATTTCATTAAATCAACTCAATTCCAATCAATCTTTGAGTAGTTCTAAATCAAAATGGTGAACTGTTACAATTCCATAGACTACTACATGTAGTATTCCTTTCCTTTCTTGTTTCTCTGTCAAAACAATGCCGTGAACAAGCTGAACATGACATCGAGAAAGGCCTAGTCTCCTCTCCTTTCACCGTAGTTACTAAGACAAGGAATGACCTAAAATGACCTAAGATGACCTAAAATGAGCTACATTGGTATCTAATATGATCGAAAATGATCTACACCGTAAAATTACCTAAAATGAATAGGTCATTATAAAGCATTTTAGATCATTTTAGATACCGTTGTAACTCATTTTAGATCATTTTAGGACATTTTAGATACTGTTGCAGCTCATTTTAGTTCAGTTTAGACACCGTTGTAGGTCATTTTAGATACACTGTAATTTTAGGTCATTCCTTGTTTCATTCCTTCTTTCAGTAACCACGCTCATTTCACTGCCATTGAGGACAGTGCCTACTATTGTTATTGTGCATACGTTCTGCGCATCTAGAGATACTTGGATTTCCTATCGGTGATGCTTACTGATACAGGGATATTTTGCGTGGTTTAAAACTATCCGGAGAAAGTAGATCTTAGTAAGTATTCTTAGTATCCAAAAAAAAAAAAAAAAATAGGGATAACCATGCATTTTTTAGATATAATAAAGCTTCGATTTGATAAAGAACGCCATACATTGCTTTGTATGTTGAAGTTTTTTACAAATATTATTCATGAATTATCTTCGAAAAATGCGTGGTTACTCCCAATTTTCTTTTTGGATTTCAATATCTACATTTCCTGCATAATCACACACCAGGGCAAAAATATCTTTAATTAGTAGGCACCGTCCTTAAATGGCATCAAATGGACTTCCTTGATGATTAATCTTCAACAAACCAGAAGAGATGGACTGCCAGCACTTTAGTAGTAGCAGCAGTAATTAATAACAATAAGCCCTGGGGTTTTCTGAGGTCTCCCCGCCACTTCTTATTTCTCTTATTATTATTATTATTGTTATTCATTGTATGTAAGATTCTAGTCTATTATCTTCTATTATTTTAGTCTCTTATTCACTGTAACTTTCCATGAATGTATGTGGTGAATAAATAAATAAATAATAATAATAATAATAATAATGATTTAGGGTTAATAATAATTAACCAAATTAGGTCCCTGGTTATTTTTACTCATGATTAACGATCTGAGGATCCCAGGCGTTCCTACTTGGAAATATGTGGATGATACTACTATTGCTGAGATCGTTCCCAGGGGAAAGGACAGCCACGCCCAACATGTGGTCAATTACGTGGCAGAATGGTCTTCATGCAATCTGATGCAACTGAATGCAGCCAAATGTAAAGAACTTGTTTTTGACTTTAAGAAATTCAAACACTCTTTTGAGTCCTTGTTTCTTAATAGTGACAAGAATTTAACAGTTGTTCAGAACGCTAAGATCCTAGGTCTAACTATATCGAGCAACCTAACTTGGAACACTCACATAGGAGAAATCATAACAAAAGCAAACAAATGCATGTACTTTCTAGTACTTCTGCGCAAGGCCGGTGTCCCATCGTCAGACATTGTGAATTTTTCATTATACTTGTGTAAGACTGTTACTTGAATACTGTGCGCCCGTGTTCCACCCCACCATTCCTAGCTATCTCAGTGAGGACCTAGAGAGAATTCAAAAGCGGGCGCTTAATGTTATTTCTCCAGGGCACAGTTATTGCGATAATAATCTTGCCCCAAAACTCTACAGAGTAGACGTGAAACACTACATGTATGTCTTAAACTCTTTCAATCAATTTTAAGTGATGAGCATTTTAGCAATCTTGTCCCCCCCAAGACACAAGGCCTCTTACAATCTTAGACACTTGCGTACTTTCACCTTGCCACGTTTTCGCATTGACCGTTATAAATGATCTTTTATCCAAGCAATGAGCAAATATATTAATTCGTAGTTTTAAGTACATTTCGCACCGACATATATATTTTAGTCTTAGATTTTTAAGCCTTAGATTCATTAATAATAATTCTTATCCAACTTGTAAATAGCCTTATATTGTCAGCCTACTGGCTGCTACGTTTTTATTGTCAATAAACTGTCAAACATGATAATAATAATAATAATAGTAATAATAATAATAATGATGATAATAACAATAATAATAATATAATAATAGTAATAATAAATGTGTGGCAGTGGCCTATCTGGTGAGCAGCTACAATCTGGGTCAAAAGACTTCAGGAAACTTGTAAAATTTTGGGAGAAAAGTAGAGAATTTACTGTACATGCTTCCATTGTTATATGAGCAACGCGTGTTCTTCTTTCGCTGCCTTTTTCGCACGTGTTGAAACATGCCAGCGATCGATGAACGGATCTTGATTTTGGTGATCATGAAAAATCAACATTGTAATCGGGGGAGGGGGGAAAAGTGGGAATTATCCCGACAGTTTTGACCAGGATTGCAGGTGTCACTGTTGGGCTAGGAAACCCTTCCACTGCCCTCAGGTTATCGGTGGAAATTTACTACTACTGCTACTACTACCACCAACCCAAATAACATAATTATTTGAATATTAACCCAGTATACGTAATGTAGTCAAAGACAGTCCCTGCTGAAAATTCTTATGTTTTGTTTTCTTTTGCCCCCAAATTGTGGAATACTCTCCTGCTAAGTTTAAAATTGAGTAACTCTGTAAACATTATTTTTTAAGAATCGTTAAAAAACCTCCTTTTTTGAAATTCACTTTTAACCCTTTCACCACTGGGAATTGTGGATAAAAAGTGCCCAGGACCCCAGGGCATTTTGGGAATTTGACCCAAAATTGACAGGTCGTCTTCAAATCAGTTTTACACTCAGAAGGAACCTTTTTTTTTTAAAGTAGTCCCACATATTTTTAATCTCTGATAAATTCTCTTTCATTTTAAGGTATCGCCAAGAAGAAAAAAATCATTCCTAAGATCAAACAATACTTCGAAGCTGCAAAATTCCAAAAATATCTGATTTTTGGGGTGTGAAAAATCTTTGTATCCCAGGTTGATAGAAAATACAGTTCATCCCGCGAAAGTACCACCAAGTCGTTAGAAATGACTAAGTAGGCTAGAAACACTTTCATTTCATCGCTCGTGACAGCCTGCCAATATCTCGCTCCCTTAACCTCCGCATTGGCGTTCGTAAATCGAATGATTTGTTCGATGAGTTCACTGTCAAAAAAAACGGTATAAAAAAGTCAATTGCTCTCCCAGAATCGGGTAAATCTATCGCAGGACCAAGGTGTTAATTGAAACTCATTGATCGCAGGTTGAAATCTTCGTTTCCCCAATGAATATTTTTTGGAAGAGCTACATCAAAACGAGCAAAATTATCTTCTTCTTCGTCGCTGTCAAACAAGTTTTCTAATTCATCATCGCTGGCATTGGACAGGCTATCAGAGTCTTCAGATTCGTCATAACTGCTGCTGGAATTACTGCTGTCACTTTCAGAATTCATTTTACCCTGATTTAAAAATGCCGACCGTGTGCACAAGGCTCCATTTTGAGTTTGAAAGCAAAATATCTGGCGAAAGTAGAGTGAAACCATGTGCTTTTGATCTGGGAAACTTCAAGCTCTCACCCTCTAGGCAAGAATGAAAAATTGCTACACCCTCTCCAGGTAATGGTCAACTAGATCCAGGCCCTTAAAGTCAATTGTTTCGTTTGGCTGGTTTACTGGCCATCTGTGGAATGGAACATTTTCTGCATGGCGGGAAAACCAGCCATCGGTGGTGAAAGGGTTAACTTGTTATTATTCTTTTACCTTTTACAGTTCAATGCCCCTTACCGTGGCCACCCAACAAACTTTCACATTTGACAATTACATGTAAATACGTAAACTCAACAACCCATGCAACGGTGTTCAACTTGCAACTGCTCGATCTTTGCAAGGAGGCGTAAACGTCAATCAAATTCACACATCTTAATTGGCGGAGAATTTGTAAAAAACTTTGTTTGGTGGCCACGGTAAGACGCATCGCACTGTACCTTTTTGATTCTTGTAGATCTTTATTGTAAAGCGCCATAAGCAGTGATAATGGCGCTATATACCCAGTAAGCTTAAGTGTTTATTATTTTTTACTTACTTTTTCTTGTTTTTTGTCAGTAAACGATGCCATAGAAAAACTGTTTGTTTTAAGTGGAATTGAGGAAAACCTGCAGCCTGTGGAGAAGAAACCCGAGAGCACTCACCTTTCAACTTCATCTTCCCAATTATCAGGAGAGAATGGCAGACAATGCATATCAGAAGAGTTGGGATTTGTAAAAGACCATCAAACTAAGAATGGATTACAATGTAAATCAAAAGTTCAAGCAACTATGGAGTGCTCTGGTTTGAAGTCCTCTAACCCAGCTCACATCGAAAAGGATGTAGTTGACACAGACTCAGTATTACATGCAGCCAGTTTTAGTGGGGCAATCACAGCATCTGCATTACCAGATTTTCCTGATACTGTTTCCTAGCAATTTAGAGAGTTGCAAAATCAAGGGAGAGCATCAAACAGTGCACAGCACCTTTTTCTTCAGGAACCTTCTAAACATGAAGAAACACTGCAAAACAGAAATAAAAGAACTTCCACTGGTCAAATTGAACCAAGAAATTTTGAAGCTCAAAGTCCTTTTGAGATGGCTCAGCATAAAGAATATCGTAAGGTTATAGGAGCTGTTGAATCTGAGCTGAAAGGAAGGAGTTCAAAAACTGCAAGTTCCAAAGACTGGAAAAAAGCACCTTTTCCTACTGAAGAAGTGCAACAGACAGAATGTCAACTCAGTGAAAAGAAAACAGACCGTTTAATTGTAGGAACCACTGTGACAGAAGCATCACACAGCAAAAGAGAAAACAAATTGAAAACTGAATCTTTGGTAGTAAAGAACCAAAAGAGCAAGAGGAAGACTTCTCCACCACAGAATGTTCAAAATACTTTGTCAACTTCTGACTCCAGAAAACCTTGGTATCAGTCAGCAGTAAATAGCATTCCCCAGTTACCAACATATGGAATTGCTAATGGTTTGCCTCGAAAATCATTCACTGAGCCCCCAGTTATACAACGGCAATTTCAACCACTGTTACCATCACAGGGGTATGGCCATGTAGTACCAGCACAACAAAGGCTCGGTTTGGTGCCAGTGGTACAGTCACCATGGCAGCAAGGACTTTTGGGGCATTTGCCTTCAGGATCTTTTGTACCTCAAGGGCAAACTTCATGCCCTGACCCTTTGGGTTCTCTCCCATACAGACCACCATTCATCTTTTCAAGAGGTGAGTGCCGCCGTGTTTTATTTTTTTGTAATAAGTGGTGGAGTCAAGATACGTATTCCATCACTACCACTTGAGAAAGCGGTTTTGATAACCTTTTTTCACCTCTAAGAGGTTCCCCATTAGTGATGCATGTACATGTAATCATCATCTGGTTTTGGAGCACAACATGACCCAGGTACTAGCACCCATCTATGCTGAGTACGGTACCCGCCTTTGACCAAAGTAGGTCTCAAGATCAAAAGCCAGACCATATATATAGGGGTGCCCGGGTACTCTATCACAAGGTCCCTTTTACTTCAAAACTTGATGAAACCCCTGAATATTGCTTTCGGACTGCATCCCTACATTCTGGGTTTGAATCCCAGCACATGTGCCCCAAATTTCACTAAACTTTCCATCCGTTTAAGGTTGGCAAAGCGAGTAGCATGAGTATTACTGGGTACAAGTTGTGCATGCAATGGGATTGGAGTCCAAGTGGCGCCCACCCCTGCTGTAACAGGGGTAGACGTTACAGTAATTAAAAACGAACTTTCAACTGCAGGCTGCCTCCTGTCTTGTCAGACATAGTACAATCTACAATTGGCACTATTGGCAGGGAAAGGGTTTAGGTTAAGGGTTAGACTTTTGAGCAGACGTTTGTATTTCATGCCAGAGTGGTCTCCATTTACGAGTAAAATCACGTGGAGTTAAACAGAATCAAATCTATAACTGGCAGTCTTAGTAGTTAAAGGGGTTTATTGCTTAAGGTCCCAAAATGGATCCGTGTGCAAACATTCAAGCCACAGGACTTAATTTGGATGATAAAAGTCAGGGCTGTCATTAGGTGCCGTAACCCGTAACACCTGTTACGGCTGAGCCCAGTCAATGTTACGGGTGATGGTTGCCGCAAAATGAAAATTCATGGGGCAAAACAAATTGAAATTTATTGATAAACATTTACCTTCTAAAGGAAATATAATTACTGCCTTGTGTTGTCTGTGTTCCTGATTCTAAGACGTGTTTTTGGTAACAATCAAAACGTTTTCTGTAAAAACCTTTGGAGAACACCCGTGATCGATCGTTGTTTGATTCCAATGCCGTTGTCAGCAACAAAATCATTATCGATGCACCATACTTGATATAAATGGGATTCCGCTGACCATTTTTCAAGGTTTTGTGATGCATGAGCATTTCCACATGGTTAGTAAATATCTATTCATTGTGAATTTTATCTTTTTGCTCTGTTTTATTTTCATCACTATTTGATTGATGGCACATCAGAGGGCTGGAAAATGCATTTCCAAGGGTCTAATTTGAAGAATTTTCTGGTGGAGCACGCCCCCAGACCCCCCTAGGGGCTCAGGCCCTTTCGGGCCTTCCTTTACATGGCCTTTGGCCATGTATTTACATGTTACGGGTGAAATCTTGAGTGTTACACCTGCTTCAAGACTTAATGACAACCCTGAAAGTAATCACTTGATTATTATCTCAAGCTTGCATACCAGAGCAAAATTGCTTAAGTAATTGGCAGACTGCAAGTCAAATCAAATCAAACAAGGCAGGTTAAGTAAACAATGTTAGTTTTTGATGAGAGGAGAAAATTGGAGTGCCCATAAAATCGCATCTTACAGCCGAGTAGAGAATCAAGAGACTCAACTCAAGTGAAATGCCAAGTCCGGGAGTGGCTCCTATGACACGCAGGTGGAATGTGAGCACTGACAACCATTGTGCCAAGCCTTTTTCGCTATTTTTCATAGGGTATAAAATAATGTCAGGGACTAGAATTCCAATTTTGGTGCAATTGATGTGTCTGTAAGAGCCAGATAGCAGTTTGTATGTACACTGTACACTGTAATTAACTGTTTCTACTTCAGCAGCACACCCTTCAGCTTCTGTGAGACAAGTAAGACCAGCATCTGCTGCTTCTGTGCATACTCGTATTCCATTCATACCAATAATTGATCAAAAGCTGCTTATCCTGATTAGAGGACTGCCAGGGAGTGGAAAATCAACCCTTGCTAAGTAAGTATTTTATGTACAACCAACCTTGTGCTATATTGCTAGATTTTTTAGTGGTACCAAGCTTCAAGTGGCAAAGAATGGTGATTTATTCTTGAAGGAGTTTACTGATTTGTACTTTAAGTTCATATGATTGTGTGTTATCCCTGCAATTTGTTTTCTCACAGTCAGGCTGGAGTGAGCTTGTAGTGGAGTATCATGCATGGGAAAATAATGTGCAAATAAAAAAATCCTTTACATTAGAAAGATAGAATCATTATGATACTTTATTTAGTAGCATCATCACAGCCAAGGGCTGCCTGAATTACAAAGAACATGTACTTTACCATGCGATTTCATTAAGAACGCTACTTATTCAGACTAAAATTATTAGGATAAAATTTTTCATATACATAGGATACAATCACGAACACTTCATAAACTATAGGAAAGCAGTGCAGAGCCGTGTAACAAATACAGTTTCAGATTCTCTTTCTTTTTCCACAGGAAGCTGAAAGGTGCTCAAGGCATCACACTATCAACTGATGACTATTTTTATAGGAATCAACGGTATCTATTACCAACAGTTCCTTGAAATTGAAGCATATCGATCACAATGTTCAATAATTCCATTACTGTGGCATGTGGCTTAATATGATACCGATCAATGAGTACATTAAATTTTTTTTTGTACGTTTTGTTATTTCCTAGATATGAATTTGACACTGCAGTTCTTGGAGAGGCACACGAGTGGAATCAAAAAAGAGGTGTCGATATATTATTTCTATTGCTAAGTTCTTTTTCTTGTGCTTGCTGTTATTATTGACATTTTATACTGGTAGCATGTGACCTAATTTTGGTTATTTTTTTCACTTTAACGTACATACACCTTATTCAAAAATGGCGGACACACAGAACGACCTAGGTTTGGTAGGCCATATTATTTTCAGTCTGGAAAATTTTGGTAGCGGCTGTCAGCAGATTTATCTTATATGATATTTTGGTCTTATCAGAGCTATCAATCCTCCTAAAATGGCGTCCTCAAGTAGTGCAGTGAATGACACAGTTATTCTTACCAAAGATGACATTCCCGGAGCCTCGTTAGCCGGGCTAAATCCTTCTTCGCTGAAGATTGAAGAGTTGCGGTTTTGGTTGGGCGATGCGATGTAGTGGGGATTCCCCTAAGGGACTCAAAATGAAACCTTTGCTTGTAAAATGGTAAGCACAAGGCTTTGATTTTAAATTATAGTAGTTTCACATTTGATGTTTTGCAAGGTTTATTAGTTACACTTTTTTTTAAATGGGCTTTGTGGAGTGGAGGAATACGTGAAAAGTGGACGCGATCAAATGGTGATAGATCCTGATAAAGGCATCCTTTCTAGGGATTTCCTCAGCCATTGCTTGGGTATTTCACGCTGGGTGATGACGAAGGAGTGCAGCTCATAACATTCATAATCCTCTTTTTTTCTTTTGGTTTAAATTTCATCCAGATCAGGATCCATCACAATTTGATCGCGTCCACTTTTCACATATTCCTCCACTCCGCAAAGCGCATTTTTAAAAAAGGGTAACTGATAAACCTTGAAAAACTACTATTTAAAATCAAAGCCTTGTGCTTACCGTTTTACAAGCAAAAGATTTGTTTTAAGTCCTTTAAAGGAATCCCCACTACATCGCATCACGAAACCAAAACCGCAACTCTTCATTCTTCAAAGAAGGATTTAGCTCAGCTAACAAGGCTCCGGGAATGTCATCTTTGGTGAGAATAACTGAGTCATCAACTGCACTACTTGAGGAAGCTATTTTAGGAGGATTTACATGTAGCTCTGCTAAGACTGAAATATCCCATAACATAAATCTGCTGACAGCTGCTACTAGAATTTTCCAGACTGATATATGGCCTACCAAACCTGGCTTTCATGTATTAGACCCTAGGTCGTTCCGCGTGTCCGACATTTTTGAATATGGTGTATAGTATGTGTGAGAAAAATCTATTCAATTTTGGCAAATTGCAATTCCTTTAAAAATTTGTCACAATTTTCTCTTGCTACTCATCTTTGTCTCCATTTTCCTAAATGAACAAAGATATTGTTCTTTAGGAAGACATGACTTCTGATACATACATGTACAAAGAAAGCAATAAATCTGTTCTTGACTCTCTGTTACAAGCCTGCAATGATTATTTGAATCCTCCAGTCCTTTCAATCAGGGAAAGGGTTGTACATGTACTCCAAAAAATATCAGATTTAAAAATTTGTGAGAAAACTGTTAAAGCATAATGCTTACAGCTGTTATTGTTTCGCAGATGCTATTTGGCTAATTCGTAGATTTGGTGGAGAAAATAAAACTAATACTATTAGGTCTTGGCACTTTGAAGAGCCGGCAACCAGGTATATTAACTGGCTGCGAATTCTAATAATGTTTGACATGGCTGTTATCACTTTCATCACTTGCTTCATATCCTGAAAAACATCAAAATTGCCTGAATTCAAAACCATGACGAATTCTTTGTACACTGCATGACCAAATTGAAACCTTGGGTGAGATTTTTTCTTTTTTTTTGTGAAATTTGTAGCAAAAAGTGCTCTGGAAAAGCAAATATCACCTGTGGTTATTGACAACACAAACACTCAATGCTGGGAAATGAAGCCTTATGTACTGATGGTAAGAGTTATTCTGTTGGCTGCCAAGTTTTGCCTTCTCGGTGGTCCTTACTAATTAGGATCTATAAGAAAGCAGACACAAACAGTAAGTGTCAAATCACATCTTTCTTGACTCTTTTCTCATGTGGATTCCATTTTGTCGTAGAAAGATCACAAAAGATATCTAAGTATTAAAAGCACTTGTCTCCCACCAATCTGGCCAGAATTTGATTGAGCTTGCTGGTTCTCCACTCTGCTCTGGGTGGTTTTTCTCTGGGTCTGACTCCTCAAAATGTTTTATTTGATTTAAAGTTGATTTCTATGCACAGGGTTCCCACCATGTGTAACCCTGCCATCCCTATTACCCTAGGATTTGGGTTAATATCTCCACAAAGCAACAGTAGGTTAGCCAGAAGAACCAGCTTGGAAAATGTCCACGCGCAAGCCACGATTGGTTCTGGTTTCACTTCTGATTGGTTGACAAAAAGGCGTGAGAACTTTAAGCCAATCAGTGAGTGAAGAAATGCAAAAAAAACCAATGCAATTGGCCAATTACTTTCGACACTCCATTGAAAACCGCTCTAATGTACGAGTTCGTAGTGAACTTACTGATAGCAATTTCGCCACAGCTTGGGGGTAGATTAGTAGAAAACTAGCAGCGGAGCATAAAATGTTGTGGCCGCCAGTCCACCCAGTTATTAAAGATGGCGGCTCCCGCGACTTGTGAAAGAAAGTGAAAATAAGCTAAACTCTCGCTTTGCGGACACCCCGCTATTAAGGACGCTCGCCATTACGGACAAAATCCAAAAATCCCGCCTAAAGCTATAGAGTTTTGACTGGAAATGAATCCCGCTATTACGGAATTACCTACACGTTCGTGGTAGCAAAATGGCAATTTTATTGTTTTGCCACTTGATAAAGCGGACATCATGTACTTCTCACATAACATAATTACGTAAAATTACAGTCTGCTCTACATAATAGGCCTTTTTTGATATATTAAAATTCAGCTTGATAGTGAGGCAACGAGGACAAAGACAAAGGAAAGTGGATCATATGTAGACATTTTGCACATTCATTCCAACGTGTTTCTATTGGTTTTGTCCTCACTTCCTCACAATCAAGCTGAATATTTGATATTTCGAAAATGGCTTATTTGTCAAAATACCCTTCTGGAATGTTCATTTTCACACCAATTCCTTAATTTCTGCACAATAGTCGTTGCTTCTACACTTGAGCTTTCGCTTTTTTCTTCCCGGCTCTTCAGGAGAGATCAAGCCCTCGTGCTTCATTCTCAACGACTGCTTAGCAGTTTCGGTATTGTTGATAAGTTCGTTCAGTCTTGA
Source organism: Montipora capricornis (assembly GCF_036669925.1). NCBI lineage: Eukaryota > Metazoa > Cnidaria > Anthozoa > Scleractinia > Acroporidae > Montipora > Montipora capricornis. The sequence goes on along the minus strand of NC_090891.1, from coordinate 48,048,427 downwards.
AAGATATTTTGGGTCGCCATATGGCTCATAAATACCTAGTAGATATAGACCGAATGCATAAATGGGGCAAAAATGTGTTCTTTTATGTGCTAATTAGACTCACTAGCCTCGCTCTCAAGCAACATTTCTTTTGTAGTTTGACCATGCAAACGAGGCTAGTGAGTCTAATTAGCATATAAACAAAGGATTATTTTTTGGCCGGCGTTTGTGTTTTGTTGTTCAGCGCGAAAATCGAAGAACCGCGTTGTTGGTATAAATAGCACATTTAAGACATTAAAGATTTAAAATAACTTTACAGACAATCGAAGTTATTTATTGCATGTTAACAGAACTTTTTTCTCACACCCGGCTATTACGGACACGAAATGACGTCCCCGAGCTATAACGAGAGTTGGCTGTATTCTAAATTTAATTTTTTTCTTTAAAATTCTTGGACAAATGTGATTGCGAACATCATTTTCTCCTCTTTAAATTTATTCTTTTGGACGAGTGGACGTTCCCTTTAAAATGTACACCACACACACAACACTCAAAGTCCTCCGCACTATTTTTGCTTTTGCTTTAGGGTAAAAGGCTTGGATACCACATCAAATTCATTGAACCAGAAACCTCATGGAAATGGAATGTAAAAGAACTTGCAAGGTATGGAAGGTTCTTACGCATCAATTTACTGTCTGTCTTCTGCCCCCAAACTGCGATTAACCGGCGTATCTGGCAGGCTTTCCCAGTGAGGTGGGAGGGGGGGGGGGGGGGGTGGGGAATAGGGGTCCTTGTACCCTTGTCTTTGTTTCCCTGTTTAAATTAGCCGTGTTCCCTTATTCCCTGGGAGGGCCTCATCTGGCGAAGCCACGAGGAACAACTGCTAGGGATTCTCGACAATACTCGTGGCTTTTCTTCTCACGTTGCCTTCTCAAAAAGGCATTTTTGAATCCTGACAGCTACATGTCTGTAGGTTAAAAAGACGTATGGTTTTCAGATAATCCGCTTAAATGAGAACTTTGAAATCAAGTTTCTTGCACCTTTTCAAGCGAATTTTCTTTCTTAACACGAGAGGCCTTGATTAGGGCATTTAGCACAGAACTTTGTGTTAAAAAAAAATAAGGACAAAATGGCCGCATGTAATGGAATGCGTTTATTGAAAGGTCGTTGTTTGGGTGTGAATATACACCAAATCGGCTAACTCAATGTTGTACCCAATTCAACCCTTTGGGAATAAAACGTGTTGTTCCAAGCATTTCCATATCGTTTAAACTGCCCCTGTGTTTGCTTAACACCTTCCTGGCAAAATTTTAAGCGTTGATTTTTGTGTAAAGGCCGTTTACTTTGAGTGTAAGTTTTGGATTTCACGGTTGGACCTCAGAGGGTTGGATCCAGGGAAAAGTGACGTCAAAGGCTCAATAGCTTAAATTTTTCGCGTGTGAATGCAGCTTATTATATATGCAAAACGAGAGTTTAAAAGTCTGAAAGCCCAAAACTCCCTTGCTGCATATTAATTATGCGGCGAACACACGCATTACATTCTTAAACTGGTGAGCCTTTGACGTCATTTTCTCCTCGATCCAGTTCTCTCAAGATCTTAAAGTTAGTAATGCTGGACCCATTTAAAATAAACGGGTTTGTTTTTGAAATCGAGGCTTAAAACTTTGGTTGCTTAATGAAATTCAAAGAGCAATAAGAATTGATTTTTTTGGTCACAGGGGCACTTTGAATGTGAATGTGAATGCAACATTATAAAGCAAATAAGGAAGATATCTGTTTACTAGCATTCTTTTTTATTCAAATGTGCCAACCACAGGAACAAAAGACCCTTTGTTTCGACAGCCAATGAGGCTCTGGTTGGCACATTAATAACAATAGGTGACGTCAGCGATATCTTGCCTACACAGTGCACAAAGAATCTTAACCCCTGGGCCCGTTTGTTCGAAAGCCGACTAACTTAATCCAGGATTAGCGTAAACTGTTGTTTCATGTTTTCAACTTTTTGGTGAAAGTTTCTTTTGCTTATTCTTGTTTTTCAAGATTGACTTTTTCTAATGTAAAGTTTTGCCGAATATCAGCATTGAACAACATTTGGGAGTAAAGAAATAGACTCCTTGGTTAATTTCTAATCCGGGCTTAGCGTTAATCGGCTTTTGAACAACCGGGCTCTGGAAATTTGAATTCGGTACAACATTGAGTTAGCCAATTTGGTCTATTCTCGGTTTTCACATGACGTCACGACCACCATGTTGGTGCCCCTAAACAAAGAAAAGGCGGCCATGTTGGTGCCCCGACCATATCCTCCGGGAATTTAACTCTATTATCATGCAAACGCTTCCTTTTGTTTTCGTTGAAAAACATGGCTGTTGATCACGTGAGTGAAAACCAGCGATTGGGTATTTAAGAATCGCATTTGTTCTGCGATGCGGCAACGACAACTCCAAAAAGCAGTGATATTACTGGTTAAAAGAACCGAAATGATCGTGCTGCACTTGCGGCACGCATTTTTCAACATTTCTCTCGCGTACTCGTCAAAACTACTACGTGAAATGACCAAATTTAAGGTTTTGACGACAACGTGGACAAACTACTATTGCTGATGGCAATTTTTTTTTATTCTCGATCGACACTACCTAAAAACTTCCTTTTTCTCTACTGTGAATCAGTAGTTATTTACTTTTGCATCAATATTCGTTTTGCATAAAGAAGGCTAACAAAATCTGTAGACGAGACAGGTAGACGACTAGGTGACCGATTCCGCGAACACCTTCGCCATGTTGAGAAGAATGACAAGGATGCATCTAAGCTAGTCGCTCGCCATTTTAATCTCCCTTACCACTCCAAAAAACACATGGCTATCTGCGGCCTTTCCCTACATCTAGGTACGACGGAAAGCGGAAGAATCTGGAACAAAAATTCATCTTTCTAATCGGCACCCTTAATCCTCACGGTATTAACGAACGCTTTTCATTTAACTAATATAATCCTATTTTTCACGTTGCCATGTTACCACCAATGGCGTAGTTCCTACTCTACTATAAAAACTACACGTAACCCAAATTCCTCGATTCGCTCTGACGAAGGTCTAACGCTCGAAACGTCAGCTTTTGGAATCTCTGTACGGTGGCCAATTTATATTATCAACTCCGTTGATGAAACCAAATTTTTGTATACTACTTCCCCACCGACGCAGCACCACAGTTTCTTTAGAAATTACCCCCTTTATTCATTTGATAAAACCAAGAATTAGCGGATCGCAGTTTATACGAATGTTTCAAATCGTTTTCGGGTCTTTCCCAATACGGACCTCAGAGACGGTTTTTGGTCGATAACCTCGAAATATCTCTTACCTATCCTTTCTGTGAAAAAAACACAGGCGAAACCAACACCGAGTTGGCATTGCGGCCATCTCGAGAATGAAGGAACGCTATGAACACAATGTTTCAGTGGAAAAGATAATAAACTGCGAGGAGAAGTTTGAACACGATAAGGCTAGGGATGACTGTGAGACCAATAAAAGGACTGGGACTGATAATCAGAATACAGCTCAAAGGTCATCTCCAGAGCGAGGCTCTGCGGAGAATTGGCCCGGAGAAAAAGTGTCTGACGGCTTAGACGGTAATGAAAGCAGAAACACCATCAAGGCAGGAGAATTAGTTGGTGATTTTAAACGCGGAGTTCAAGAAAAAAGATTGAAAGATAGGCCGAACTCCGAACGTGCAATAGAAGCCGAGGTTCATTGTGAAAGTGATGGTGGATCTGAATTCCGAGTAGTTAACGAGATTACAACAAATGAAAACCGTGATAAATGCAGTCCCAAACCTCAGCGACGTCCAAGGATTCGTGAAAGAAGAACGGCAGATACTCGCTTACCTTCCAATACAGGATTACCTGGTGTTATCTGTCAGGATAGCATGATAGAACAACATCAGGAGGAACCACCTCCCAACAAGATATTTGTTGAACACGAGCTCGGCGATCAATCTGATACTTCCCCGATGAGTGAGCCAAAGTTAATTGATGCGGTGTCGAGTGATGAGGATGTTTCTTCCTTCTCAGACAGTCCTGCTTCCTCTCTGAAGAGTAACATGACAAGCAATGAGGAAGATCTACTCGAAGAAGCTACGTCCTCTCAGTTGTCAGAATCATCAATCTCCGGTCTTGAGACTGCATCGTCCTCAGAGTGTGACGCGCCCGTTTTATGCGTTCCCTTAAAAGACACACTTGACAGCATCTTTAATGTAACCTCGGATGCTAATTTTACCAAAGAGGTGTCTCTTGAAGAAAACATAAAATATGACTTGAAATCTGCTGAAGGAATTAGTGGCGTGTCTCAAGCATGTGACAATGATGTGAACGCCAAACGAGGCAGAAATGTGCTAAAATACCATAAGTCTTCTGACAGCCCTCCACCCTTGTCAACTATTTTGGCTTCTGCCTCACGATCAAAGCAGAAAAAACGTGGGACCAGCAGCGATTTCAAACAGCCACTCGCTGATGAAAGGAAGTCCAAACAACCAAATCACGTACAACAGCCAACGGATCCGGAACCGGAAGTGAAATCCCAACAGTTTATTGTCAAAGAAGAATCAACAAAAAGTGATCTATCAGAGCGCGGTCTCCATAACAACAGTAGCCAAGAGAACGATACTTCCGCTGAAGACGTTTTCAGCGATGTACAAATCCAGTCTGACGTCTCGAATGAGCCTTCATGCGGGGATTCAGAAAGTGACGTGATAGTTGGTCTGGAGTTTTTGAAAACGTGTTTTCCGAATGTGGACAGTGATTTATTAAATTCGCTGCTCATAGCTGAAAGCGGTGATGTTATGAAAGTTGTTGATGAACTACTCGCTGATAATGGCTGTTTACCGGATTTCACTGCAGACGCCTCTGAATTTACTGAACAGCAAAGTCTTTTGGGTGCGGTATCAGCCTCCTCGGCTAGCAATCAAATTTCGCTTGCAGAGGAAAGCTCTTTAACTAAAAAGCCAAACTCGATGAAACAAGCAGATAAAATTCTGAGTGTCGTTGATTCTTCACTTGGAAGCAATCAAGAAAATACTGTGTCTCCTGTCAAGGGCCTTGGTGAGTTGCTTACAGGAATGGAGGGCGATCATTCACCTGGAAATCCGAGTCCGAATACCTTGAGTCCTGCCTAGTCTCTCGGTCACAGTACGTTTCAGCTGACTCTTGATCCCGCAGTAGCGCTGCATTTGATCGAGGTTTTTGGACAGTTTGTTGGGGTCAACTTTCAAGGTTTGTGCGTATTGTCAATTTCTTTCTATATTTATCTCATTATTTCCTCTTTTTTCCCCTTGGAAGTAAAAACACCATACCCCTTTCACTTTCGAGATGTAGTTCAGTTTACGAGGGCTCGCCAGGCCTTTCCTCTGTTACATCAAAGAAGAGTTAAAATTCCATACAAGGTACACACCTCCCCATAAAATCTGATTCCCTAAATTGAAATACACCGATTTTTTAAAATGAAAGTTAAGGCTGATAAGTTGAAATTTTAGTGATTGGCGTGCTTGGTGCTGACACAACACGCACGACAAGGGCAAGGATACAGAAGGATTCCGAGGTGATTATTGCTATTGCTTTTACAGAATCGATAAATCCTGAAGATCTCATCATAGATGTGGATAAATCCTTTGCGAAACAGCTGTACAAAAAATGGGAAATGAGTGTTCAGGTAGGTTATCATTTAAACGATGGTTTGCTGTTGACTAGGTTCTCAAAGTGGTTATCACTTGAATTTCGGTATGTTATTTGTTGTTGTTTTGCAGGCACGGAAGGGGATTTCTGCTGGCAAAAGAGGTATTGGTTTTTTTTTCTAGTTGTAATGAGTGTATCGTGATCAATTGAATTTATACTAATTTTTTTTAAGGGAACCAATCACTGCTGGACTCTTAGCTTTTGCATTGCATTGTAATCAAATTAAATATTGTGGCGAAAATCAGGTAGGCACTCTTGCACTCTTGGTCAGCGGTTGTATGTCAAATGCAGCAACACCCTGATGGTTTGATGGTTTTTAAGTCTCGCACCAAGTATTTGAGGTCTGAGGTTGGAGTGGGGCTCCAGCTCTTGGCTAAGTAGCCTGACTCCTAGGTGTTATACACAATTGTGGTCTCATGCACACAGAAGCCCTTCAAGCTAATCCTGCCAAGCCCACAGGCGCCCCAAGCTCAGTGTGAGCATGGCCGACAAAATGTAAAGATTTGTATGGGAATCCCGATAAAAGGCTTAAGACTGTATCTTTTAAACCCTTGACAACCATAGAATTGAGAAATGGCTCAAATCGCGTCGGATGTGGAAAATAATCACACAGGTAGAAAGCTACCCACAATGACAATAAGGTTAGGCTTTCTAAGTGAGAATTATTTCATATAATTATCTTCTTAAGCTTTTTATCTGGATTCGCATACAAATCCTTACATTTTTGTAGGCCATGCTCACACTGAGCTTGGGGCACCTGTGCCAAGCCGACCACATGCTGGAAAGGTCCAACCACAACACCGGAAACACTCTGCCCTACTCTTTTCGAATAGTGTGTGGAATTAATGAACAAGGGGGTTGTGAGACGGGATCTCGGGGTTATCGTCCTTATCCAAGAAGGATAGAAAGTCTTCCCATTTGCAAATGTAGTTGCAAAGGCAGCACATTTCTCCCCAGTTGTTTTAAAGAGTGTTGGTCCGGCCGAGGGTCGAACCCCCGACCTCCCGCACGGAAGTCCCGTACACTCTCGATTGGCTGCGTAGTACCGGACAACAGCAAAATTGACCCATTCACTCCTCACGGGCCCCAGGGTGCCCCGAGTTGACGAGTAAAATCGTTTGGCGCCAGGCGGGCGTCCCAGGGGTCAGTGGGTTTAAATATCAAAATGTTTTCGCCCAAATAGCTTGTCTTGGATTTCCAGCTCTACGATTTACTTACTGCCATTTTTGATGTCTTTTCCAGGTCGATCGCCGCTAACATCCCGTGATCCAACAGATGCAAGGAATTTCGTTACTGACCAGCGTTCAGCAGCCAGTCACAGATCCTCTCCTCGCCTATCGACTAAGCCCCACGCAGGTATGGAGCGGTTTGGGTGTTAAGGAATATTTCTTCCAGCCGCGAAAATCCCGTTTGTTTGTTTTTCCTGTTTTTTTTTCCAGGTTCCTTGAAGGAAATAATGGATGAAGAGCTTGCACTGGCGCTCAGCAGAATTGACAACGTGAGGGGAAGCCTTTTGAATTCACTTGATTTTTGTTGTTTCGTAGAGATGCTAACACAAGTTAGTATCACCCAACTAGTGGACTAATGGCAAATCCTGCATTTTGATTGGCTACGCTACTAGAGGACTATCAGTAATAGTCCTCGAGTAGCGAAAAGCGTGACGCTTTCTTTCCTTTCATTCCCAAATAAATATTTCTTCAACTTGCATTTGCTACCTTTGCTATTGCCTTTTCTGTCCGACTAGTTGGGTGATACTAAAACGCTTCGCCTCATGGGCTATTGACCCGTAGCCCTTGCGGGCAACGGGTCTAATCGTTTTAGTATCACCCAACCAGTCGGACAGAAAAGGCAATAGCAAAGTTAGCAAATGAAAGTTGAAGAATCTACTCTACTCTAAGATCTACTCTGTTTTTCGTAGACTTGTTTGTTTGTTTGTTATTTATTTGTTTGAGCAGGGTGACGTTTTGGCAGCTATTCAGCTGATGTGGACCTGCTATACCCACCCACCCATATACTCACAAAGGATAACCACAACAACGGGGACTCCATCCTCTACTCTTCTCGAATAGTGTGTGGGTTCTTCAACGTCTCACAGGGAACTTTTGAACATGGCAGATATTTGAGTCGGGGCCTACGGTTTATAGTCCTTACCCGAGAAGACATGAAAGGCTAATCCTTAGCTATTTTAAGATCCTTAGTTTTGATTCGGCCCAGGTTCGAACCCACGACCTCCCCCACGGAAGCCTTGTACTCAACCAACAGAGCCACCGGTGTACGGTGTAGGGGTTTCTTTGTTTAAAGAACGCACGAATTCAAACCAGTTAGAATTCGTGCGACTGATCGCAGCGACAAAATTAGCGAAGCAAAAGCAGCGATGTCGCATTTTGTGTACACTTCTGGCAACAAGCCGCTGCGACAAAATATAAATGAACCAATGAGAGAGCGTCATATGGTCCGCCATATTGAATTAGAAAACTAGTTCACATTCCCCCTCATGCGAGATCACTGCGTGTGCACCGAGCAGGCGTCGTTTAGCAGCGACTTGTTTTGCAAGGAGTACACCCAGAGCGACTTGTCGCCTTGTGTATCTCGGTCTTTATCATTTTTCTTCATTTAGTGTTAATGCCTTTAAGTGCCCCAGCCCTGTGATCAAAAAAATGACATCCTTTCTGTCTTCAGATTTTAAAAGTGTGTTTGCTTAACACGTTACTGACAAAATTTTGAGCTTTGACTTTTATCCAAAGGCCGTTTACTTTGAGTGCAAGTTTTGGTTTCCTCGGTCCGCCATTACTCACGTTCAAAACTGACCGGTTAGACCTCAGAGGGCTGGATCCAGGGAAAAGTGACGTCAAATGCTCAGAATTCCAGCGTGTGAATGTAACTTATTCTATATGCAAAACGAGAGTTTAAAAGTGTGAACGCTCAAAACTCCCTTGCTGCATATTAATTCGGCCGCGTACACATGCATAGCATTATTCTTCTGAAAGCCAAAATCAGCAATTTTCCCAACAATTTTTTTGGAAACCCTAACACAAGTAAAATTAAGTTTGTGGAGTTATTTCTTCTCGTTTCCTGTTTTTTGCGAGAAAATTACGTTCGAAGTTGGGATTTTCTCGCTTTTTCGCCCTTTTTAGTGCGCGCTCAAAAACTAAATGAGCAGCCTGCTGTGACGTATTGGAAACAGAGGTTTCGTAATCAAGAGGAACAAGGTTAACATAAGTGCTGCGGAAATGTTTCTTCGAGGACTCAATATTCACGACAAACATCAGTCAAAACACTGCTTCTATATGGGGCGCTCTGGCATGTCTTCCACATATCATACGTCATAAGCTGCAAAAATGATCGCTGACTCCTCCATTCTGAGCCGCAATATGCTGATGGCTCAAAATCGGAATAAAAACATTATTTTAGGTGGAAAAACGACGCTTATGCCAGAGAAAAAGTTGAGAACATTATTGTGCATGGTCTCAAGTGTAAATAAAAAAATGCTTATTTTTTTACCTTCAGTTCCCCATTAACTACGGAACCTTTGACGTCATTTTCTCCTCGATCCAGCTCTCTCAAGATCTTAAAGTTAGTAATGGTGGACCATTAAATAGGAAACTAGTTAACGTAAACGGGTGTCTTTTTGAAATCAAGTCTTAAAACTTTGGTCGCTTAGTGCTTAGTTAACATAGTTTTGAAATCCAAAGAAAAACAAGAATTGATGTTTTGGTCACAAGGGCACTTTAAAGAGGTTTCCCTTCTCTGATCATTATTCTGTTATTTTTTTTACCAAGGCGCCTCGTGAGAGCGACCAAGACATTGCTACCAAGCTTAAAAGAAAGAAACTCTACGAAATGTTTCCAGGTGTCGATCCTGTGGCTTTGGAAGAGGTTTTTCAAGCCACTAGGTAACTCATTCCTTTCTGGCTGTCTTATTGTTTGTTAATTAATCAATTAACTGACCGACGTATTCAATGGGCCTTATTCGCGCAAAAACAAAAGTATTGAATCCCTCGGGACTCAACATGGCCTTCGTGTAATTAAAGCCTATGGTGATCCTTGCATACGGCGAGAGCTACTTGAATTTTAATTCACCAATCAGAATTCAGCGAGCGGGAAAAACTGTGCTATCCGACGTCAGGTCAATTGTTCGAAATTACAGGGCCAGAAAACGATTTAAAAGATTTTGTGGCAACCTTTTTGTCAACAAACTTTCGCGCCAAAACTGGGTTGCCAGCGTGCGGCGATCCAAACGTCAGCTGTTGTGCTTTTTCAAACTAATTTAAGACGAATTCAGTGCAGTATTTTCGAATAAAGTGTAAGAAGTCGTCAAAACTGTATTGGTAATGTATTTATTTGTGTTAACTTCGCACAAAAAGACTTTGATGGCGTCCTTTTGACTGGGTAGATCGACAACAACGTTGTTTACGCACAGAAGTGCACCCGTTTCCGGTGAAAGGGCAAAGGATTGACAGGATAGCACAGTTTTGACTGCCGCATGCACTGCGGGCGCGGGTTCCGTATGCAAGGATGGAGTGTTGTCCTAATGGGCCATTTCCAAGTTGCTGTTTGTCTCGGTTTCGAAGGGAGTCTTGGTGCTCAACTATTGTAAGGGAAATGAGTTGGATTTTCATAAGAATACGCAACTCATTTCCATTTGAATGGGTGTGCACCAGGACTCGCTTTGAAACTGAGCCATACAGCAACTCGGAAATGCGGTATTCGATTGGCCTTAATTCGCCATCACCCAAACATTCATTTGAATTCTTATTTTTTGGTTTTTTGTGGCGTAGTTATGCCTTGGACCCGGCAGTTGAAGCCGTAAAAGCATCTTGCAACTTGTCTGAACGGGCAATTCCCAGTGTCGTGGTCGCATCCGGGCCCCAGAACCGAGTCACCCAAGAAGACGTGACCAGAAAGGTAATGCGTGACGCGTAACACAATGCTTGTGACAACTTCCTGAGGTCCTTTTTATTAGAGGAGTTGTGCATATTAAAATTGTTATTTTTTTTAAACTCTCTCTTTACACCCCCACTTTTGACCTCGCTATCTATCTTTGGTACTTCGTAAGAACTCGTCCAACTCTTCTACACGTTTTAGATTTTGAAGTCTGGAATTGTCTTCCATCTCAAATATCTAAGCTGTCTAAACCTGCCCTTAAAAGTCAATACGCGAAGCGCTTTTTGCAGCTCTGGAGGGCGAGGAGGACTACATGGAGATATATATTCTATTATCTAAAACAAGTAATTACCATGAGTAAGTGGAACGCTGCCGAGAGGTAGAGAATGGATCACATGCCATGCGCAACAATGCTGCCCTTGATAGTGTGGGCGCAACTCAGAAAATTTAGAGATTCAGAAATCCGTGCATCTCAAGTTCACACAATTAGAATGGCTTCTTCGTAACCTCTGAAGCAATTAACCTATATATAAAATAAAATTAGGTCTTGGACTCGTTTACATTTACTTTTGGCTATCACTGATATGTTTTTAGCTTATCTTGTCGTTATTAATAGTGCACTGTTAACTTACCTTTGTAGCGCTGTCTTAAGCTTTCTAATTGTGTTTATTTTTATTCCTTTCTTGTTCTTACATTAGCATTTGCTAAATGCGAGTTATGTACTTGATTAATTTTCTGTAATTAGTGGTTTTTAAAATCAATAAACAATAAACAACAATAAACTTGTGCGATCGATAATCTTACGGGAGATTTGTCTTTTCCTCACAGGAAGCCGAAGAAGATTGGAGCTGGCCTTTTGTGGATGGTAGGAGGTGTTTTTTTCTTTCTATTAGAACAATATTCGGTTGTTCCTTAAAAGTCGTTTAATAAATCATTTACACTTCTTCCAGTCCCAGAGGCCACCCGGTCAGGTGATGCTGAGGGCCCGTTCCAGACTCTTGAGGCTCCTAGTTACCGGGATTTCCGGGCGGAAGCGTATCAGCATCACAAACTGAGAGACGAATGTTTTAAGAAAGCTGCTCTTGCTTTCTCCAACAAGCAGGGACAACTGGCTCAGTTTTACGCACAACAGGTATCTGTCAATGCTGACTTTGAGTTACAATCTGTACTCTGAAATGGGGTCGTGTCGTACCTTATTGAGCAGGCTTCAGGATTGGCCAAAAGAACAATAGAACGAACAAAGATAACAATGGATTTAGCAAGGAAAGCGATATGAAGTACGACACTTAACGGCCAAAGAAATATAGCTTTCAACAAGAGTTACAATCCTACCCCAGAAAAGAGATTTGTTTAGTCCAAAAAGGCGTTTCTTCCAGTAGTAGGATTTTGAGAGAGCTTTGAATAATGGAGTTTAGTAGTTATGTGCAGATCTCAGTCGAAACGAAAGAAAGAAATGATCCCCTCTAGTCTACTGACTTATTTCGAAAATTTAAGCAATTTTTTTTGTAGAGATACCAGAAGAATTCAGGTGGCTTCGACTGTGATTCAGGCTCCAACGGGATTCACCTGAAATTTTCAGTTGTCTCTAAGAGACATTTGCATAAATAAGTACAAGGATCATTCCTCTGTTTCGTCTATATATCACGTGTAGCCCGCACTTCAAATATATATATTTCATTCATTGAGTCCTTTTCACGGGAACACATGATCCCAATAAATTGACCCGGTTGCTTCCAACTGTGTAGCTTCATAGCTCAGTTGCTAGAGCATTGCACCGCCATTGCAGAGGTCATAGGTTTGAATCCCGTTGGAGACACCTGGATTTTTCATGTGTTTTAAGAGACAATTGCTTGAATTGTTCGAACATGTGCGAGGATCATTTCTTTCGTCTGCAGCCGTTTTTTGGATGTCACGCAACGCGTGACGTGACGAGCCGCGTGACGCAACGCCTCAATAACGGCTGCGAAGGAGACTAGTCTGTTACGAAGTAAACCGAGAAATGTCTTAGATCTCTACGTTCTGTTACTTGTCTTGTTCTCCGCCGTTTTTTGGATGTCACGAAACGCGTGACGCCACGCCCCAATAACGGCTGCGAATAAGACTGGTCTGTCCCGAGGGAACCGAGAAATTTGGTTTCTTTCCGCTTATATTAAATGCACGGTCCCACATCATAATTATCTTGGGGTCTTTGCATTATCTGCAGGAAGAACTTGAAAGCGTTTGTCGTGTTAGTAGGGAAACGCTTGGCGTTTTATGTGATGTTTACGTCCTTTTTTTATGTTAGGGCCGTGTACATACACAGAAAATGAAAGAAGCAAATGCAAGAGCGGCAGCGTTGATTTTGGATCAAACGTAAGACACGTGATAAGATCTGGAATGCCAGGGTTTTCTTCCAATAATCAGACCCTTGCCCTTGGATTTAAATGCATGGCATTGTGTTTTTTATTCATGCGTTTCTCTTTTGAAATTGTGGCACTTTTTCATCAGGCGTGTGGCGTGAGCATTTGTCCAGCGTCTGGCCCGAGCCATTTTGCATCGCTGCATTTTCCCGAGCCTGCAATTTTCTTCATGATTTACTTTCAGTTTCCTTTGCATTCCCTGATAGGCTTGGATAAATTCTGCGGCCAGAATTTCGAGTAGAATAAGCGATTTTTAGGCGGGCATTCTGCCGGCAGAATAAGGCATATTTAAGCAGTTCTAATTTGAGCAGAAAGCTTTAAATTAAATATAAAAAACAATGGAAAGTACCTTGTGTTTGATTTAATTATTTGACCTGAAGATGAATTACAATTTTGCTACGCATAATTAATATCTAATTAGTTTCTGGGGGTTAGGCCCAGCTTCCCTTCTATATTTGCGAAAAGAAATACAGGTCTGAAAGGCCGAAATTTGTTTCGGATACCGAGCAGAATAAGAGTGTTCGAGCAGACTTTCGAGCAGAATAAGCAATTTCTACGAGCACTGCCGGCAGACAGAATAGGGAGTTTAAGAGACCACGACGGCGACGGAGACGAAAACGTCACTTCATAATATAAGTTTGAGCTGTTTTAAGTATTTCATGATTATTCCATCTTGTCTATATTATTCAATATGAGCGAAGTGTCCTAAAACTGGATTGGTACGGACGGATTTGAAGTAAAGAGTGAGACTGAAATATTCACGGTAGTTTGTCCACGTTGTCGTCAAAACTTTACAAATTTGGTCATTTCACGTAGTAGTTTTGACGAGTATGGGAGAGAAATGTTCAAAAATGCGCGCCGCACGTGCAGCACGATCATTTTGGTTCTTTTTAACAATAATATCACTGCTTTTTGGCGTTGTCTTTGCCGTAGCCGTCGTAATAAGCCATTTTATGCCGGAGCAGAATTTAACCAAGCCTAGTCCCTGACTCGCACGTGTCACGTGACGTTGCTTTCATCATGTAAGGTGCTATCTTGTACCTGTCACTCGTCTCATATATTCGTTCCAAGTAGTGATTAAGTCTACCACAGCCTTTCCTTGTAATTGATTTTACTATTTTCCTCTTACGTGTGGTCTCTTTATCGTGTCTATAGAAACGAAGGAACGGACGAGAATACAATTGATTTACACGGTTTACACGTAAATGAAGCAATTGAAGTTCTGCAGAACCTCTTGATTGAAAAGTCAGGTATGTTTTAACTTAAAAGAGCATTTTCTCTTTTTACATTGACAAGAACCGAAATCTTCATTTTATTTCTATATATGTGGTCCGCCAGAGGAGAGTTGACGCATATAATATTGCTATGCTTCTAACAACTCGAAACTTCAACATTCCTTAAGGCTCCCCTCTCGGTACATAAACTTTAAAGTGAAATTGAATCCCAAGTGTTGTCTTGAAATGCTCCATTCCAACTTAAGGAGGTCCTCAAAAAATCCCTGTCTGGTCACTATATGCAATCTATCTCCTTTTCTTTTTCCTACGGATTTGTGAATAAACAGTCATTAACATCAACATTAATCTATAAACGAAGGTGTAAAGCCTAATTCACCAATTCACCCCTTCTACTTGCCATTAAAAATCATGCTTAGCTTTTGTGGTCATTTCATTGTGAGCTATTAGTAAACAAAAAAGAGAAAAATCACCTCTTGACTTTGCGACTCGCAAATTATGCGTTCGGCAACTTAGGCACCGGAAAAAATAGAATTTGAAAGCTTAAATTCCTCACCTTACTCAGGCCAAGGTCAAATCTTCCCTCCCCGCCCCCCTGCCCCCGCCCTGCGTGCACCGAAGGAAGTCAGACTCTTGGGGTATGCCCGGGGGGATGTTGAAGTTTCGAATTGATCGGTATATTGTTGTCATAAGAAGGGACAATTAACAATTATTCCATACGCGCGCGTTGGATATGAGATGGTAAATAGCCAACGAGGCGCGTAGCGCCGAGTTGGCTATAACCAGTCTCATATCCAACAAGCGCGAATGGAATAATTGTTTTATTAAATTCCTTCAACTCCAAAAATTTGGAAGTACGAAATACGAGCGGAAAAAGCGAGCAAATCCGAGCGAAATCGAAAAAAACTTGATGAGAACTGATGCGATGTTGTGTAATACCTTGTTGTCAGACAGACGCAGGCTCATCACAAAAACATTTCTTGCCTTTTCGCGTACTTCTAAACTTCGGAATTGATCCAAACTTTCCACAAAAAAAGTTTTTTTTGTCCTTTTTGTCTTTATTCAAAGAGAAATTTGGCATTCCGACGAAAACATTTTTAGTTTAGCAACGCTTAACGCAATCATTTACCATATAAGGTCAAACCAAGGTATATGAGCTGATAACCGAGATTGAGTGAACCAATCAGAGCACGCGAAATGCATTATCCGAGGTTGAGAATTTAATAATAGGAATTAAACCATGAGCTTTGTTCCTAGATCCAAATGAAAGTCCATCCAGAAAAGGTTCCAATGTTATTTCAGTGATCACGGGACGTGGGAATAACAGCCGCGGAGGAAAAGCTCGGATCAAGCCCGCCATATTGGAATATCTCAAGAAAAACAATTACAGGTAACTGGTAGCCTTAATCAAATCCTCTCCGTGGTTTTAGACCCGTGAAGTGTGCAAGAAAACCCTCTATTAAGGCTCTTTTGTGGGAGTTAGGCCAGTTGGTTTTCACTAGCGACGCAAAGATCAGCAGAAGCAGCACACGCAGGCGCATTTACTTGTTGTTAATTAGTGTCTATTGTTCGAACAAAAGGCTCTAATAAACAACAAGCTACTGAGTTTGCGTATGCTTCTTGTGCTTATGCTTGCGTCGATAATGAAAACCAGGCTTTAATGAGGGGAAACAGGTGTGCACTAGTGAGCGGTGTAGATAACTAGGAAGAGATACTTATTGTCCAGTAGGACAAGGGGGTCTGAGGCTAGCTGTCCATTTGGGGTCCTGACAGCCAATAAAAATGTGAGCCTCTGCTCTCTACGGCTGGTGCGTCTCCATCACGCCGGTCTTGCCAGGGGTATGGCTTCAAATCCCGTTTAGGCCATGAATTTGTCTGTCTTCGTAAAGAGCATTTTTTTCAGTATCAGGTAGTTTTGTCACTAATCGCAAGAGACACAGAAAATAATGGTGTAATGTACAATTGCTGGTGAACGCCGAACAAAGAACCTAATGTGATATCTTTCGTTTTTATGAAAAGCCATAACTTTTGTATGTAATCTTTATTCTTTTGGTCTTGAAGCTTTGTCTTGCTGTGTGGTTTGGTCATTATGCAGTGAGGTTTTGTCATTATGTGGAAGATGTTGTGTTATTATGTTACGAGGTTTGATGGCTACGTGTTGCGTTTCCATCATGATGTGTTGAACTCTTGTTTTGACGGCTTGTGTTTACATTTTATGTGGTGAGGTTCTTTTATGACGTCGAGTTTCTCCCTTTATGTGATAATAAACACAGCACGTCAAAACAAAACCCCAACACATCATGATGGAAACAACATGCACGTAACCAGCAAACCCCGTCACATGATGACAAAACCACACCACGTAATAATGTTGCCAAAGTACACTATAAACAAATTGCGATTTTGAGACGGCAATACCACATTATATTGACGGCTAGTTGGGAGAAAATATATTCCGTACAAAACGACAAAGACCGAAAGAATGTAAGGTTTTCGTCCACCAAAAGGGTGATGATGACATAACGTGAAAACCCGGCATCTATTGCCAGGGTTAGGAGCTCACTTCTAGAAGCTACGACTCGTGTCCATTTTGACAGATCGTTTTCTCAGATCCGGGGGCCAGTTTCTCCAAAATACTGAAAACTTTTCACGCCTTGAAAAGCCGTTCACGAAACTGCCAGCCACAAAATGATTGTGGAGTTTGATGAGTTCTGACAAACAAGAAGAAACGAGAATTTATGTTTTGGGACTTTCGAGATACGGACCTCTGGTCGTTGTAGATTCGTGTCCGCTTTGTGTTTTTTTTAGTTTAAATTACGCACATGTGATGTAAACGGGGATAATGTGCGTTGACTGGCTAAGGGATAAAACACTTCGCAGGAAAGAGGTGATAAATATAGACGGTCTGACGAAACGACAAGTGCAAGGAAAGATTTGGAAATTGTAGACTCTTGTTCCAATGTTTGATTCTTGTCACGGTGTCCTAGTCAAGGATCCTGTCAAGGACCATTCCCAAATTGTAATGTGTACCAGAAAGAACAGAGGTGGCGCCGTGGTGAGAGCACTCACCTCTCACCGATGCGGTCCGTGTTCTATTCCAGTCTTGTCGTCAAATGTGGATTGAGTTTGTGCGTTCTCTACTCTGCTCTTAGAGGGTTTTTCTCCAGATAAATTGGTTTTCCCCTCCCCTCCCTCAAAAACCAACCTACGAATAGACCTGAGTTCATTTGATTTGATTAGAAGAGGTGTCCCCAGTTAGTGTCCCTGTGCTAAATACAGTTGACGCTTAAATAAAGTTCATTATTGTAACTACATCACTCAAAGAATTGCATAATACCATTTGTTCAAGTACGCAGGCTAATCATTGTCTTGTCTTCGTGTTCATGGGCCAAAAGATAAATTTCACATCGTGGTTGTGATCGTCAACTTGCTTGCTTACTTAGGGTTAAAATCTGACTGAAAATGTGTTTTAATCTGTGTAGAGCTCTTATGCTCAGCGGTCTTACGTGTGACGCATGTCACCTTCTAGACCGTCTAGACCCTCGTGATCATTAAAAATCTGAATGAATATGTGTTTTAATGTTTGTTGAGCGCGAATGCTCAGCGGTCTTACGTGTGACGCATGTCACCTTCTAGACCCACGTGATCATGTAAAATCTGACTGAAAATGTGTTTTAATCTGTGTTGAGCTCGTATGCCCAGCGGTCTTACATGTGACGTATGTCATCTTCTAGACCCACGTGATCATGCATGAGCCCCGTAAGTTAATCACCTGGAATATTGACAAAGTTCGATTCCAGGTGTTTTTTTGGTACATTGCCGCCTTGTTTGGTGAGCAAGGATGGTTTAGCGCTGATTGCACTCATCTCCCATCAATGTGGCCAGGGTTCGATTCCGGACTCGTGGCCAAATGTGGGTTAATATTTGTTGCTGGTTCTCTACTCTGCTCCGAGAGGTTTTCTCTGGGTTTTTCGGTTTCCCCTCTCCTCAAAAACCAACATTTCTAAATGAGTGGCGCTTCCAGAGTAAATGTCGTTCGTTTGTATATTTCTAAAACAATGGATAGCGTTGAACGCGCGCGCTGATTGGCCATTCAAACCCCGGATATCTTTTGTTATTATTCAACACATTGTGACAATGTCTAAATATGGTCATAGCGCGCTCAATATTCGTCGTGTGTACTCAACGTATATCCTGCGATATACGTAATTTTTTGTGTCGCTTAGAAAAATGGTAGTTTTCCAGCTTTTTTTTTTTTTTTTTTTTTTCAATAAACGTTGAAAATTGTGCTTTGTTATCAATGTGTTGAATAATAAAACAATTATCATGCTCAGTCTTGCGGAATACCGCCTGATTTTAGTCAATTCGGCCCACGGCCTCGTCGGCTAAGTATCAGGCGATATTCCGCGCGATTTCGCAGGATAATTGTTAACCATTCACCTCCGAGGAGCTCGCGCGGAATTTGCGCCCGAAAATGTTATAGTCTTTGCAGGAAGAAATGGGTTAAAATCATCTTTTTGTGCTTTATTATCTCACTGTTTTAGTATATACTAAAACAACTATTCACCTCAGTATCGGTAAATATCCACCACTAGCCACCTCCACTTCGGTGAATGTTTGCTAATTATTATTATTGTAAAATTTATTCATTTATTTATTTATTTATTTATAATAGCCCACTTTCGATATATTAAAATTCAGTCCTAAACAAAAGGCATCATATCGAGGCTCTGGGGAATAAACTCATACAACTCCTTATATTTATTCCCCAGAGCCTCGAGATGATGCCTTTTGTTTCGGACTAAATTTTAATATATCTAAAGTGATCTATTATGAGATGTCATAAGAATTATTTAGAAAGCTTTGTTTCCCCTCTCTTTCGATGTTTTCTTTTTCGTTTTCATAGGTATACGGAACCACATCCAGGCCAGGTGAACGTTCATCTTTAGCGTGAATATTTTACAGTTTGTCTGAAGACATTTTTAACGTAATGAAACGGGATCAAATCCTTTACTTTAAACCGATTTTTATATCTTCCCGGCTGGCCGGCTGTAAATTAGGTTTTTTTTTCATTTTTACAGTACATACACGCATAACTGGTTGTCTGATAAGAAAATGAGCCTTGATTAACAGGGCCTCCACAGACGAGGGAAGTTGTTATCGACAATTATTGCCAGTCGACAACTTAACAGGGGCACCCATATAGTTCAAAACCATTAAACATAACACTGTCAAACGTATTTTAGTATTTAAACGGTAGATATAGGCATATTTTTATCCCCTAAATTTTTTTCATCTGTTCGGATTTCCTAGCTGAAATTCCAGTGATCCGAAAATTATAGGTATCAAAACTTACCTTTTCGAAAATTTCAGCCAAAAAAAAGGCTCCCGAAAATTCTACGTGACCTTTTTAGGGTAAAAATCCGTTGAAAATGAGCAATTATACCATTTTTTAGATGTTCGAAAATCCTAGGAGAGGCAAGCAAGCAAGAAATTTTACAACAAATGTTCCGAAAATTCTAGATCTCAAATCGTCTTCCGAACAGTTATTTTCCGAAAATTTACGTTGGGTGCCCCTGGCTTAAGGACGGTGCCTACTAATTCAATGCATTTTTTGCGTGGCTTATGAATATGCTGGAAAAGCAAATCTTAACGAGTGTTACAAAAAGAAAATTGGCGGTAACCACGCATTTTTCAGAGATAATTAATCAGCATATTTGTAAAAAGCTTTAAAATACAAAGCAATGTATGGCGTTCTTTCCCAAAATGAAGCTCAATTATCCATGAAAAATGCATGGTCAGCCCCAATTTTCTTTTTAGATACCAAGGACAAAACGGCCGAGACTAGTTGTTATCGACAACTTTTTAGCTGTCGATAACAAAAAGTTATCGATGATAAAACATCTTGCGTGTGAATCAAGTTAATCAAGCCGTCGACAACAAAGTAGTTTTCCTCAGGGCGTCCACAGACGAGGCAAGTTGATAGCGGACGACTATTTCCCGTCGACAGCTTTATTGAATTGACAACTGTTAGTGTTTATAGGAAATGCGTTTCTACATAGTTTAGTATGTTTTTCGGGAGCCTAAGCAAAGAGAGACAATAAATGAAGAACCGCCGACTTTAAAATGAGTTTGTGTCCCTACGAAATCATAGGCTAAGTATTCGATAACACACTCAGGCGGCAGAAAGGGAGTTGCCGATAACAAAACGGCCGCGTCTGTCATCAAATGGAGTAGTTTTCTTTTGAAAAGGGAAGACTACTTTGTTGTCGACAGCTTGATTTTCGCTATTTGAAGTGTAGTCGTTGATTCACACACGCAATGTTTTGTCATCGATAATTTTTTGTCGTCGACAACTAAACGATATCGATGACAAATTGCCTCTTCCGGCTGTGGAGCCCCTAAGTTTCAAGGGCACCAAACGAGCATATTCAGCCAAAAGCCTTTGAAAGACATTTCTAGGCTCCTGGTCCTAACGCCGAAATTTGTAGGGAATGATGTCTTCATTTTAGAAGTTGGTAGCTGAATGGTACCTTCTAAGAACTTCCAACCGAACTATTTGCTCATCCGAAACTGGTACATGACCTTTTTAAGTGCCAAAAATTTCTAAAAAATACCCCTTCGAGTCTTTTAGGTGATGTTTTAGCAAAGAAATCTATAGCTGTCAACGTAGAACCGAAATTCTTAGAACAGATTGACTCTCTCGAACACATATTTCACCGAAGATTATCGTTAGGTGCCCCTGAAGTTGCGAATTGACTACCTCCTCTTCTCCTTTACAGCTATTCCCAGAAATACAGGATAATGAGATGCAGATTGTGTAATAAACGAACTGCCCTCTTTCCCTTCTCTTCAATTTTCTCAATTACTTATCTGCAGAAATGTCACCCACCCTAACTCTTCGTTTTGTTGCAAACTGGCAGATAGCGTTTAGCCTTCCAAAGACACTTTGTGGTGTTTATCGAAATCAGTTGAGCTTGCATCTGATTAGCTGTATCTCTGGAATAACTTGTTTTTGTAAGTAGCTCTTAGACTCACAATTATCATTTTGTGGAAGACCAGAGTGATTCAAAACTACCGGTTAGATATTTTAAAATGAAATTCATGATACAACTTAAAGTTTGTAGTCCTGGTAAAGTTGTTCTCTTAACAGTGGTTTTATTTAGATGAAACATTTCCTTGAATTAAGGCTTATTCAAATTATTACTCTCGCCATTCAATTTCCTACGGATTACGTCCGGTGGGCTGATGGCTGATCTCTTGGGCTTCTTCTCCCACTCCAAAATCTGTGCAATTGGCGTATGTCGCATGAACTCTATTTTTGCCAATCTTTGTTTTTCCTCTGCTCTTTTTCCTAACCCTCCATAAACCAGCATTTTAAAAGATTTACCTTGTTAAGGGTTGTCCGGGAGGGTTGTATTCATCAATGGTGATTCGGGAGTAGTAGACACGAACAGATATCCAAGTCGAACCTACCACCTTCCGATTACAAGTTCGAATTTTCTTCCACTGAGCTGCAGGAGACTCGTGGGGGCGAAGCCATTGAACTGTAGGTTCTGGTCATAAATTATCCTTCTACACTACGAAGACTGAAATTTTCAAAAGTTCGTGGTCTTAAAGTGTTATAAAGGGTGATCTGTTTCAGTTATCAATGGCGTTGCTGTTTTAGCCCGGTCATGGCAGTTTACGCCTAAGTTAACTATTTGTTACAAGTAAAATGCCATTTCGATACAGCTTGTTTTGGGAAAATGAGGCTATATATTAGACAGTTTTCAGATCATTTCTTACTCGAAGCTCGAATTTTCGTCATTCCGTAACTTGATATCACACAGGAATAAGTCGGTCACCGACCTTCACCTGGCAAAACAATAATCTACCAATGCGTGGTTGAAATTGATTTCTTCCGTGGTTGATGACAACATTTGATCCATAACTGTTCGAAAGGAAATTTCTAGACAAAAATGAACTGCCATAATAGGATTATGTAGCCAATGAATCTCACCAAGAGTCATCCGACAACCGAATTACATATACTCTCAGTTCCGCGGGGTTTACTTTAACAGCGGGGAGAAAGTCTATGACCGCTATATTGCGGGTGCCCCGGTCGGAAAGAATTGAAATATTTATTTTTATCACTAGGCTTTGGGGTATGTTTGGGCAAGATTTACGACGTTTATTTCCCACGTTCCGTGAATTACTTTGTCATCTCGGAAGTCCATCTTTATTATTTTTCTGTAATTGCATTCTTTCCATTTTTTTCTCATCACACTGAAGTGATTAACGAGATTTTACATAAATCACATCTTGTATGAAGACCGCAATCTCAATCTCTCATTCTGTCATTTCAACCTACGGGTAAATTTTAATTAGTTTTTCAATACCATTACCAAGATCATGTCATGTAAACAAGAAGTCGATCGAATTGAACTGACATCGTGGATGTTCATGAGACTAATACGCGCTACAGTGCGCGGTTTTGTTTGATACTGAACGCGTTTTAATGAGCAAATAAGTTACGTTCTGGATTTTATAGGGCGAATTGAAACTACCAGTACCGCGCTTTTGGACTGTTAAACACTGAGTTGTTATTCATTTCTACAGAGATTCAATATTCCTTGATAGAGCTCGACTTGTTTGGCCCTGATCCATTATTGAAGCTATAGCTTGTTCAGTCCAATCACATTGTCTGTAAGTCCTCCATTTATGGTTCAGCCTTTTTGTTGTAAATCTGTTTGTTTTCAATTTACAACATGTGAAATTCAACTTCTGGCTTTAATGGTCACAAGGAGAATATTCAAAAAAGGGACATCGGGAATCGAAAAGAAATGAGTTTCAATCGATACAGAGAACACCAGTTTCGAACATTCCAGGTAATTCCATGCCCAAGCATCTTGGGCTGGTAACTCCGCTAATCAGTGAATTCGTGGGCTCGTTGATCTCCAGTTGGAGTGCATCACGGATAAACACGACAAACCAAAGAGAGAGAGAGAGACCATTTTGAATATTTAAAGCCGTTTAAAAGTGATTTTCAAATCGTGATATGTATTTGTATGCTCTGCTTAACATTCGTGTTGATTCTGCATTTTTACTTTCGTTTCTTTTCTTCTAAAAGTTCCATGCATGAGGTAGCGTGCTTTCAATAAATGCACTGCAATTTAACTTTTATGCATCAGTTGGTGCGAACAATGCACAATTCTCCCTTTGACATGGTGTAAATTGTTTTTGGAGCTCTTACGAAGTTTTTTTGTTGGAGTAATGAATACGTTTTATTACTTTATTAGCTGTTAAGAGTTCTCCGCCCTTTGGATGAATGAATCGTTTCCACCTTAAGTCGTAAATTATATGCGATTCATTGTACGTGGGACTTTGGAATTTCTAGTTCTTTTGGCCACGGATGATTTAATTTTGAACAATGTAGCAGAGCCTTCTCACGTGTTTGTTGCTTTCCCAGGCACGTACTTGAGTCGATTCATCCAGAACTCTGTTATACAACAATAATCTACGCAGGACTTGAAAATTCATTCGCTGGCGCGTTATGTTCGCGGTTATTTGCGCTCTTGTCGTGATTTAGCGGGGTTTTTTTGCCTTAGCAAACTGAAAGTAGTTCTTTGTGGATAAACTGACATCAAGCATTGTGTCGGCTCTTCATTTCCCCGCCTACTTATTACCCAATTGTTATGTTTACACGTTACTCTTTTTGTGATAACTTTCTCGTGCTTTTCAGCTGTAACTTCCTGTGTGCAGTCATTATCGAGAAATTCTCCGCCTTTTTATAGCTTAAGCTGGAGCTGAATGCGATCTGCAAGGTGTCAATTTGTATTCTTCATACCACGCTCTATTGTAAAAGAATTGCTATGATCAATACAAACGTGTTCGCTATACGCCTCGTAGCACAAGCCAATCTCATTGACTTAAAGCAAAGAAAACGCCGGAACTTCTTGTTTTTGAAAAGCGGAAACATTTCCTGCTGCGGTTTTCAAACTCTTGTCGCGTATCTCTCATCAAGTCACTTGTACAAGATATAAGTGATACCCAGAGCGGAACAGCAGAGAAATCCACCGAGGGTTTGATGAGGTCGCGAACGTGAACTGGGCAATTATTTGTAGAACAAACATTTTCTTCCGCAAACAACACAGAGGTTGAACGTTCAATTCGCACATCGAGCTGTCAAGTGATTTTTCCAGCACTGTACACAGATAAGTGGCTGTAAATGCATATTATAGCTGAAGAATTAAACACGTCTGATAACTAACGCCCAGTTTCGCCTGCACAAACGCAAGCATTTCAAAACTCTTTCCGAGTTAAGACTGGCCATTGCTTCTTTCACCGGCTTACTTCCTTGTCAAGTCTTGGGTAAGTTAGCGATTGCAGTATTTTATCCATTCGCTTGGTATTTATTTGACTTTGTTTGAATCTAATATCAATACGTTTTTATTTCACATGATTGTTATTAGCAAACTTGCATACCTTTGATATTGGTTTCCGTCAGCAACCTGCATAAAACAAGGCTTCAGTGAGTAAACTTGTCCCATTTGCTTCAGATTTCGTCCCAAGCTGTCCAAAGATGCTCCACATCGGCACCTGGTACTCCACTCGGATTATTGCTATCACGTTCCTGCTGTCAAGCCTATCACTCGGTTTCTCAGCAAAGAGACAAGATTATAAGGAAAATGCACGATCAAATCCATTACATTCTAAGTCTTCAAATCCAGCAAACCTGCTGAAATCTGCAGTGAGATCAGAAATTTGCGAGGGTTCTAGTCCGCCGATATTGCCCCCGAGTTTCATACTGCCAAGTTTCTACCTATGGTCAAGGCGAGCTATGATGCTTTTGCAGATCTTGCCAGACGGCAGCATAAACGGAACTTTGACGTTCGGTCCATACGTTAAGCGTTTTCATTTTCCTTCATTGTTCTCCAGCATTTCTACTGATATAACGGTCTCTTTAATTCTTTCCAAGTCACTGATCTTCTCCAATGCAAAAGCTTTGCAACATGTTGCGTGCAATAATTATTCAGTTCTTCATGCGCCGGCGTAAAGCGCGCAATTTTAAATTTAAAGGTTAAAAAGCCAAAAGAGATGAAGAAGATCAAGTTTATTAAACTAGGGGCTTCAACGTTATATTCCTCGATTACGTGGGCTGAAATAAATCTCATAAACATGGTTATTAGGAAGTGCTTTGTATTTGTTTTTTGGCTTTGGTTGCGCTGCTTTTGCCGGCTGTAGTCACGGTCTTCAATATTTATTATGATTCTACGCGGATCTCATGGTTTCAACGAAGAAAAGGAGAGCAACCAGGGATAGAAGACTAGGTAAGGCACCCAGCGTGTGTTGTTTATTCCCCCATTGAGAAGCAAAGAAACGTTATAAGATAGAACTGCAAGGAGATGATCCCTTAGGCAGCCTTTACGTAGTCAATCGCACTCCTTTGTGATAGCTTTATTTTTAAACTCGTATAGGGAAGGTGTTGCTTTCACTAAAAGAAAATTAAACACAGTTTGGGGGGTTATTTGGGAAAGAGTTGAGTAATTAATCATGACGTCTTTAGACGATCTTCAATTAGTCTTTTTTTGTCGTGTCCCAAGTGTCCGTTCTCTTCTCTTCACTTGTGTTAATGTCACATATGCATAAACAATTATAACGTGTCATGGACTCTGTAACTGACGCAAGTCAGTAAAGTGAATATGTAGAATACCGGTATCCTTGGTTGAAAAATCATTGAACATTTTTTAATGTACAGCAAATGAAGCACACCCGTTAATTGGATTATGTGATGAGGAAGAATCTTGGTATTTTATGTTTCCTTAACTTAAGTGTCGGCCTCCTCTTAAGTCAGGCGGCATTAAGTTGTTTTGAATACCGTTTTTTTTTTTTGTTTTTTTTGTTTTTAGTCGATCACTGACCAAGACTCTACGTTTTCGAGAATCGCTTTCCTCGTAACATCTTGCACTTGCACGCACTCAGCAACAATTAAAACATTGCTACTAATTAGTAGCAGAGATAAATAAAGATGATGAGAAAAATAACTGCCTGAAATAAATATCCTAAACGGATCCGTTGAGTAGCTTGTCGAAAAATGCGCATATTGGTCAAGTGTTGTTACTGCATGATGTTACTTTAAGTTAAACGCTTACTTTTAAGAGTTGAGCCTCTGTCATGCTTTTCAGTCAAGCAGTGTTAGTATATCTGCACACCAAACCTTTTTGTAATAAATGTGATTGGCTCATTTCCACGTCACAGTTTCAGTTCTTGAACGAAGTTCTTACCAACTACTGAATGTTGAAACCCACTAACTGTCGCTTTTAATACTTGCACAGAATGCATCTTTGAGCGGCAGAATTGAGAGTAAACCCATTTATTGTAAGAAAATCCATATTCAGTCATTTGTCTCAGTTGCCTTTTGCGTTCCTGGCCCCTCTTCATTCAGGCGTTGTCCAGTTCGGCCAGTTCTCTCACAATTCTTATCGCTACGGAAAATTGTCCTTGAAGAATGAAGCTACTACGAGCCGGATCCCTTCGCAGTAAACCTGAGAAAAAGTAGTTGTTATTTACTTGTTCTGTGGAAGCTTAGATACACTTGGGTGATAAATTCAGGTTATCTTTTTGTATTGAACTTTTTTGACGAAGGAGATTGGTAGTCAAGTATATTGGATCTGAAAAAGCAAGTTTAACTTTAGACTAGGGCACGAAAAATCATCACGGAAGCGAATGACAGGGCTCATGATGCTCAAGATCCGGCCCGGCATGCGAAATTAACTGGAGGTTGCTATTTCAATGAATTTTAGTTATTCTCGAAAATGCTCAATCAAGAAGATTAAATTTGATTTCTTTAATTCGCTGAGGAGGGCTTTTAAATTTCCAGTGTCAAGTGTTGAGTACTTGGAAGTTCTTGTTCTCATAAAATACGCATGACAATAAAGCATCAATTAAATCGAGGGGCTTCTCATGAATATAGGGCCTGGACCATTCTGTGGTTCGGCGAACCGAACAACTTCCTCACGTACTTTATGCACTTGTGTTAGGCTTCACATGGTCGTGAAATTCTATCATCCGTTTCCTAGTGGAGAATCATGTATGTTTTACAATAGCAGCTCTGTTATGCTCTTCTTAAGCAAGAAGTTGGGGTACAACAGTTGAATGCAAACTACCTTTTGGCTCATAGCCAAATCGGGGAATCTTACTTCTTTACTGTTGTTAATGCTGTTAATTTTCCTTTTATCGATATTGATTTTTTTATCTCTTTTCCTTGTGTCAGCCAAACTGAATATCGAAATAGTTGGAAAGTGCATGGTACGTCTCCAAGGTGTTGTGAGCCAGCGGTATCTCGTCATGGAAACGAATGGGACACTCGTCAGTAAGGTGTGTATTCTACTGCGAGTAACGCACACGGATTCTCTCTATTCCCCAGGAATCCCTGAAACTAACAAATGCACAGAAAATCCCAACATAACCTTCTCTTTGAATTTACGATTATCGTTAAAACGCAATTTCCTCCAAAATTGTGATTATAGTTAATTTAGAGCACTGTTCCCCAGGACTTGCTGTAAACGGGCAAGGTACAAAAAGAATTACCCATGAATCGGTTTGAAAGCAGTGCTTCTGGCTTCCTATCACTTGACAACTACACTAACCTTACAATTTCATGTTTATAAGCGTCTTGTAGAGGATATCACTACTCAACAATGATTAGACCTAAGCCCTTTTTTTAAAGTGTTTATCTTTAACATGAAGTTTGGAAATCGATCTTTCCAAATTGTTTCTTAGCGAGTGATTGCGTAGATGTATGCATCAATTTAAATCTACGCATTTTAAGTTCAATTTGAATTCAAGCAATCAGAACACTCCATTTCCGTAGGCCAAAAGCGCCTAAAATGAGTGTATAGTACTACTCGCAGTGAAAAGAACAACGCCCTTTTGTCACCCCACAAATGCGACACAAGCCAAGCGAAGAACTTTTTTATCAAATAGCCGCTTATCACTTACAGCGAGTGTTTGGCCTGGTCACTGGGTTGCAATATGTCTTTTCAACTTTCAATCCTGGATTTTTTTTGGGCTTCTTTGCAAATCTATCAAGACTATCACCGAGTCTGAGGTGAATCAAATTATGCATTTTCTTTAAACCAATCAATTTCTTCGTCTTTTCCCTCGACAAAACCGCTTGCGGCCATTTTGAAAAAACCGCTTAGGTGATTATCGCGTAATAATCACCTCAAGTGCAACCAATCAGCTCAGAGCATTTTTATAAATCACCAATGTATTTATAATATGGAAAGTCGTTTGCATATATTAATATAATGCTCTAGGGATTTGCAAATGATGAATATAAGGGCCTCTTTACACGAGCCCGGGTTGTTTTTTACCCCGGGTTGAATCACCGCGGCGGGTAACCCTTTTGCAGTCAAATGTTTAGAAGTGTTACATGAAAACAGTAGTCAAACCGGGTCAGCCCCCCTTGCCGGGTAACCCTCCTCAAGACACGGGTTGACCCGGCTAGAAGGGTTGGAATATGTAGAACATCTTCGTGTAAACACTGGCGTATCTGACCCGGGACTGTTTGAACATCTTTTTTTTCGCGGTTCAGCGTTCTCGCCCATGCGCAGCCTGTACCAAAATGGCTGATTAACACAAATTGATGATTGTTATGATTGCATAGTTCGTCGCCATTTTCCTCACTGACAAGTAGTCACTAGCCCTTTCAACCCAGCAAAAGGGAACTGACCCGGGTCAGCCGAGAATGACCCAACCCTCACCCAGCTCGGGCTCATGTAAACGTAATATTCGACGCTTAACTGACCCGGGTCGGTGTCCAACCCGGGCTCGTGTAAAGAGGCCCTAAAAGGCCACGTTGGGCCCACCCCCTACACTCTACTCTAGGCCGCCGTTTAGTTTAGGTCTAGCGAGCCGCCCTCCCCCCCCCCCCCCCCCGGGAGGAAACCGGGTTTCTTTTTGGAGCGATTCCCCGTACCTTATTTACATTTCATGAATAACAATACCCAGCGCGGAATATTATAGCCTAGCTCTGAGCGCGCCGAGCACCATAATTAAGAAAATATGGTAACCCATCGATACAAAAAATTTTGGTTTCATAGCCAGGACGTCATCGATCGTCCGTACGTACGTACGTCCACCCCTCCATGTATGCCAATGTGACCAGTATCATACTAGTTTACAGCATACATCTTTGATATTAGACATCCATATACCTGTCAAAACAAGGCACCCGCTGACCAGTATCACGTGACCATATCGCGGCCTTGAACTGACAAAGTTTTTTTAGCACGATTCCTATTTGCTGGCTATTGACAGTGGACTTTTCGATTCGCTCGCTGAGGGTGTGCTTGTTTTTAATTTAAAACTCATGCGGTTCAAGAAAAATTCATTGCAAAACTGGTGAATTCCAAAGTAAAGTTCACTCGCAAAACCGACATCGTACTCATCGCTTCGTGATTCGTGCGATATCGGTTTTAAGCGTAAAAGGTACCGTGGAATTCACTAGTTAGGCAATGAACTTTTCTATAGAAGAAAGCAAAGAAAGTGATTTAATTATTAAAGCAGCAACCGGAAACGTCAAAACGTGGATAATTCTAAAGGCAGTAAGAATAAATAACCAGGGAGCTCCGCTTTTAGGCTTGGCTAAATCTATATATTACTAATTCTCAATAACACTCTTTTAGGCTGAACCAGACGAGGAGAAATCCATTTTCACTTATCAACTCCAGAAGGACTTTTATACTTTTAAAAATGGCAAATATTTCATTGCATTCAAGCAAGGTGGAAAACTAAAGAGGGTTAAAGCCAACGAAAGCGGCAGAAACCCCAGGAAACATACTCGGTTTGTGTTGTTCAGTAATGGCCTGTCCAGGAAAAGAAGATACCCAAGCCAACTCTTTGGGGCTGACATACAGTAAAGAAGCCACGCCGCTGACAGAAAATATCTCAGTTTAGAACTTTTTATTTTTCGTTATAAGTCCAAATCGATGATAATCTGCGAAGGAATTAAGACATCAACTTAGTTGAATTGTGTCATTGGCTACAACCATTGCTTTATGACTCCTTAGTTGTCATTTAATTGGACAGAAATTATTTTCAACTTGGCGAGTCGTTAACTGAAGCTTTCGACTTTTGATCAAAGTTTTTTTGGACAGCGAGCAAGCTCTCCGTCCCGCAAAATGTGGGGCAAACGAATAGAGAGCCATCTCGTGTGTTACATCTCGGATTTCCTGTTCGCAGACTCCAAATATATCATTTGCGTTTCGTGGCGGCTTTATCTTCGTGATTTGCTGAAGCAAAAGCGTATTTGTTGTACACTGCCGCCTTTCTGTAGAGCAGAAAATGTCATTAAGACAAAGAGTATACTTTTATTTAAATTTACATTTTACCGTCACGATGTAATGTTAGGTCATAGTAAATGATGATGCTTTACTTTATTTATGCAACTGTAAAAAGTAATGGTTAACGAAATAAATTATTGTGGTATACCCATGATTACTGAGTTCTCATTTGTGTTTTTCTTTTTTATATAATTATTTGAAGGTGATTTGATCAAACTTTTGTCTTGTTTCGTCATTTTCATTTCAAGTGGCGATAATTTTATTGTTTCCACAAGCAAAACGATAATTTCAAAACAGCAAGCAACAAGCCCTTCTAAACCCGCCCTTTTAAAGTGGTACTATGACCAAAAAATGAATTCTTCTTTTTCTTTGGATTTCAAAACTATGATAACTGAATAATAGGTGACCCAACTTAAGATTTGAAAAGGAAAACTGTTTATTTTAACTGGAATTTTCCTATTTAATATAATGGTCCGCCATTACCATCCTGGGAGACCAAGGGGCAGTCAGTCGAGACGGGACGAGAATCGGGACTGGCGTAAAGTTTTCAAGTAAGGCGAGAAAAGCCTTACTTGAAAACTTTACGCCAGTCCCGATTCACGTCCCGTCTCGACTGACTGCCCCTGGGTCTCCGGCGATGTCCATTACCAACTTTGAGATCTTGAGAGAGCTGGATCGAGGAGAAAATGACATCAAAGACTCATCAGCTGAATTATGATGCAGCACGGGAATTTCGAGCTCTCAGACTTTTAAAGTCGTGTTTTTCGTATGTAATAAGCTGCGTTTACGCGCAGAAATTTTAAGCTTGTGAGTAAATGACGTCACTTTCCCTAGATCCAACCCTCTGAGGTCAAATCAGTCAGTTTTGAGCGTGAGAAATGGCGGACCATGAAATCCAAAACTTATGCTCAAAGTAAATAGCCTTTGGATAAAAATCAAAGCTCAAGATTTTGCCATTCAGGAGTTACACAAACACTTTCAAA
>NC_090891.1:47996905-48006905 GCF_036669925.1 Montipora capricornis | reverse complement strand
TTATCCATATTCATGCAGAGCATAGGGGAATAAGGCCTCCTTATGTGACATCTATTCCCAAACCTGAACAACACAAATAATCTATCTCTTGCATGGAGAAGAAATTTTGACTTAAGGCTGTGAATATCAGCTGTTATTATGCGTGATCAAAACAGAACTTTTTCTCGCAGTTCTTCGATGGCTTCACCGAGAGGGACAGGGCCTCGAGTTCCGTCAGTAGAGGCGCTAAAGATTATGGGTAATCTCGAAGAGGAGGAGAACAAGCGAGTGAAATCAGATGGCGCAAAACCGTGGTTACAAGGCCCACACTCTCTCTCACGTCAGAGCTGCCGCTTTGAACTACCCATGGACATGCGCGTCCTAGAAGAACTTTCTCCTTTACAGTATGTGTCTCAGTTCTGTCGTGTTAGTGGTCGCCGAAAAACACTTTTCAGACATTATTTTACCAAAAATGATCGTGATAGGGATGGCAACGTCAACAGAAGAGAACTTCATAGTGCGCTACGGGATTTGTACGCTCAGTCGATTAATTCGGAACAAGTGAATGCTATTTTTGACCTCCTTGACATCGACAAATCCGTACTTGCATTTGACCTCGACGTCTTCACGGCTGTAGCAGCGTTCTCTGAGCGATATTTGTATTATTGCTACAGTTTAGCCGTGCTAGATGAAAGTGAAAAACGAACGGTCTTGGAAGAGACTGATTTCTGTGCCTTGCGGTGGAAACTGGAGGGGTGTCAAATCAGTAACAAGTTACAACATTTGCTCTAAGTATTGTGAAGTATTAAACCAGTATTTAATTAAAGCAAATGAAGTGCTTAGCCCCGACTTAAGACGTTTTACTCATCGCGTCGTGACAAGAAATCCTGCTCACAATGGCAATGGGCGAGAGGATAACTGAACACTGATGAGATGCTCTCCGCATTGAGTTATACAAGAACTGCAGCATGGAGGAGTTAGTTTGCCCTGTCTAGGTTCTTCATAGACAAAATGTCCTACTAGTCTGTGGGCGCTACAATGTCAAGCGCCTCATAGAAGAAACTCAAGAATTGATGATTACTAATGGTAATAGGACTGAGTGGAGTCCAATTCGGTCTGTAATCATATGAGTCAGCCTGCATACGGGTGATAACAAAATCGGAAGACCGTGCAGCGGGAGTCCAATTTGTTCATCTCCAGTATAATTGGCTGAGTAGACTAAACAGTGATTGATGCATTTCGATCCGTCCATAGGTCTAAGGTCCGTTCGTGTTTCGTGGAATACGTCGGGCAGTACTGTGATTGACTAAAATCGTTCAGTTTGTTGTTTGTCTGTTGTTGATGTCGTCGATAAGTTGTTTCCAGGGGGTAGGAAGTTGTAGGCATAGGTTTAGTGGTGTCGGTTTTAAGTTGGTAAACCAGCTTTCCAGTGCGATTCGTTGGTAGTAGTTAGTGCTGTAGGTAACGCATTCAGCAGAGTCCCAGTCGATTCTGTGGTATGTCTGTAAATGGTGTTAGGCAATGTTATTGTTAATGCCACCGTTCCTTGTCGTTCGACTGTGTTAAGTAAGTTTAGTGTTGAAATTTCTACCGGTCTCACCGATATCAGTGGCCTTGCAGTCACTTATATTATTATATGGTGAGACCGGCAACTGTCGTCACAAACAGTCCTTCTCAGGACTTCACCCACCCGAACGATCTTACTTTACTTAAATTGCACCTAAACTTCAATATTTTTCGTTCCTAATGTAAGTCTCTCCATCCAAAGGAAACGTGTGTTACCCAGAATTTCGCTTTTTATTTCGCGTGCAAGCCACGTAAACTCGGCAGAACTAGCAGTAATTTGGACCCACGACCGTGATGCGAGAGGCATGGGTCTATTCTCGATGACTTAGTGAAAATCAAAGATCGGAGTCGTAAGCGGAG
Source organism: Montipora capricornis (assembly GCF_036669925.1). Taxonomy (NCBI): domain Eukaryota; kingdom Metazoa; phylum Cnidaria; class Anthozoa; order Scleractinia; family Acroporidae; genus Montipora; species Montipora capricornis. Next base: position 48,005,000 of record NC_090891.1, on the reverse strand, counting down.
TCATAAGCTCGGCGGAATCGGAGTCGGAAGAATCAGAACGTTCCCATTTTCTTTTCGACTCCGCTTATGACTCCGTCGCTTATGATCCAGTGAAAACTAGATTGTCGGAGTCGGAAGAAGCGAAAGAACCAACCAATCACAATGCTTGGAAGCGATCATCGTGATTGGTTTAGTCTTTCGCTTCTGCTTCCGACTCCGACAATGCAGTTTTCACTGGATCATAAGCGACCGAGTCATAAGCGGAATCGGTGTTCTGCTTCCGACTCCGACAGTTTGATTTTCACTAGATCGTATCGCTCTGCGTTTCTGAATTACGACTCCGACTCCGACTCCGACTTCCGTCGCTAGTGAAAACCAGCCTTAAGTTGTCCTTTTGCCCGTTGATCAGTGGTTAATCATAATCCTCCCGAGCGCATTACATCATTAATCACTAATACTTCACTAATACAATAATCACTAATACTCACTGACTTCACCTCCGTTTTGAACCTAGTTTGAGTTAAATTCAACTTAAAAGCGGCGAAAAGTATTTACAGCGATTACTAACCTGGTTTGAGGCGCGCAAGTATGGAAACTATGCACAAGTTTGATATTTACACGAACGACACCAAATTAGAACCTCGTTTAGTATATACTAAAACAGTGGATAGCGTTGAAGGATTGCTCTGACTGGCTACTCAAACTCCTTCGCTATTTACCTCCGAGCATCTCGCGCTGGATTTGCGCCCGAAAATATTGTAATCGTTACAGGAATAAAAGAGTTAAAATAATCCCTTTTGTGCTATATTATCTCAATGTTTTAGTACATACTAATACAACTATTCACCTCAGTGTCGGTAGAATGTGGTGGATATTTACCTCGCCGCGAATATCTATACTACTAGCCACCTTCACCTCAAAAATCAACTTTGTCTTGATTTGTGTTAATTGTTAATTTCAATTTACAGTGTCCCCAATTAGTGCTTCTTCGCTAGAACGACTAGACACTTAAATAAAGTTCCTTTCCTTTCCTTTTCGTGAATAGTTGTTAAATATACCAATAAAATAAATATTTATCCCACTCCTGTTGGTTGCGATCACACTTGAGAGAAATAGTGTAACACTAGTGTTGAAAGTACTCTAGTGTCAACTCTTTGGTGTTCCCTAAGGGAACACTGAACAATAGAACTTGATTTAACACTAGCGTTAGCTCCCTAATGCGACCGCAACTATTGTTAATGATACCAATCACTCAGTTACTGCAGATTATGAAGTAGAGTACAAATACTCTCAGTACTACTTTAGGAGATTGCTAAATCTATAGAGACGAAACTAAAATAATTAAATGTTGCAGTTTGACTAGAGAGAAAAAACTCTCTCACCACTGTGCCAAACCTGCACCCAAGCTTCAAATGCATCAGGGAAATCATCAGACTTAAGGCTACAAGAGATAGATGTGATAGAGAGCAGCAGAAGACTGAGTGACAGTCAGTCGAAATTGCGGCACAAGAGTTATCGTTTTAACATGGGCTTTAATGGTCATATTAATAAAGAAATGGAAAAAGTGGCCATTGATAAGCCCAAGAGAAAATAAGGGGACAGAGAAGGAGGCTCCCGGTCCAGCCCTTGGGATATGTCATGTCCACGAAAGTTATTTTTAGACGAGCGGAAGTCTTCCGAGACGTCCGCATGCAGGCCAACCTCGGTCCGATTATTGAAAGAAAAATATATTCATCAGCCTTCCACGTGTGCCATCATTTTCTCTTTTCACTAAGAACCTGAGAGCGAAGCAAGACTGCATGCGGACGCCTCGGAAGACAGACTTCCCCTAGAACAAAGACTTCCGCTCGTCTAAAAATAACTTTCGTGGACATAACATATCCCGGCCAACGCCTTGAGCCTCCCTCTCTGTCCCCTCATTTTCTCTTGATAAGCCCAGTTGACCAATTTTGACAAGGAAATTTTTGTATTAAAGGACCTAAAGTTTGCTTAAGTTATGCATTAGTATACCAGTATACATTTACGTGAATAAAAAAAGGCTTTTCTCTGTTTTCATCGTCACGTTACAATTTCACTGATTATCTTATTCAATGATATCCGTGAAATTTGGACACGATGGAATGTAAACGAAACTGAAATATTTTAATTTTTAATTTTTAATTTTAAAGGCCTTGAAGAAGCAGCATGTCATTTACAAATTGACTTCAAAAGCTAAAACAAATTTGTTAAACTTAAACAGGAAAAGAAAACAAACAGCGGTTACAAACATTTTCATTTTACACTTGACGTTTCGTATGTTGCAGCATACATCATCAGAAGTGACTTAAAACCCTCTCTCAATGAAAACATTGGTAGTGAGAAGCTTTTTCTTTGTTAATTTCTTCCCGAAGAATCGACTACCGGAAGTTACAATTTTATTATCACACTTTTAACTAGTCACCAGTCAGTCCTCGCTCTAGTTTTTTAAAATTCAGTGTAACAGTTTTAACCGTCACTTCTGATGATGTATGCTGCAACATACGAAACGTCAAGTATAAAATGAAAATTTTTGTAACCGCTGTTTGTTTTCTTTTCCTGTTGAAATTGAAATGGCCAAAGGACAAAAGTATTTATGTTGTTAAACTTAGTTAAATATTCAGTTTTAAGTCATTCCGCTTCGATAACGAGCCAGTTATTAGCTATCTTGAAAACTGATAAATTCCCGGGTGGTAGAGGTACTCAAATGATCCTATCACATTCTTTGTAAACTTTCGAACTTTCAAAGCATCATTGCCTGTCAGAGATTAATCTGGTTCATCGGGTTCAAATTTACAGACATATCTCATTATGCAATGCACTTTCAATATTCAGGACTTTGCTCTCGACTTACTGATTAGAAAACAATAGCTTTGTGCTAAAGAGGCAAAAAAATGTGACAAAGATTCCCCTATTTGACACGCTAACGATACTAGTTTCTCCGTAAGCTTGTATCCGCAGCAAGTAAAAATGACGAAATTCCTTTAATATCCTTTTCGTTGAAAGGTGTACGCTGAGCTGCTGGCCTCAACTTTGTCCGATATTGCAAATGGAGATTTATAGAAAAAAAGCAAGCAAAAGATGTCAATAAAAACATATACAGATAGATCATAGCAAGTTTCAATAAGGTAAGGTAACCGTTGGTTCTGCTCGTTGATACCACTTGTGGCAGAAAATTTAAAGGTGCAATGGAAATGTTTTATAGTACGTTGTTATAGTCTAGCATTTGTTTGTTTTTTAAAACAAGATTAAAATCTTGCTGTCACATCTGATCAAATTGACATAATGAGAATATTTGTACGGGCCTATAAGCAGGGTTAACACAAAGCCAAGCCTCAGGCCCGAAGAACATTTAAAGAGTAGAGTGAAGGCTTAGCCCCCTCTGGATCTTTTTGTCAGTGAATGCTGTAAACGGCACTGAGAATCAAAAAACAAAACTCTTAAAAGGCTTGTCCAAATAGCCCACAAATCTGAAGCGACGAACTGGTAACAATCCGGAAGTAAGCAAATCCGTCTCACAACAATATACTACGAGTATCAAGGTGTAAAAATAACTATGGGACAGTAGTCACCCATAGCAACCGTTTCATATGAAGGGGGCTCCCCTCTTCAACAAACAGGAAGTAAGTTCTCTTTTTCTTTGGCCATCTCAGTTTTATCAGACATAACACACAAACAGCGGTGACAAACATCAGTTATAAACGCATCATTTGAAATTATCTTATACTTGACGTCAAGGAAAATCTTCTTCATGGTCATTTCAAATGATGCGTTTATATCTGATGTTTGTCACCGCTGTTTGTGTGTTATTTCTGATAAATCAGGAAGTAACTCTGAAATATGAAGCCCTGGTGAACAACAGGATGGCAACATCAAGCTTCTGATGGTGATTTTCAGCAGTAGTCGCAAAATTGCTGAAAGTCGAGCGTACAAATGTACCTCTCCCCTCTTCAGAAGAATTTCTGACTAAGCTCTTTTTAAAGACATACATTTCCGTATTCTGACGTACTGGCCGTGGGGAAAATAACCGGGAAAATAATGAAATATTGAAAACGAAACTTCTGAATTTCCCTTTTGGTATACTTTGCTATGATACTCAAATGTATTGGTGTTATAATTGCCATGTGGAATTTTGAACGCTGATGAAAAAGCTTCTCGAAATCGAAACTAACCGCGGGGGACTGATCCCTTTCCCATAAGTCTGTGTGCACTTAAAACTTTCCCTTGACTTCCTGTTAATTTTGATCGGGAGAGGTGATGAGTGGGCTCGTTCTTGCTGCTGTTTGTGAGTGTTAATGCTTGCATCGATCAATAAATAGTAGAAATGTCAAATATTGCCATAAAGAGAGTTCAAAGGGAATTCAAGGAAGTCATTAACAGCGAAGAGGTTTGTGGATTCTGTTGGTGAAGTTTATGAGTTTGTCAAGTTTTGATTTCATGCCACTGTTGAAGGGTTTTTGCACCCACTAGTTATTTTTGTACCACTTCCTACTTGCAACCGCATGCGATTCTCACATTTTATTGGATGAAAACGTCATTTCTTCATTGAAGATGTGCTCTTTTTAGATCCTAAGGTGTAAAATAGAGTTGGTAGATGAGACTTACACGAGACTAAGGGGCGAAATAGCCGGCCCGCCTGACACCCCATTCGAAGGTATGTATTCGTTTTTCAGTTCAAACTTGCTTGGCGTGCGAATTAGATAGTAAAATCATCGAATCAAAAGCTTGAAAAGCTAAGTAAAGGTGTGCTAAATCGTGTCTTCTTTTAATTGGCGATTATATTTTCTCGGGATCTTATTTGCATTTGTAACCAGGCAAGTCCAAATTGAGTGTCGTAATCACGACAAATTCAGATAACACATCATTCACAAGGCCAACAGCCGATTCGGTTGGTTTTGGGATGTGTTTACCAGTGAATGTCTTGTAAATGTTTGTATTAAATACCGTGAATTTTCAGTGGCTAATGGTTTTCAGCTGCAAATCACAGCAATATGTTATCCAAAATTGTTTAAAATGGGCCGGTGTGGTTTCTTTTTTTCGTTTTATAGTAGTTCATACGAAGGAAAATGGTCATTAAATAGGCTCCAAAGTAGGAGAGAATTTCATATGCTGACTTTTGTTTTATCCAAAGCCATTGCCTTGAGCACTGTTGGGAAAATGGAAGGAGTTACACGTATATTAATTGGTGGACTGGAGATGAGATTATAAATAGACCTCTTATGTAATGGCGGCCAAATAGAATATTCTTTTGTTTCAATGCTAAATCTCCATGCAAATGGGTGCAACAACCCCCAGCATTGGAGTTGTTGGTTCTACAGACGTTGGATTGTGTTGGCAGTTTGTGTGCAAACAGACACAACAATTCCCAACAATGTAGGACATGCACTATATTAGGGAAAGGAAAGAACCCATAAGACTTTGTAAACTTACAAAATTTGGTTGCCATGTTGTTTTCAACATGTTAATGCATTGCTATCTCCATGGAGACCATATTTAATGTGTGTGCGTGGCCCAACAATGTTGGAAGAGCTTTGCAAACGGATCCAACATCGTTGATCTGCGTTTTGGCAATCACGGAACAAAAGAAATGTTGAGAGTTTTTGGCTCCAAAGTTTGACCAGTTTCAAACTTTGCGCAACAACATGCAACAGGGTGTACAAATGGACACAACATGTAATATCCAACAATGTTGGGAGTTGTTGGCCAACAATGTTGCATTCGTTTGCACACGGCTTAATACGTCTTTCTAGTCTTGCTACCATCTTTAAAATTCAAAAGAATATTTATTCCAAAATGAGGGCAGTAGGTCTTGGGTAGTATTAACATCAGTATAAAAGAATGCAAAGTTGGTCGTCATTTACAGTGTATGAAAGTGGTCTGTTATGTTGAATCTTTAGCTGTAGGAATTATGATTTTTTTAAAAATTGCAGACCCTATAAAATTTCAAAGCAGAAAATCCTTGATAAAGTCATTGTTTATGATTTCTAATTAAGTCATCAAATACTGTAGAGGTCACTGTTTTTACACAGTGTGACTTTAAAAATGTAAAAGAATTTGTGAAGCAATTTAAGGTTTTGTCCAAAAATGTTAATCCTTTTTTTGTGGATAATCAGGAAATCCCCTGGAATATATCTATCACAAAGTGAAAAATTATTTGATGGCAAAAAGGCTGATTAACTCACTCATTCTTTGAAATTTTTCAAATTTTAAAACCAACATTACACAAAGATTATTTTTATACGTCTCTGTTGGGTATTTGAAACCAACAGATGTACAAAAATATTATTCAAAGACTATTCAAAGATTATTCCACACAGAGGGCTGGTGGGTGTGTTAGGCATTTAATCTTTCATTGTTATAATAGCTCTGTTACATTGCAAATCTCAATGCAAGTTTAGCTTATAGGCAAGTGTCATTTAATTTCCTAATTTTCAGGTGGAAAGTATCAGTTGGACATATTTATTCCCGATACATATCCCTTTAATCCACCAAAGGTAAGTCATGTATGTGAACATAAAAGTGTTGTTTCTTTGTCATGTACATGTATCCCATTGATTCAAGTTGAGTTTCCAATTCAAAATAATATAAGGAATGGTTTTGGACCCACGTTTTCAGCTGTGGAAAAGAATGCGTAACATCATCTACAGCTGTAAGTGCTGTTTTCTTTGTTAAACACAACATCATCTTTGTTAATTTTTTTGAGCTTAAGTTATCGAGAGCAGAGCTTATTACACAGAAAGCATGGCAAGTCTGCTGTCAGTCCTTTAGGTTTAATTAATACGTGTTGGTGTAACAAGATCCTTTATTTTGTTTGGTCAAGAGCAGTCTAATTGTATCCAAAATAGTTTATTGTACCCATCAGTGACCAAATGAATGTACTGTGGCAACAACTGAGTTACAAGAATAACCATGTCATGGACGTTTTTCTATTTTTGATTTAAATAATCATGTGCAAAATCTAAAACAAAGTGTAACAAAATTAATTAGAGTACATGTACAAAAAAGAGTACTCAAACCAAGGTAAAGTATTTTCACAACTTTTTCAGGTGTATTTTGAAAAGAAATTTATATGATCAGTTATTCTTCCCATGCGGTTCAGGATTAAATTGATACATGTACACATAATATCGTCTAATTTCAAGAACTTTGAAAACATTAGGAAACTAGTTTCTTGGCGACAGGTGAAAGGACATTGGAGACAATGGACTCCTTTCGCCAGTGGCAAGCAACTACTTTCCCATCCTTCCCAGGGGTGCCTTGCACCTTGAACATCCCCCATTCAATACTTGCATTTGAAAATTTGAAGGCAAGGCTTTTTAGAGCCTGCAGACCAGCTGTCGAGGACACATTGTCCATTCAGGACCTAAATAAACGACCTAGGTCCCTCAGGAGTTCTTGTAGCTTAACGGGTAGAGCATCTGACTGGTGATACGGAGGTTGCATGTTCAAATCGTGCCCAGCCTCTGATTTGTCAGTGTTCCTTTGACCGAATTGGACTCCACTCAGTCCTATTAACATTATAAATTGATACGTGTACTTATACATGTAATATCGTCCAATTTCAAGAACTTTAAAACATTAGGGAAGTAGTTGCTTGGCGACAGGTGAAAGGACATTGGAGACAATGGACTCTCTTTGCAGGTGACAAGCAACTACTTTCCTATCCTTCCCTCAGGCACATTACACCTGAAAGATTACTTACAGGTATTCCAATTTCTTATACTTATAAATAGATATAATTTACATGGCCGCGCAGGGAGACAAATTTTATCTTTGAGTGCTGAAAGTATCTCTCACTCGTTCGCTTCACTCACTTGTGAGAGATACTTTCCGCACTAGAAGATAAAATTCGTATCCCCAACTGGCCATGTAATGTTCTTTTTAATATTGATGATATGTCTCTATTTAAAGCAACTTGTTTTACTCATTTCCGAAATGATTAAAAAGTGGTAAAGCGCTAAAACATGCATGTAGTGTAACATGAAGCAAGATATGAAAGTTATGAAAAACAAATCATGATAATGTAAAATTTTGCAATATAAATGTTAATGTACCAGTAGTAGAGAATAATTATATTAAAGCACAAAAGCATCTTACATGT
>NC_090891.1:47986905-47991905 GCF_036669925.1 Montipora capricornis | reverse complement strand
CTATGTGCTCTGTTTGGACAATTTCAGGTCTAGCAGTACAGTGGGTCAATTTCAGCTGGTTTTTATTAACTCCACAGGCTTTACTTTCTGCTGCTGAACCAGATGACCCTCAAGATGCTGTGGTTGCACAACAGGTTACAGATGAGCATAATATTTTATTATTTACGAATTAGATGTTGGTTTCTAATAGATTTAACAATAAAATGATGATTATTATAAAACTTTTACTCAACGTTTCGATGCTCTCAAGCGTCATTTTCAAGAGTTGAAAAGTAACTGTTACTTGGCAGTTTGAATAAATAATGTTAGCAAAACCTCGTGGGAGTCATGGTAAGACAATAGAACACTAGAAACGAGTTTCACTGTTCTGAGGCAATGCAAGACGAAGTTCGATTGTCTTGTTTATGAAATGCTTTTCATAAAGGAACTAAAACCTTCCTTAAATGTACAATCGGACTCCCTGAAGGCAAAACTTTTCTAGTGTTCTATTGTCTTAGCATAACTCCCACGAGAAAATGTACAATCGTACAAACGTTTCTAGTGTTCTATTGTCTTACCATGACTCCCACGAGGTTTTGCTAACATTATTTATTCAAACTGCCAAGTAACAGTTACTTTTCAACTCTTGAAAATGACGCTTGAGAGCGTCGAAACGTCGAGTAAAAGTTTTATAACAATCATCAATTTTATTGTTAAATTATTATTTACACCTTATTTATACATGCAGTTACTAAATTGTTGTGTCCTTAAAGTGCCCCTGTGATAAAAAAAAAATCACTTCCTTTTTTTCTTCAGATTTTTAAAGTGTGTTTGCCTAACAATGCAACTGACTGGCAAAATTTTGCGCTTTGATTTTTGTCCAAAGACCGTTTACTTTGAGTGTAAGTTTTGGATTTCATGGTCCACAGTTACTCATGTTTAAAACTGACCGAATGGACCTCAGAGGGTTGGTTCCATGGAAAAGTGACGTCAAAGGCTCACTAGCTTAAAGTGTCAGTGTGTGAATGCAGCTTATTATAGTTATTATACATTATGTATGCAAAAATGCAAGTTTAAAAGTCTTAAAGTTCAAACTCCCATGCTGCATATTAATTCTGCAGCATACACACGCATTGCATTTTTAAACTATTGAGCCTTTGACGTTATTTTCTCCTCTATCCAGCGCTCTCAAGATTTTTAAGTTAGTAATGGCAGGCCATTAAATAGGAAAATTCCATTTGAAGTATGGTAAAATAATAGGTGTCTTTTTGAAATCAAGGCTTAAAACTTTCAAATTGGTCGCTTAGTGTTTAGTTAACAGTTTTGAAATCCAAAGAAAAAATAATAAATGATTTTTTGGTCACAGGGGCAATTTAAGGGTGCAAAAATGTAAATGTCTCTTGGAGTCTGTTTTCTTAAAATCCCTTTTTTGAGTATTTTTCAGTTCAATTTGCATTCATTAGTGTAGGATTTCAGTGAAGACCACGACACTGTATTTTAATTTGTTTTAATCTGTATATTTTTAAAGTTAATAAATGACATTTAACAAAATACAGTACTATTCTTCTGTTGTATTGGGGAAGCAATAATTATCTCTAGCAGGCACTTCTTTTACAATAGAATAAATCTAGGGCACCTAACCTCCATATACAACTTAGGCGTTAATCACTATAATTATTTTGCCACTTGAGCTGATCCTGCAAAAAAGGAGTGATTAGTCAGGGGTCAAACCAATTTTGCAGTCTGTGGTGTAATAGCCTAGCCTGCAAAGCAGGCATATTAATTATTTTTTGTTTTGGTAAGAATTATCGGCCGACATTGTGTATAACGAGACTAACAGAGGTCTGAGGTGAGTGAAAGAAATTGCAATCAGTGAGAAGAGGGGTCGTCCCAATCCTCTACCAGCTTTGTGCTTTCACATTGATGGCCTATTACAAATGTTGGACCTTGGACAAGCTAGTAATAGCCTAAAGTTGATCCATTAATATTTACATGTAGTTTAACTTAAGACAATAGATGTGACTTTGAAACTGTTGGGAAGAAAACAAGGCTGGATGAGAAACCTCTTGGAGGCCCTTTGGGTGATACTTGAATATTAATATAGCGGTACACAAATTGGATAATGCCAGTTGTTTTTTAATTACTTCTTTGTAGAGAAACTTGTTTCACTTTGTTTGTTTTTTTTTTTTTTCTAGTTTAAAGAACACCCTGAAATATACAGGAAAACAGCCCGACACTGGGCAGAAGTTTATGCTGGAGGTAAATATTTACATTGCTGTTCCAACCAATTTAATGTTAAATAAAAAGATAAAGTACATGCAATAATAATTAAAATTTATTATTATTGTCTTTATTCTTATAGCTCCTTCATCTAGTGACAGGGAGTGTGAACAGAAGATCAGACGGCTTACCTCAATGGGTTTTAGTAAGGTAAAAAGAGTTAATAGAACAGTAAAATCTTTGGATAAGGAATTTCTTTATGAGAAACAAATTTTTTTTAGTCTTTTTGAACCGTGGCTTTATTTGCTGTGCATGTGTGATATTGATGTGCCACAATGTTAGATAGATGCAAGAGAAAATGAGGGGACAGAGAGGGAGGCTCAGGGCGTTGGCCGGGATATGTTATGTCCACGAAAGTTATTTTTAGACGAGCGAAAGTCTTTGTTCTAGCGGAAGTCTGTCTTCCGAGACGTCCGCATGCAGTCTTGCCTCGCTCTCAGGTTCTTAGTGAAAAGAGAAAATGACGGCGCACGTGGAAGGCTGATGAATATTTATTTTCTTTCAAACATCGGACCGAAGTTGGCCTGCATGCGGACGTCTCGGAAGACTTCCGCTCGTCTAAAAATAACTTTCGTGGACATGACATCCCAAGGGCTGGACCAGGAGCCTCCCTCTCTGTCCCCTCATTTTCTCTTGATAGATGTCAAGATTTGAGATCATTGCAGAAAGGAAAGAAAAGGAAAATACTAAAATTCAGGCTGATTTGTGGACACAACAACTTAAAAGTGGTACTACGATAAAAAAATCAATACCTTTTTTTTGTTCATATTTTGAAAGTATGCTTGGTTAACACATGCCCGGCAAAATTTTGAGCTTTGATTTTTATCCAAAGTCTGTTTACTCTGGGTGGAAGTTTTGGATTTCATGGTCCGCCATTACTCACGTTCCACACTGACCGACTGGACCTCAGAGGGTTGGATCTAGGGAAAGTGACGTCATTCACTCAATAGCTTAAAATTTCAGCGTATTAACGAGGTTAATTATGTCTGCAAAACACGAGTTTGAAAGTCTGAAAACCCGAAACTCCCGTGCTGCGTATTAATTCAGCCGCGTACAAACGCATTGCATTCTTAAACTAGTGAGTCTTTGACGTCATTTTCTCTTCGATCCAGCTCTCTCAAGATTTTAAAGTTAGTAAGGGCAGACCATTAAAGAAGAAAAGTCCAGTTAAAATAAACAAGTTTATCTTTTAAATTAAGGCTTAAAGCTTGGGTCACGTAACATAGTTTTGAAATCCAAAGGAAAAAATGTTTTGATCAGGAGCAGGAACTGCTCGAGTAATGCTCATAACTGTTATGAACGTCATTACTCATGCAGTAACAAAGGCTTCAACAGAATTTGAAGTCATGACCCATGTCAGATGCAGGAATTACTTTGCAGTATGAAAGGTGCCTGTGATTTGAACATTGTAGAATGTTTAAATTGTTGTAATTTGTAATAACGTTTGTTTCTTACAGAACCAGAGCCTTGTTGCCCTCTCCACACATTCTTGGAATGCAGAAAGAGCCGTAGAATCATTACTAAATAGCTGACATTATTCACATTCTGCCATTTTTTTGTAGTGTTGGATTCTGTACAATAATATTATTATTGTCGTGACCTATGACAGGTCGTTTCAGGGCAAATTGATGCATGTATCCTGTTTTTGGCAATGTATGTCAGAATAGCTGAAGCCAAATGCAATAATATTGTGCTTCCTGTACTTCATGGAGCACATACAACTGACCCAGTTTACCTGCATCATCATCATCGTTATCATCGTCAGTTAACTAAGTTAATGAACCACATTCTCCTCCGTCCTGTCTCCTGTGTCAAAGTGGATGAGAGAGTTGACTGCTTGAACTGAGCTAATAAGAGGAATATTGCAACCATGTCTTACCTTGCTAAATAAAGCTCATCGATTTAGTTTATTCTGCAGTGGTCATTGCTTTGTAGTCATAACTTGACTTGACATTGGGTGGGGCCTCCATGGGGCTCCTTTGTTGTGGGGGCGTGGCAAGATAATTATGTAAACACTAGAAATAAGATGAAAGCATTTAACCTAATTAAATCTGCTGTCTGCTCTCCCAGAAGAAGAGTGGTAAGAAACTGTAGGAGATTTAAGTTGTCCTCATTAGAGCCATGGTCAGATACTGTATTTAATGTCAAAGAGATGTACAGAATCAAAGGTAATCAAACGTCGGTAAACCGTTGATAATACTTGTGACAAGAAAATGGAAAATTTTTGTGGAAATATTTTATCATTAGTGTTCATTATAACTTTGCGTAAAGAGGATCGGAATGGATTGAAATTTGAAAATACTGACCAGTGTTGTTGTTTTCTTTAATGGGACGCTGTGTTTACAAAAAGTTCCCCAAGTTGATAGAGATAGCCCCACCCCCTCCAGCTGCTAAAGGCGATGTTGTATTTGCCGCCGAGGGTGCAAGAAACATTGTACCCGTGAATCAAAGAGCCCAGTTGCGAGTTTTACTGATATACCAATTGATGCCAAGTTTCAGGGAGTCGTGAACCTTTAAGTGGGGTCCGGGAGCATGGTCCCCCGGGGAAATTTTAAAATCTGAGTTCTCCTAGATCACTTTTCCTGCACTCGGAGGTTATTAGTGGCACATTTTACTCATGTTACAATGACAAATTTGCAACGAGCAGGGAAGAGAATCTGAGTTCCTGATTTCTCGTCGATTTTTCGGATCACGATCGGTGTTCCATCTGCGGAAAAATTGAGGAACAATCATTTATTTGA
>NC_090891.1:47926905-47976905 GCF_036669925.1 Montipora capricornis | reverse complement strand
TTACCGATCGTACTTGAATAACGATTGAATATAGGCTAGAATTCTTAGTATATTTTCCCAGTCTCTTCTGATATGAGTAAGAAGAGGTTATCTTCACAGTGAATATAAATTTAAATGTTTTTCAAAGAAGGTCGCACATCGAATCATTAAAATTTAAATCAGAATTTCACGAAGGGTTTTGTATGGAAAAGGAGATATAACACAGGTGGCCTTTGCTGGGAAATGTGTAAATTTTTCTTTGTGGACTCATTATTATCAGGATAACTCCATTTGTTTTTGCACAGCTGTGAAAGTAACAATTAGTTCCTATGGTTTCATAGTTTTTGCAGCTGAAATCAATATAAGATTTCCCATGAAATGGGGTTACTGCCAGGATAATTAAAATTCTCATTTATTAACTCCAGACAGATTCCAAGGGATGCATGTAACCCGAATAACGGATGTTAAAATGGTACTCTTTGCGGTCTCCTTGTTGCTGTTTGCTGTTACAATTGAAAGCAAAGGTAAATTGCAAAACGTTATTATATCTATGTTTGTGCAATCGCAATTTCTAAATAATATTCGATGAATCTAAAACAACAAACCCAGAATTTAGTATTTCGGGCTTACAAAAAATGGCACTGAAATCCACTAAATCGATTTCAATAACCAAGTTTTTAAACTGTTTTTCTAGAATCTCATTTATTCCACCAAATGGTTCCACTAAGTTATCAAGAAATGAACTAACTAACAAAAGCTCTTCTTTTCGCACACTACAATATCCTTTTCGGCCATTATTTTTCTCTATTCCCTATTTTCCTTTATCGAACGAAGGACGGTTGCCTCAATAACGTCATCCGACATGTTGGCCGACACTTCTGGAACCTCGATCCGGGGCTTTTAGAGTCATATACGTACTGACGACTCACCCAACCTGGCGCACTTCAAAGTCATATGCGTGGTCCTCATGTTTCATTACTGATTCCTTTTGTTATCCGTGAGGATTTGCTGCAAGTCCAGTTCAGTTTATGTTTTTTTTTTTTTTTTGCCACAATTCTCAGTAGTATCAATGACAATATTATAATACGCCATTAAATACATTTAGTGGCGAGGAAGCTCATAAAGAAACCAGAAGGCTTATTTGACATGAGCTCCTCAAAAATGAGATTAAGCACTGAGTAGGCTGAATTAGAAACCAACAGTAATGAATTTTTCTTTTTTTGTTAACACACACACGACGGTCTACGACACTGCGACTTTAACGAGAATGCACCAGACAATACAATTAATGAGAAATACGATTAAGTCTGGGACGTGAAATGACCAAATTTTACGTTCTATGAAAACCGCGGGTACACAACAGCGTTCCAGTCAATTCAGTTGCAATTGGTGTATTTAATATATAACAATATATTCTAACGAGACCAATTACAACTGAATCATTGAGAGCAATACTGTTGTGTGCCCACGGTTTCCATAGAACTTGAAATTTGGCCATTTCATGCACGTCCAAGATTTAACGAAAACGGTCGCAAAGAATCCCTTAAAGTTATTTTTCATTTGCAGCGATCATTTCAGAACGGTACGATATTTTGAAGAGAGTACTGAATTACTTTTTTAGAATGCTAAGAGTAGAGGGAAACTGAGAGGGAAATTGAGGACTGTTTTGTGTTCTCATTTAAATCATTCCAGGCTGCCGTCGCAGTATAGCGAATGTAGAATTTGCCATAGTTGGTTCTACCGTCATTAATATAATACGTGGATCTTTCAGCAAATCTAGTTTTATCATTTGTGCACTGAGGATACCGACTAGCCTGTGAACGCAGGCGTATTTCCAGCGCTCGCTTCTCTCTCCTTTTCAGGGAAGAGAAAGTTAACGACCGCCGGAAATACTTCTGCGTTTGCAGGCTAGATATCGATTGGAAAAAGGATCGGAAAGATTTTGGGAGAATATTAAAATGAAATTGGTACGTAAATTGGGCATTGTGATAGAATACTAAGTCAGTTACCTTAAGGTAAATCCCTTGAAAAAGACGTACTATCCAGATTTTTGTCAAATTTGGCACAACTGATATTCATGCTGTTCGTGCACAGGACATTCAAAAAGTGCAATAAACAGGTGGGGTCAGTGTGCTTGTTTTCGCGCTGCATGCCCTTAATTCTAAGTGCTTTTTGCCGAATTACGCGAGAAGCATTCGAAACTTATCAATCGGAAAAATTGTTGTTATGTGGCTAAAGCTACTGAATATTACTGAAAACTTGAGCCTACTTATTTGTCCGGACTAAAATCTTTCAGTAGAGTGATTGATTTCAAGTTGCTCAATCTTGTCACTGAATCAATGCAAGCAAATTGGACTGCTACATAATCATCTCACACTTACTGTCTGGCTCCAAATGCAGTTTCACGGCGTTTATATTTAAATTATAAATACGACAACTTCTACTATTCTTAAAATATGTTTTCCGTGTACCTGTTACGAGTACATAACACCATTAAAAAGGCGGGGGTCACCATCCTCGTTCAGGAGAAAATAGCCATTCCTTGACAGATTAAGCATGGTGTCGATGAAAATCCGCCATTTTATCAATGTGCGCGAGCTAATGCGCGCGCGAATGGCGCAAGAAATTATGCGCAGTAGGGTTGCGCAATGCAAAATCGGGGAATCACCTTAAGTAATTCTAACCTTTTAAAAAGGAGGGTCAGTGCGAGCATCTGGTGAAAAAAATGTCATGATGCGTATGCCCCTTTTTTGCAGTGTAATAATAGGCTTAAAGTTGTGTGATAGGTGTTACCCCAAACTAACAGCCCATATATTAGAAATTGATAAATTGGGGAGTAGTACAATATTGTAAAATTACACTTATGTCGACTAAAATATAACTTTATAGAGTACCCTTATGCCTTTTGATAGCTTTTTACGTAGTTCCTGCGAGTGAATTTTCCAACTCAAGTTAGCATCAATAATTAGACCCAGATACTTAACATATCAAAATAACACCTTTTTGTAGTGGAATAATTAATCTCTAATTCGATGGTTTAACAACGCGCGAGGGAAATTACGAGCAGTGAGAAAAATGTATTATATGTTAAACCATAGAATAAGAGGTTTATTATTCCGCAACAAAAAAGGTGTTACTTTGCTTCAATTTATTTGGTAAGAGTGTTTAGATTGCTTCATGTGTCCTTCAGGGCGCGAGCGAACGATGTAAACAGCACAAAAAAAGCCAGGCAAAGATCATTATTTGATTGGATAAACAAAATGACGAGTGACAAGGCATGGCAAGCTAAATTCTCAGGCTTTGCATCGTGTTGAAAACAATTTCCTTCATTTAAAAACTCCCGTGTTATTCATTTTTGCTCTATTCTAAACCGATCAAACCGGGACACTACTGTGTATTGCCGTCTCATAGTGTGCACGTTCTCTTTATCAAATATGGTAAATGTTGTAATAGTGGAATTTATTATTATTTTGATGTCCACTCAGGGGGACTCGGAAAAAAATCCTAGTGCTTCTATGCAGGAGTCGAAACTACGAACTCCCGATTACTAGTTCGGATGCTCTACCACAACCTACAATTGTAGCTTAATGACCCGGCTTCCACTAGTCTCCTATGGCTTAGTTATAGAGTGTTTTCACGTGACGTCACGGCAGCCATGTTGGTGTTCCAAAACAAAGGAATGGCAGCCATTATAGTGTACCAAACTAATTCTCCGGGAATTGAACTATATTTTATGCAAATACTTTCTTTTGTTTGAGTAATCCAATATGACTGCTGGTCACGTGAATGAAAACGCTCCGTTAGAGCATCCGAACTAATAATCGGAAGGTCGTAGATTCGGCTTCTTCGAAGGAGCACTCGGAGTTTTTCCGAGAATCCCCGAGAGTCACCATTGAAAAAAAATGTCTTCTTTTCACAAGCATTGTTGTAACAATTGTTGTTCATTTCATGCAAATTATTTTTGCGGCAATGAATTTGCATTCAGGCTCGCTTTCATTTCGAGCCTGAAGTGAATTGAGAAAAGGGCCTTTTGAGATGATTCAATAGCGTTTCATTTTTTGTAGACTATACTATGATTGTCCAGACGTCAAATGACAAGTGGGCCGGAACTGATTCTACTGTAAAGATCCGAGTTCGTGGCACATTTAGAAACATCAACGAAAGAGCACTTCCTACAACCTCTTCTCAGTTGGAAAAAGGAAGGTGAGTTAACGTTTACAGTTTCTAAGTCTTTAAATTGGGCAAACCTGGGGCAAACGTATTGTTGTCCAAGTTGACAACTAAAGTTTTACTCACTCTTTTACAGATTAGCTTCAAAAATGCCCATTTCTTTATCACAGGATTAGTTTAGGTTGTATTTACCACTACTACCAATGATTTACACTGAGGAAACATTGGTTACATAAATTATTGATGATTTACAACATTTTTCACATATATCTCAACATTAAGTGAAACTGCACCTCACAATACTAATTGTAACTACTACAGATTGTTTATCAACAGCCCCGATTTTTCCCTTAAAAATGTACACAACAAAATTACTCGATTCTAATTGGCTGAGAGTAGTGCTGTTTTTTGTAACCGCAGTGCAAAAATAGCTATTTCAGTGCAATTTACTCACAGAATTCTCGCTTTTCGATTGGTTAATGAGCAAGAAAAGTCAGAGATAGCCAATCAAATGCCAACCCTACATGGCGCAATTTGTGGCAGAAGTTTTCCGTGATTGCGTGATACGTGTGCGTTGCTTCTGCTTAACCATCTCGAATTTTTTCATGTCTAGTTATAAGAAATCACATGATTTTTGTCGTGCCATTTGGAAAAAGTAAGCACTTTTAAATTTTTTCAGACTACAAATTGTACTCGCCCCTCGGGCTCGAGCAATTTTGTAAGTCTTTGAAAACAATTACTGGTGCTTATTTGTTCCAAACTGCATTCGAAATCATATGATCACCTACATGAATTGTGTTCAACTCAGTTCTATTACAATTATTAAATTGAAATAGCGATTGGTGAGGAGACCTCAGAAAGCCGATGGCATGTACAAAGATGTCCCCTCATGCTATGAGTATTTCATTCTAAGAAATTAAAGACCAGGCGACTGCCATAAGTACAAAAAAGACTGAAAAATTAACCCTAGAAAAATATTTTCTATAAATTCATGTGGACGCGACGTCACTAATGTGAGAAATGGCCATGACCAACGGGGTAGTCTGATTGGGTCGCAGATCACTATCATTTGGGCGATATTGTGAATAGCCAGGGTTGCCTCGACAAGGTTTCTTTGCGATGTTTCAGTTGAAGAGGGCGGCGAACAAATGACTGACAGAAATGGGTTTATCAATTGCGTTGATATCGTTAGTTGTCCACCGTTGAGAAATTTGAAAGATTAAGTTTCGAGCGTTAGCCCTTCGTCAAAGGGAATTGCTCTGACGATGGAACAATTCTGAGTAATTTATTTTGACCAGCTCGAATCGTCAGCTCTCAGATTTCTCTACAGTGGTCAGTTTACCATATCAACCCAGTTGATAAACCCATTTCAAGCGTTAGCCCTTCGTCAGAGCGAATTATCATTGTGTTTATTTAGAAAGCAGACAGACGACGCCCAACCCTAATCTACCGGTGACTTGGCTGTTTTTCGTGAAATTAGAGAGCTTTAGATTATTATAGATTTTGTCATAGAATATCAGTGAGCGCGCGCAAACCAGCGTCATTTTGATGGTCATTTTCCACGGGCTACCATTTTGCCACCAAACTCAAGATTGATATATAAATAAAATCGATTTATGATATTTGAAAAACAGGTTTTGTTAAGAAAAGGAGAGTAAATAACAACTGCTAAATGGTTATCTTGCTTTTTTTTTTCCTTGCATATCACAGGAAAGATACCTTCCTCATTCAAGACTATGACATAGGATATGTGAAAGGAATGGACATTTATCGCGACAACTCAGGAATCTTTCCTGATTGGAGGCTTGATTATGTAATAACTTTGTTATATTCTGGAGCTTTAGCAAGACGACGGCACTTGTATTCAGAAATAGACTAAATTAGATGCACACTCAATTTTGACTTCCAATACGAAGTGTCTCTTTAATTCTAAGCATTTGCTTTCTATTTCCAACAAGAAGTGTAACTTTAAGCTTATGGTTAATGCAGCTGTTTATTCCCACTTGAAGAGCAGCATTTGGAGACACTTTGTGAATAAACCATATTTCGTATTCGCAGTATTGGACTGGAACTAGCTTGCAATGGAGGCTAATGCGGGATGAAATACTTTTTAATATATTCCCCGCGTTAGCCTCCGTTGCAAGCTAGTTCCAGTCCAATACTGAAAATACGAATATGATCTTTCCGAGACACGAGGGATTTTGAAGTTGGGGAGAAGAGCGAGGGGACACTTTGTGACGTTTATCGAAATGCGCGTGCATCTAATTAGCGCTTTTCTGGACATAAGACTGGCATGAACGGGGAGCATGTTTGGAGTAAAAATTGAAATTTTAGGTCGGATATTCACGTCCTCCAGATTAAAACGAATTTGGTCAACGTGGTTTTGTTCATCAATTAATTAATTAATTTCATTCATTGCCATTTGAATGGTTTCGCACTAAACGTCGCTTGTTTCTGCTGTTGAGTCGTTTTTTTTATAGTGAGCCCAACACTTTTACGAGAATATTAAGATGACCTACCCAAGAACCCATTCTTAGGAAATTCATGTTATAAGGTGTAATGAACTAGCTCACAAAGGATTTTCCTCGCGTTTCAAAGGGAAACGCCTGCGATCGAGAAGCGGTTTTCAGCTTTGCGTTGTGAATCCAAACGGAAGGCACACACATCAAGAAGAAATTTCAAAATGAAATGAAGAACGCTTGATGAGGATAGAGGAAGAAAAAGATAATTTTCTATTGAATCGTCTAAGCAAGCTGAGACAATCAGTGTTCTTATGATTAACTCCCGCAAAGGCCTTAGGACGAGAATTGTATGAGCTCGTCCAACTGAAACATCTAAGACTTTCAGTGACTCGCAGAGTGAAAAATGCAACATTCTCTTTACTTTTAAAGATAATAATTCAGATCGATAACGCCCCAAACAGCAATTTCAATTACAATGGATGGGTTGATCATGGAAAGTGGATCACGTTAACTCGTGAGTGATTATTTGTTTAAGTCAGCATAAAGTTTACACCTTTTTTTTTTTGAGCGTCACTGTCGTCAGTTAAAATATCCCCGAAAGTTCCTTTTCATAAAAAAATTTCAAATTCAGGCGCATACACCTAAGCTTACATTCTGTCTTTCTTACGATTGATCTTTCCCCCAAAGCAAATATATTTGTTTTTATCCTTGAAACCTATGCCTCAGTCATTTTTTCACGGGCAAGCTGGTTGGAAGCATGGGCCTCCCAGGTCAATTTTTGTTACAATCTTGGTAATAATAAGTTGTAGGAATTCAACAGTTTGGAGCGTCTTCGGGAGGTCACGGGTTCGAAGCTTAGCCGGACGAATCAGCATCCACGGTCCAAATATAGGTTAGGAAATAACGCTTTCTTTGCGATGCCAATTGGAAACTGGTAAGACTTTCAAGTCTACTCGAATAAGAACCAAAAACTGTAAGCTCCCTCAGACATGTAACTTGTTGGGACGTTCTTCCACTTAGAAAGAATCTCCTAAATCGACTACTTCTCAATGAGAACAGCCGGTAGTACCGACAACAGACAAATTGAAGGTCTCAAGTGCTAAACCTGATGAAATTAGTATACTGTTCATCTTTGGAACGAGAGATCAGAGAAGTCAACACGTGACAAAGTTAAATACAGTAAACACCCGCATATAAGAACAAGAGGATTAAGAACATCAGGCTGAAATTTGGCCAATAAAGCACCATATAAATAAGAACAAATTCAGCCTGATAAGTAACATGATCTTACTACAAAGGGAAAGGGCATAAGGATAAGGAAACAATAAAGTACAGTAACTTGTATCAAAGTACTATGGTGTGCAGGACCATTGCAAACTATAAAACTATTACAAAACAGCATTGTATGTTAATTAAACCTCTAGTAATATACAGCTGTTTCGAGAAAGGTTGTCCGAAAGAAGCACAAAAGCGTACGCGACAATGCCGAAAGGCGTTATGGTAAACTGTCAGTTTGAATCAGCGAAATCATGACGACAATGCTATCGAAAACGTCACCTAGAAATACATGCTCATGCTATGTTACTGACATTTAGATATGAGTGAGTTTTAAAATTCAGTCAAATGATCCGGGCCATCAATTTGTAGGATTCACAGACAAAGCATGATTCTGACGACTTTTACCTTACTTATGTTATGTCATGTTTTGCAGAGAAAGTCGGAGATTTGTACCCAAAATCTTGGCGCACGTGCAGAGCCATCGTTTTGGCTAGTGAACCCCTTTTGTTCTTTTTGGTAGGGTGATGACGGGAGAGAGCTTCAACATAAGCCTGCACATACTGCCAATTCATTAACGCTATATCCAAAGAACTTTTTCATCCAAACAGCTCGCCATCGTACGTCTTCACTAGACGGTCGTGGCATCTTCGATTCTGGGCGTTCACTACAAGTTGAATTTATTTTATTGAATACCTCCCATATTACTTTTCAGCATTGCCGCGAACGCTCTCAAGCTTCTTTTGGACAACCTTTCTCGAAACAGCTGTATAATTTGAAGTATATCTGAAACCAATTTTAAGAACATTTTAAGAACACTTTCAGGCTGATTTCTCACTTAGCACCCCTCAAATAAGAACACGATCATCCTTAAAACTGAAAAAAGTGTTCTTATATGCGGGTTGTTTACTGTATAGTTGACATTTAATTGGACAAAAAACATTTTTATGCAGCGACGGGCCAAATTTATTTGGGAATAAACACGGGAGAGTACACAAACATTTAATAAACAGTACTTATCTTCACTGGTCTCGGTTCGCAAGTGGTTTCCCATTGCAGCTCATTGCCTGTTGGGGTTCTCACCACTGTTGAATTGTTTTCTTCTCTGTCAGTTTTAAATACTTCCCTTTTAGGAGCTTCCCTTTTCAAAAAATTAAGGTTAGAGTTCACTGAAAAAGTTTTTAACGGGAACTATTTAAAGCGGCAGTGTGACGCTATTTTAGTCAAACTTCAAGACACTATTCAAAAGACGTCCTTGCATCAATGAAAACCGAAAAATAATGCTATAGTTTTGTTGACAATAGGCCACTTGCACTAAGAGGTCATGTGACATCGTTTTTATGAAAATGAAAGTTACATGATTTTGCCTTCGAAACACTATTAGTGGGTCATCTCTTAAACAAAATAATAGTGATTTGGTTTTTCAAACCCGCACCATTTGCTTAAAATGAGAAAGTCCGTAGCTGGTCACGTGACCAAAACTTGATTTAAAATTATGAATTACCGCTTTCTGACACAAATTTTGCACTTGAACTTTAAGGAAAATGTTTAAAAGATGATGTGGTAACGTTTATGGCACATCTGAACTCAACTATCAAACATTTAACAAGATATAAGCAAAAAGTAGTTTTGGCCGCCATGTTGGAGGGCAAGAGTATGCCCTCCAACATGGCGGCCAAGACAAATCATGCTACTTTGTTGAAAAATCAAAGTACCATAAAATATCTCTCTTAAATGCGTTTCCGCTGAAATTTCGCGCGTAAGATAATTTTTATGAGTTCTGTCACTTTTTGGCAAGAGTAAGATTACAACTCACTGTTGAAGGGAAGCAAGTGGCCTATGACCATTGAAATGCACTGAAGCTATTCTTTGTTGTTTGCAGCCAAGGATAGAGGGGTTGGACATGGCTTGAAATTTCAAGTTTGGAGAAAGTGTCTTCAGAAATACACCAAAAATTAAATAAGAATAGCTCTTTGTGCCATAAATGTATTTCATATCTTGTCAGTGGGTTATCAGGAATGTTGTACTTGTGAGCTGAAGTACCAATTTAGATTTTTACCCATTTTTGACCTTAAAACAGCCAATTAAGCATGACAGTGGCCCTTAAACCAGGAAATGAATTTTATTTCTTTCAGTTTCGTGTGACCAGGGGTACGCTGTTAACAATCAAGGCTTCTGCGCTGGTATGTCATAAATAAGAGATTTTTTTCTTTTTGCCATCTAACGCAAAGCCATCGATAATAACTGAAACCGTGAAAAGTACCTGTGTGTTGCATGCCACATAGCTGTCTTCTCACGTTACTTTCTTTTGCACATTACAAACCACTGAATGGCAACAATAACAACAACAACAACAACAACAGGACAAACACAGCAAAAGGTAAATGATTCGGTTAACTGACAACAGACGCACCTACGTTTGGTTTGCGAAGGATGAATGACAATGCATCATGTGTTATCTCTGTTTGCGCTCTGAAAATCAACAATCCAATTAGATCATGGATCGTCTGACAGAAGTCGTTTCTGCTAACAAATCAGCTCACCGACCGAAACAGGTGCTCATCAAGGGTATCCTCTATCTCCACTAATTTTTGAGTCAACTCTTTCCTGAGTAAGGCGCTGTTTACACGCAGGTAGGGTAACCCTACAGATAGGGTGACCCTAGCAGGAGGGTCAAAGATGGCCCGGGTTTACACAGGCTACCACCCGGGACAACTTTGCATGCTTGGTAACCGCCAGTATCGCAAACACAATGGAAACCGCTAAAAAGTTGTCCCGGGTAGGCGAGTTGTCCCTAGCAGAGCGTTTACAAGGCAGCTACGGTTACCCTAGCGCTAAGGTAACCCTAGCACTCACAAAGGGTTACCCTAGCGTCAGAGTAACCCTAGGTGCCTTGTAAACACGTCGATGAAAAAAAGAAGAATGTGTGAGTGCTAGGGCAACCCTCTTGCTAGGGTAACCCTGGCACTAGGGTTACCCTACCTGCTTGTAAACAGGGCCTAATTTTCTTTTTACGAAGAGGTTTTTCCCGCGACAAGTATCCATTTCCCTTGACGTTGAGATAGCTCTGTTTTGATTGGCTCTTACAACAGTGGGCGTGCTGAATCTCCCAAAGGAGGCGTTATATGTTTCCTTTGACGCTGACAGAGCCTAGTTTTGATTGGCTTTTACAACAGTTGGCGTGCTGAAACTTCCAAGGGTGGCGTTCTGTAAATAAATCTACTCGGGAAAGGGTTGATTCCTAGGCCAAGTATGGGTCATAAAGGTTCCCCTTGATGAGCTCCTGACCGAAGTAAATCCCAAACAACTATCCACTAACAACACACCATGTTGACTCTGAAGCTTGTTGAATCGTCAGCTACCAACAAAGGGCTTGTCTCGCCCTTCTTGTAAACGTTTTCCCGTCCCGATATTTTGCCGATTGTCGTCCCGTGCCGATTGATTGGCCCTGGGTATCTCAGAATGCCTGCAACAGTCCTTTTCAGGCTGCACTCACCCAGATGAAGGAACTTCCTCAAGATATCTTTCTCCTTGGTTCAAACCATTTACAATAATGATAAAGGAGGATTGAATCCTCCAAAAAGAGAAAAATTTCCCTTGGTTCCAACCCATCGGTGTTCTTCCTTTGTAGCCGTTTTTTGTCGACAAGCGTTACGTGACACGGATGTCACGCTTGGGACAATCCACAAAAGGGCTGCTAAGGAGACTTACCTTTCAGTCGTCATTTACTGTTGCTGTGACTTACATCTTTATTGTTTCTTGTTGTGGAAGATAAAGACGAATGTGTCCCCAGTAACCCATGCGGTCCAAATTTCAAATGTGTAAACAACGTTGGCTCATACCGTTGTAAATGTTCGGATGGCTACGAACTTGTGCCAGGAGATAGCAATCAATGCCAAGGTATGCAATTGATCATGGTTGTCATGGCAAACTCATCGTTGAGAAGGGAATAGAATATAGGACTGTGCTAATCACCTTATCTTGCTTTCTTGGGGACTGAAATGAGAAGGGCGCACCTCACAACATCGGGTTGGAAGCAAACACAAAAGGCGCCATATGGTCCATGTTTGATGAAGCACCACGGCCAGTTGAAATTAGTTGTAAGTCGATTTAATTACTTTTAACCATCACAAAAACTTCGCACTTAGACTCGCTTTTAAGAGGAGTCAGACATGAACTCGGAAATGGCCTACTATCCAAACTGTCTACAGCGGTAGTGATGAAAATAGAAATTCCTTTGACTTTGTCCCCGTGTCGCGAACTGTGAGGTAAGCAAGTGCACTACCAGCAGTGAATTAAGAGAATTTCTTCAAACTTGGTATTGTAGCATTGATTACGTAATTGCAGAGTGTAGGATAGAATCATGAGATATAAAACTGAGAAAGCACAAGGCGTGCAATGAGTTGAGTCCGTGTATGCTTGATTAGTGTAATCTGTACACTGATTTGCCCACATCAGTGAAACACTACAGGTATTGCTTGTTCTTAATCACTTTTTTAAAAAAAATCAAAAATGGATTGACTTTTTAAGTGGCCTAAACATGACTGAGGTCATATAGATCATATAGGTCAGATAGAGAACAACAAACCACAAATGGAAGGGTGACTAAGAATTTATTAGCTCCAAACTTTCTGTTCTTTTCTGTCGTTTTTCCCCGAAGTTCAAAATAACCTTAGTACTTCCAAAACACTGAGGTCATCTACAAGTGGTCTCTTTTCTCAAGTAAGTAATTTATGGCGTAAGATAAATCGGCCTGTTCAAGTCTCTCTGAAAGGGCGAGAAAAAGCTGACGAGAACTTCGTTTCCTTAAGGCTTAGAGGCAGACTGCAGGCAAACGTTCGCGGTCATCAGCATATGCAGAAGTAAAAGCAATCTCTTAGACTCAACGCAGTTATATTGAAAATTTTGTGATCTGGTTCTTAGATAAAGATGAATGCAAACAGTACCCGTGTGATCTCTCAAAGTCCGTCTGTCACAATTTTCCTGGTGGCTACCGATGCAATTGTAAGTCTGGATACAAGAATTTTGATCCCACGCGGTGTCAAAGTGAGTATGTCAACGTTTAGTCAATAAAATGTCAACTCACTAGATACTTTCTTATCGCATTTTGTTTTTGTCGTCGCCGTTGTAGGCTAGGGAGTTTAAGAAACGAAGACGGCTACGGCAACGACAACGCCAAAAAGCAGTAATATTATTGGTTAAAAGAACCAAAATGATCGTGCTGCACGTGCGGCACGCATTTTTGTACATTTCTCTCCCGTGCACTCGTCAAAACTACTACGTGAAATGACCAAATTTAAGGTTTTGACGACAACGTGGACAAACTACAGTGAATCTTTCAGTCTCACTCTTTACTTCAAATCTATTCGTACCAATCCAGTTATAGGACACTTCGCTCATATTGAATAATATAGACAAGATGGAATAATCATGAAGTACTTAGAATAGCTCAAACTTATAATTGAAGTGACTTTTTCGTCGCCGTAGCCGTCGTGGTTTCTTAAACTCCCTAATGTTTCTCTCTCGGCAAACCAATGAGCATTTTAAAGTTAACTGAAAAAGGCCACTTGCTTCGTGCGAAGCCACGTTTGAATTACACGCTCAAGGAAAGTGCTTTTGTCAGCGCAAACATGATCTACAGTGCTCTTTTAACCGAGTTTCTTTAATTTTCCAAGACTCGAACCTTTTTCTTAGCATTGCAATTTCTGTCTTTCTTTCTTTTCAGATATAAATGAATGTGGCGATAACACAGATTCCTGCAACAACACCCTTTCACACTGTATGGATACCGACGGAGATTATTGGTGCAGTTGCCTCCCGGGCTACACCCAGGGCTCAAACAGAAAACTTTGTCAGCGTACGTTTAGTTTATTTGAAAGAGCTGTAGAGATATTTAGCATCGCTTTTATGTGAAACGGCAAACAGCATAACAGGAGACAGCTGCTGAGGCCCTCCATCCCAGGGGTTTTGAGGGACAAGGAAACATGGCTGATTTGAACTGGGGAACAGTAATTTCGGGAACAATGGAATACGAGCAAAATTCTAAACAGGAAAATGGAACAAGCCCTCCCCACATGGATGGCCTCACTGCTTGTAAAAAGCGCCGTATGGAATTTTCATTTGCATCATTGTTTTCTCTTGTCGAAAAACAGCATTATCGTTATTGGTTGTCAGAGATTGGTTATATTAACAAAAACCGTAATGTAATTTGTTGTTTGCCGTGGTGACGATTAGCTGTGACGATAATGCTGTTTTTCGACAAGAGAAAATGAGGGGACAGAGAGGGAGGCTCCCGGTCCAGCCCTTGGGATATGTAATGTCCACGAAAGTTATTTTTAGACGAGTGGAAGTCTTCCGAGACGTCCGCATGCACAAACGTCAAGTCCACTTCGTCCGCCATTACATGAAATCTTTGCTTTTCTTTCAAACATCAGATCGAGGTTGACATGCATGCGGACCTCTCGGAAGACTTTCACTCGTCTAAAAATAACTTTCGTGGACATTACATATCCCAAGGGCTGGATCGGGAGCCTCCCTCTCTGTCCCCTCATTTTCTCTTGTCGGAAAACAGCATTATCGTCACAGCTAATCGTCACCACGGCAAACAACAAATTACATTACGGTTTTTGATAAAATAACCAATCTCTGACAACATAAGCCAGATTATTTTCTCTCAGCTTGTCTAAAAGTTAGTCGTCAATAACAGTCCTTCTCAGGACTTCCTTGGCGGATACCGACGAACAAATAGTCCGGGAGAAAATCTAAAACTGCGTCAAGGTTTTTTTTCTGTCTCAATCAGCTGTTCGTTGTGGAGCACTTTATAGCCCAGTTGGCGGTAGATTCGAACCAGCACGCTGCACTCAGTTCAATGCAAATGTGTTTGGAGACAGATGCGTTCTCAAATGCATTGCGGGCTACGTCATTTCTGATATTTCAAGCGCAGGCATCACGTGTGGCAGCAGCACAAAATGGGAAGGTACCCGGGCCAAGTGCAATGGTAAGAAATTGTAGCCTTAAATGTTAAAATATTATTTCCGTAGTGCGAATTGGAGCCGGTCTATCAGTCTTATCTCTATTTGAATACTTTGGTTTCCTGTCTTCTCCTATTTACATTTCAATACTTGCAAGCCTAGAGCGATTGACTATGAAGTACAAAGAGGTTAAAAGAGGTAGATAGTTGACGTGCTCAAACTGAAGGCCTTTTTTTCCGCTAGGTCACGCGACTCAACTTTTCAGTGGCAATGCAGCATTATGACACCAATTAGGTCACTGGTCTTTTTTTTTAAATACTGATGTCACAAAGAAACCGTTCTCTCTGCATTTTCTCTGAGTAGATTGCCTGATTATTAAGTTGTTTTTCGATGTTGACTCGAGGGGTTCTTACCATTTAGCCAAATAATCCGGATGGAATGATCATTGCATAAAGGTAAGCGATTTTCCGAATTTAATGACCAACCGGATGAGAATGGCGCTTACCATTTAGAACACAGCATTCCATCCCGCATATTTTACTCGATCTTGTGAGAAAGGGCCTGGAAACGGAAGTATTCTCACAAATGGTAACAGCATTTTGCGAATTCCATTCCAACCGGAAAAAGAGGACTACCACTGGAGGTTGTCCACAATTTCCGAAAAGATTTTGCGGAAACTTGCCTTTCCATTTTACCTCAAACCGAAATTTCCGGATTTTTTGGCTAAATGGTAAGCACCCGAGGATACTGGGAAAAAATCCGAGTACTCCTTTATGGGAGCCGAACATACTCGAACCTGGATTCTCTTCCACGGAGCAAAAAGAGACTCGTGGAAACCACGAGCTATAAGAGACTCGTGGAAACCAGCCAGGCCATTCAACTAGGTTCACTGCTGGGATCTAAATTGTTAAAAACGGATCATACTCGCGAAGAGATATTACATGTTAACCCCGGTGGGGTTAAGAAAATCCGATTACTCCACATTCGCATTTTTTGCGATTATCCCCGAGTCACTATCTCGACACTATCGGAAAGCAAACCTCTTTATTTCATTCACCGGGGTTAACATGTAACATCTCTTTCAAAACAATGGCGATTATTATTAAGTCACTCTGCTGTTAACAGTTGCAGTTTTACTTCACATTTCTTTCTCAGCTGTTACGTGTCCGAAGCTTTCGCCCATTGCAAATGGTTTCTTATTGCCACCATCCTGCACATCCACTGGAGGAAGATACACTAACGATTGTCACTACAATTGTGCCAGTAATTACGAACTCCAGGGTAATGTAAAACGAAGGTGCAAAGCGGATGGTACATGGGGCGGAACAGCTCCAACTTGCAAAAAAAGTAAGCCGACAAATAAAATATATATATATGAGGTTTTCACTTTAAGTGGTTGCCCCCAGGATAGTGCATGAAGACAGAAGAACTCCCATTGACTTCTTTTGTTTCTCCACTACACCATAGACCTTATTCCAAAATGGCCAACATTTTCGTGTCATGATTGTTTTGTTTGTTTGCAAATTACCCCTTGTTACCTCGTTCAAGATTAAATATTCTTTTGAAGTGTTTTTTTAAGAACGAGGGAACAAGGGCTAATTTGCAAGCAAAGAAACGAATACTGCAATGGCGGCCATTTTGGAATACGGTGTATTGTCACCTTGGTCTTACAGGGCCGGGGGCTGTTTCACGGTAGTGAAGGTGATTTTGTGTCGTTTTATCAATTATCTACTCCTTCTTGCTATGCGACCTAACTTTAACCCAGAAAATTACTTTTGAAGAGCACAAATCAAAGCTTGATGCCAACAAATGCCTGTCAAGCATACGAAACTTTTAAACGATACAATTGCAATCAGTTTTAATCATTATCAGTTTTACCCATCCCTATCTCCTTTTGTATTTGCTGTTTTATGCAAACCTTCCCTCAGTGTTTTAAGTGAGTAATTCGAACGTTTGGGCTTGATTTGGCTGCCAGTTCCCAGGCTAAATCTTCTTGACACAGCCCCTTTAAGAGATAGGTTGCTGAAGGACTAACTTAGAAATTGGTCAAAACGAGAGCGAAAATCGTATGACCTTGAAAAACGCAGCTTCCTACAAGTGTTCGCAATCTTTTTCGGAGACCAAAGTTGCTTCGTTTCCTCGCCAAAGAAAATCCATGTTGGAATAATATATGAAATGAATCATATATTAAACTGCGGATATGAAATCAAGTAAAGCTATGATCCTCGCAGTTATGAACGCAATTTTAGCAATTGCGTAGAGAAGCCTGAAAACTGATTCAGGACTTCAACGGGGTTTGAACCCGTGACCTCGCGATACAGGTGCAATGCTCTAACCAACCGACCTATGAAGCCACTGACTTTGGGAGCTAGTCATTTGTGGATTCTAATGTTCCCGTGATGAATGAATCAACGTTGAAATGGGGACCGCGCGGTCCTGGTAACAACAGATGAAAATTACTTTCACAGCATGGGGAACAATTTTAAAATAAATTTCATATATTATTATCTTGTGGCACAGGGATTCGCTTTCTTGCAATGTATTCTCTTGATTGGAGACAGGCTCACAAACCAGAAAATCACAATTCGAAAAACAAATAGCCCAATAGGACGTTTGCATGATGACTCCATTTGACTACAAGTACCAGAATCCTTCAGGTTTTGCTTGTCTCATGCTAATTAGTGCTATTGATATATTTACCCCGCTGGGAATACAAAATCTTAATTAGAAAAGAAACATAAACTGAATTCGGGTAGTAATTGCAGTGAAATGACGCTATCGAGAAAATTTGCCTATTTTCTGAGGGAAGTGGGTGGCTGCACACAGGCCACCCAATCGATAAATTATGGCAGGTTTGTGCTTTACTTCTGATGAGAGGGCAATTCGGTATCATTTTGTCGGTCAAACCAACAGCAATCCAACTAGCTGTATGGCCCTTGAATTCAAGGACGAACGAAGGAAGGGCTTCAGAAAGAAGAGTGAAGCGCGAAAACGTGGTTTTATTAAACTTGGTAAATTAACTATCGCCGGCGTAAGAAAGATTTGTAAGCATTAGCCATTCGAGTGGATTGTTAGTGATTTATGTAGAGAATGAGATTGCCTAGTTGAAAGGTATTTTTTTGTCCGAAAACATTGCGGCTTTCTATGTTACCTTTGTGTGGTGATAGGCCGCTAAAAGTCATGTTACTGGATGAGTAAGGTTAAGGTGCTAAATTTGCTTGCGGTTCGGGTTCAACCGGGTTCAAATCCCGCTCGAATGTTTGGCTGAATTGGTCTTTGGTTGTCCCGAACCCCGGATCCCGATAAACTTTGGTTTCTGAATTGTCAAGTGGTTGACTCTATATAGTTGGGCTTTGTTCTGTAGTTGAGCTATGAGCTATATATGGAGCGTGGGTTTCTTTACAAGGCCTATAAATCTACAAGCATAACTGAGTGTGCATAAGTACTTTCCTTTACTTAATTAACTTGTTTTGATGTGGTAATAATTAATTGCTCAAAGGGTAGAATGGAAACGGAGATAGGCCTGTGTTTTCCCTGGAAATTTGGGGTTGTGATGTTCGGTCTGAAATTTGAATCGAATTCAGAATGAGATAAAAGTAGTGTTAGCCTAACCAGTGGAATATGGGATTCTGAATTAGGATCTGGGAAATGGATTGGATTCAAATCCGTGCCTTAAATTCCCGGATCTCGCACCCTTGTTTCGACTCCTTTCCTTTTCGTGTAGCTAGTAGCTTTAAATACCGTAAAACGGAGCACTGATGGAGAGGGGGAGTAAAATGAGCGCACCGTCGACCTCAGGTTTGTTAGTTTAATTACTGTTACGAGTTATAGACGTTAAATAAGGTCTACTTTACTTTACTTTACTTTACTTTACTTTACTTTGCAATGTGCCTTAAATGTTGTTATTGAGCAGGGCTGAGCAGTGGTCTTAGTCGTCATCTTAGGAGGATAAGAACTGGATGGAAGATTGACCAAACATGGGAGCGAAACGACTTTGGAGGGTGGCGAAACGCCTGTAAAACAGTAAAACGTATTCATCAAGAAGTACCACCCTATTCGGGTAGTGAATGCCTTTTTTTACTGCGATTGTCATAATTCTTCAAGCGCCATCGGCCAAAGTGCCTTTTGGCTTCCATCAAACTTCCGACATTCCGAAATCAATTGCTGCGTGATACAACCTACCAATCAGCATCTTTGGTTCCCACGATACATTCGTAAATTCCAACTCGGCACCGTTGAAAAGCGATGGAATCTGTGCGAATCTTATTATCTGGAGAACCTCTAAAAATATATCATAGTGGTATTCAAGATCAAGTCTTTGAATATTCGAATAAAAATACTAATTATCAATTCTAATTACTTCAGTAAATACACCAAGAACGTTTCTGTGATATAGACCGAGTGCATAAATGGCGGCCAAAGCTGTATTCTTTTGTTTATGTGCTAATTAGATTCACTAACCTCGCTCTCAAGCAACATTTCTTTTGTATTTTGTCCATGCAAACGAGGCTAGTGAGTCTAACTGAAGTAAAGTGAAGCTACTAGTCTCTCCCCTCGGGGCTTTTCAGGACTAATTTTCAACGCTTAGCTACGCTTTATGGGGGACTTAAGCCAGACTGCTTATTACGCAGTTTAGGAAGTTAAAGATGACCCGTGCGGATAAGGTCAGACCACAACACCGGGGACTACGTCCCCTACTCCTATCGAATTGTGGGTTCTTTAACGTCCCGTACTATTTAATTTCCAACAAGGGCTATGAGACGGGACCTCCGGTTTCCGAGAAGACTTGAAAGTCTAACCATTTGTAGATGTAATTACAAAGGCAGCAATTTCGCCTCAGTTATTTGTAGACCATAAATGTTGGTCCGGCTGGAGTTGAACTCACGACCTCCCGCATGGCAGCCCGGTGCCATTTATGCATGCGGTCTATGTTTTTTCCTTATTTCAAAGCTGAGTAAACGTGGTTTCACAATGAGCTTCTTTGCGTTTTGTTCGTAGTTGTGGTGAGTCCCTGGATCAGTTGCCCAGCTTCAATACATAAGGATTTGCCGAAAGGTCAAGCAACAACTAACGTCAGCAGTGAATGGGGAGAGCCTAGGTCAAACCTGAAGCCATCTGAGATTACCATCAGCCCGCCTGAGATCTCACCTAGTTACCAGTTCCCGGCTAAGAAAACAAAGGTGACGTGGACTGCAAGCAATTCAGCTGGATCAGAAAACTGCTCCATATATGTCACCATTTTTGGTAATTGTCTTGAATTTGTTAACAATGTAACAATGTCATTTTTTTGACCCGTCGGTTAAGCAACAAAAGGGAATTTTATGTCCTGATATAGCTCAATTTCACCTGTAATTTTTCTTCCCCGGGCATCCCCTGCGATCAGTCTGTTTTCAAGAGGGGAGGAGAAAAGAGCGTCGGTTTCCCCGTAAGCGAGACATGGGGTAGCCTGATTCTCAGGCGATCCAGGTCGCTCGTGTCACGCACTCTTCTCCCTTTCCCAGGAAATGTAAAAACAGGTTATCTCAAGCATACCCACGGTGATTTAAATACTTATGTACTTGGCGATTAATTCCCCATTCTAAACCCTAAGCTCGCAGAATGATGCAAATTCCTCAGCCCTCGTCGATAAGGATAAGAAGAGGCAAAAGCAAAACCCTAGTTTTCAATTTTTTTCTGTTCTGACCAGTCGGTTATTTAACAATTATTCCTCGAGCCCGAATGGGCTCTGAGTCAATAACCCACGAGGCCAAAGGCCGAATGCGCTATTGACTCTGAGGCCATGAGGGCGAGAGGAATAATTGTTTTAGTAAAATCCAACTAGTTGGTCAAAAAAATATCGAGACAAAACATCTTTCGCTAGTTAAAGCTAGACTTTAATCCTTTTCTGCCGCCAGAACATTACAAATATGGCCGGCACTTTCGCTACTAGTGGGCTATAACAAATAGCCTATTAGTAGCTTAACCAATCAGAACGCAGCATTGATAATAGACCACTAGTTGGATTTTACTAAATGACTGTATTTCCCTGGAAATTAGCAGCCTTCTCATGATGTCTCATTGCGGTGCGGCGCCATTGCCTCGACCAATGCAGTGTTAATCCTTTAACTCCCAAGATCCGAATGCTAATTCTCTTTAAGGACTGTCATACATTATTTCAGTCATTATGTCAGTTATTTAAAGAAATTTGATGACATATCTAGACACAAAACCCCAACTTGAAGGTGATAAAGATATTTATTCTCGTCACCAGTCTGCTTGGCAATGTATTGAACTTGTTAGGAGAAAGATCAGCAATCATTCTTGGCAGTCAAAGGGTTAAAGTGAAGATTTACCCTGCCTCATAGATAACCCAAGCTCCCTTTTTTTTTCTGTCTGTTGTGGAACCTTATACGGCGAAGTTACGTCAATCCGCTAAGTTAACAAAAGAAAAGAGCCCAAGCACCGGTGGCTCAGTTGGTTGAGCACCGGGCTGCCATGCGCGAGGTCGTGAATTCGATTCCGGGCGAACCAACACTCTGGGTCTTAAAATAACTGAGGAGAAAGTGCTGCCTTTGTAATTACATACGCAAGTGGTTAGATTTTGAGGAATCCCTCAAATTTTTATACCAAGGGCAAAGATTTTTTACAACAGTTTTAGAGTATCCAATTTAACTGTATCCAATTTAATGTTCTTTGCAGATAAAGAGGCCCCTAAAGTAACGTACTGCCCAGCAAACATTCTAAAAATTAGCGACGGAAAAAAGGCGGTGACCTGGGTCGAAGCTAAGTTCAGTGACAATATCAAGGTTACCAAGATTGAAAGCTCAGAGGCTAGTGGCGACATCTTCCCATTGGGCACCACAAACGTACATTATACTGCGAAAGACGCAGCGGGAAATTCGAATGACGAATGCGAATTTTACGTCCAACTCAAGCGTAGGTCAAGCAATTTTTCCATTCTGAATTTAGTGTCCAAGTTGTTTTTGAATGGGTCTGTGGCTCTCCTCTCATGCCGTTGTCCTAAAAACTAGTTTGCATTAACAGTAGGAAAGTGTTTTAAACAATGTTAAATTATTTTTGCTAACTGTCCGGCCCTTGGAGCTACATCGGCGAAACTGGGAGATACCTCTCATCAACGAAAAAACTAGACATTGATAACGGCGATGATGATAATAATAATAATAATAATATTTATTATTATTATTATTATTATTATTATTATTATTAACTTCAAAGGTGTTTAAAACCCGTGATATCGCGATACCGGTGCGACACTCTAACCAACTGAGCTATGAAGCCTTTGAGACTGGACTTTGGAACTGGTCATTTGTGGATTCAAGTGTTCCCGTGCAATTCCACCGTCCAATATATGATTCATTTCATAGATCATTTCGTTCATTGATTCATTCATTAAGGGAATACTTGAGAACATGGAAACTATGGGAGACGACATTGATTGTACCAACAGTCAATGGTAAAGAGACAGTTGGTCCCATCAGAATTCAACGCGGTATTTTACAAGGAGATTCATTTTGCGTAACCTATTTACTTTATGTATCAATCCAATTGCCTGTGATCTGCGGTCAACAGAGGGCTATACCTCTAGCCATGATAGAATATCAAAGATTACTCACATTCTCTTTGTAGATGATCTGAAATCTTTCCACAAAAATGCAATTAAAGTAGCCACGATTGCAATTAATCTAGAATGAATGTTTCAAGATATTGGCCTTCAATGGGGAATAAATAAGTGCGCTACTGTTCATCTGAAGAGTGGAAGATTGTTCCAAGTGAAGGACTGCCCTATGTAGTGGTCACCAGATTACTGTGTTAGGGGAAGATGGTTACTAGACGTTTCTAGGTAAATATGAGAGCGCTACTCAGGTAGAGAAGGTGGTACAACGTGAAGCAAGCAAGGAGTGCACCAGGAAGATAGCGGCCCCATACCACATGATATCACATATATCACAAGATGTCCTGCCTAGGAATGGTGCTAATAAACCTGACATCACAGTCTGTAACAACAAGGTACGCCAATGGATACTAATTGAAGGGACTATAGGTAACATCGGGCAGATTCGAGAAAGAGACAAACTGAAAACAGGGAAATATGCTGATCTGAGAGCAGGTTTGAAGAGACTGTACCCCAGTTATAGTGTTCAGCAGGTTTCCTGTCGGGGTGTCGTAGGAGTCGATGATAGTATGAATGTTATTAGAAAGTGCCAAAAGTGGATAATCGCTCAAAATCGCGAAATTGTGAAAGCTTTACATAGTCGTAAGTGAATCAACATACATATCTGCCATTTATATGAAATAACTATCTAGGAAATTGCCCAGATAAGGTCAGATAATCGTATCCGCAATTTTTCTAAGTACCACACTTGTAAGATAAGTTTATAGAGGTTAATATAAACATATTAGAATCACCCAACTAGTGGACTAATGCAAATCCTGCATTTTGATTGGCTACGCTACCAGAGGACTATTAGTAATAGTCCTCGAGTAGCGAAAAGCGTGACGCTTTATTTCGTTTTATTCCCAAATAAATATATTTCAACTTGCTTTTGCTAACTTTATCATTGCCTTTTCTGTCCGACTAGTTTGGTGATACTAAAGCAATTAGATCCTTGTCCCTCAAGGGCCACGGGTCAATAGTCCATTCGGCTATTGACCCGTAGCCCTTGCGGGCTACGGATCTAATTGTTAAATAATAATAATAATAATAATAATAATAATAATAATAATTATAATAATAATAATAATAATGATAAAAGTAAAGGATTTGGAGATGTAAGGAAGTCACTGTCGTGCCTGTGATTATCGGTGCCCTTGAATTGGTGTCTATCAGCCTGAGGAAATGGTTACAGGTGATGGATGTAGTCAATGAACTAGAACTGCTACAGATAGTATGCCTCTTGTTGACAGCAAGGATCCTTAGAAGAGTATTGGACACAATATAAGTTACACCAGCATTACGAAGAAAGCACTTTGGAACTCAAGCCACTGGACGTGGTCCCGCCGATGAGAACTTCCAGTTTTGATGTCTGTGACCCGGGGGGGGGACTCCTATATGAAACAGACGGGGATGCTCGTCGGAAATTTTGAATTTAACCCCTAAAGGAGACCAATCTAGGCGTGGCTTAAGCAAATTTTGACCCCTAAAAGAGACCGTTTAAAAACACAAAAATACGACACGCAATGAGTTTTAATGATAAAAAGGCATAATCATCGAATGCTTTTATCTAAAAAGAAATTTTAAAAGGAAATTTGACTTCTGTTTCTCTTCGCGTACTTCTGTGTTACTTCGCCGAACCCTAAACGAGACCTTGGTGGCATAAAATATTGGCGCTTTGCCCGGAACACCCTAAGCGAGACCAAAATCCAAAATTTACACCCCTAAGCGAGACGACGAGCATCCCCGTCTGCTTCATATGGGAGTCCCCCCCCCCCCCCGGGTCTGTGACACACTTACATAATCATTAACAATATTAATCGTTAAAGATTCAGTGAATTCAACTTGCAAACCGATTAACATGACTATTCCATCAGAAACATTGCACTGAAAGAAATGGAAAAGAAAAGCAAATACAAGGACCTTGAATCGCGAGAGAATGTGGTAGATGAAAACCGAAGTGATCCCTGTGGTTGTTGGTGTGCTTGGTACAATAAAGAAGGGGATGGTAGAAAACATCAAGAAAGTATCAGAGAGAGCTGCAGTGACAGAGACCCAAAAGATCAGCATGCTGGAATCTGCACGTTTTCTTCGGAAGGTGCTTTGCACCCAAGAGGTGATGTTGACCGGCTATACATACCACGTCACAGAGAAGGAAGAGGGCTCATTAGTTGTGACATTTAAAGAATGCAGAGAAACAACTAATTCGAGGTCCAAAGGCAGCTGGAGTGCAGTGAATCTGGACAAATGAGAGGGACAGAGCTTGGACGGATTAGAGAATGTATGGCCAATTCGTTCATGATATACCACTAACAACCACATACAAATGACAGACCACAACACATTGCATGTGCAATGTAAGTAAAGTCTCTGCTTACGAGCCAGAAGGCCCATCAGGCCGGCACTTATCTCCGGTTTCTGTAGCATGAAGCGACTAGGAGGATTTCTACTCCCCCCTGGATGGGATGCTAGTCCATCGCAGGGTTACCCCCAGCATTTCGCCGGTACCCATTTATACACCTGGGTGGAGAGAGGCACCGTGGGAGTAAAGTGTCTTTCCCTAGAACACAAAAAAGATGTCCCCGGTCAGGACCCGAACCCGGACCATTCGCTCCAGAGTCGAGCACACTAACAATGAGGCCACCGCGCCTCCAGCAAGTGCAATGTGGAAATGGCTAAAGCGGATGGACCTGAAGATCCAAACTGAAGTTGGCAGCTCAGGAGCAAGTTCTACGGACAAACCACATTAACTATGACATGAAAAGCAGCTCGGTTTGTATCAAAACATCAACACCAGCCTTGCTTTCATCAAAAAGCCACTGAGGTCTTTGAGTGCACCATTTTAAAATTACCCAATGTAAAAAGCTGCGTATTCCCAGCGACGTCACCGCGGCCAGACGTGTCTCCCTAAACAAAATATGGGCTTCGGAAATTTAGCTTCAATTGTGTTAAAAATGCTCCACACTATATGAAAGAATAACATCATTGAATAATACCCGACGAAGAA
Organism: Montipora capricornis; assembly: GCF_036669925.1. Lineage (NCBI taxonomy): Eukaryota > Metazoa > Cnidaria > Anthozoa > Scleractinia > Acroporidae > Montipora > Montipora capricornis. The sequence goes on along the minus strand of NC_090891.1, from coordinate 47,951,390 downwards.
ATCAAACGTTGAAAATCCTTTCTTGTACACTGAGAAACGCCAAGTTTTTCGTCAAATCAAATCCTGCGAGAAGTTACTGAAGATCAAGTTCACAGAACACCATACTAATGAAAACTTCGACTCAAAAATCACAACGCAGGCGAGGAAACAAGAGCCACTCCTTACAAAAAACAAAAAACTATCCTCCACTGGTGGAACAAATCAGTCAGGGCCAACAAAGAAAACGTCGCCCATAGCTATGTAAACACTCACAGAAAACACCAGAAAATAATTAGACGAAACACCTGAAAAACTCCTTCGATTGTCACAAGATTTAGAACCGTCAATTTCGAGAGCTTGTACTGCCAAAGCGATGGTCGTCAAGGGACAGATTATGGTTTGCTAAAATTGCCGCCTTCACTCAATACCAGAAACCCATAAGGGTTGAAACGTGTAACGGCGCCTTGTGTGGTGGGAAACAAGCTTCTGAATATCCGATTTGCTAAGGACCATAGTTGGAACAACAAGAGCGAGGGGTCTCCAAATATGGGACTTAGCACTGAAACATTCAAGCAATCAGTTCGCACTGAATATTCGGAAGCTGTGAACGCGCGTTACACGTTTCAATCCTTATGGGTTTCTGCTTAGCTCGAATGGAGTCCTCTTGAGTATTGTTGCGTCTCTAGGGTAAACAGTATAACTTCATGCTTTATTTTCATTATATATTCGAGTTCATTTTTATTTTCATGAACTTAAGTTGAGTCGAAACGTCGCATTTTAAACTTTTTTACCGTTTTTTTCCATATTTAATATTTTATCGCAATGTTTTATAGTGAAGTCATTTACAAAATCTCTTCTAATTAAGGTATTGTATTTGCATGATAATGTAGAATTCATATTTAAAGGATATGGAAATAATTGGAACAAAACACTTTATTCCCAAAGGGTTTGAATTGGGTACAACATTTAGTTAGCCGATTTGGTATATTTCAGGCGAACCCCGGGAAAATCTAGTTCCTTAAACACGAGGTTAACTATCAATAGAGTTATTTCAGTAGAGTTATGACTTAGAGTTAAAGTTAACGACTTCCAAAATCCTGAATTCAAGATTTTGGACTGCCAAATCCTGAATTCAAGATTTTGGAAGTCCAAAATCTTGAATTCCAAAATCTTGAATTCTGGATTTTGGCAGTCCAAAATCTTGAATTCAGGATTTTGGAATCTTAACTCTAACTCTAAGACATAACTCTATGAAAATAACTCTAAAAATAGCTGTCCCCCCTTAAATACGTTTTTTTAACGATTCAATATTAGATCCTTTCACGTTAAGAGATATCGTTAGCAACATTTGTTGAAGATTTTCATGCCCTAAAATTTGCGGCAGAGCTCATTCGATGGCTTTAATCAGGGGCATCCAACGTTAATTTTCGGAAAATATCTGTTCGGAAGACGATTTGAGATCTAGAACATTTGTTGTAAAATTCCTCGCTTGCCTGCCTATCCTAGGATTTTCGAACATCTAAAATATGGTATAATTGCCTATTTTTAACGAATTTTTACCCTAAAAAGGTCGCCTAGAATTTTCGGGAACCCTTTTTATGGCTGAAATTTTCGAAAAGGTAAGTTTTGATCCCTATAATTTTCGGATCACTAGGCTTTCAGCTAGGGAAGCCGAACAGATGAAAAATTTTTGGGGATAAAAATATGCCTCTATCTCCCGTTTAAATAATAAAATACGTTTAAAATGCTATCTTTAAGTGGTTTTGAACTATATTCTCGTTGGGTGTCCCTGTTTAATCTATCAACCAGCTCAATACAACGGAGCAGCGATGATGAGTTATTTTCAGACAATTCGAATACTTGGTGATTTTATTCATACCAGGGACGTAAGGAGGCTTTGAGTATGCCGAGTTATTCTTTGAATGTGAACGGGGTTTATTTAAATTGAAGTATCTTACTTCGTCACCTTAGAAACGACTGAAGTATCTTCAGAGCAGCCGAAGTACGATCTCAAGTCTAGTTTTATCTCCCTCGAATGCGTATTTGAGCAGAGGGGATGACGTCAACCAAGTAAATCCCTTGGATTAACGCTGTCATCCGGGCTCGGTACGGGAATTGCATCGTAAGGTCGATGATTAAACCGTTTGGTGATAAGTGGATTCTTCCAAATGTCATTAGAACTAGGGTACAAAGGACGGCTGTTGATAGTATAGGTTACTTCAGCCATAGCAAGTTCGCCATTGTTCTTCCGTTTGACTTTGTTGTCTGAAACTCGCGTTTATTGCTTGGCAGACTGACTTTATTAGGCTTTCAACAACACCATTAATGTGACTTGCTTTGGGCGGGATATTCCATTCTCAGCGAAATTGGCAATTGAACTCTTCATCCTCTGTATTCTGGGTTTTGGTAATATTCTCTTCTTTGCAAATTTGCACGATGTACTTCTTCATTTAAACAATTTTTGACTAATCCAAACGAAATAACGATAAACTTCGGAAACAAATATACACTTAATGTATGGTCCCGAGGGAAACAGTTAGTTCTGTTTCCCGAGAGTCCTGATGTTTCCCGAGACGAAGTCGAGGGAAACATCAGGACTCAAGGGAAAACAAAACTAACTAGTTTCCCGAGGGACCATTCATTAAGTGCTTTGTTATACATTTAGACCTTCAACGGTGACAGGAAAACACCTGGATCGAGCGGGGAACAACTGCGGAATTGTATCCCGGTCGGGAAACATTTGAATAGCCCATTTCCGAGTTGCTGCATGCCTCAGTTTCAAAGCGAGTCGTGGTGCACAGCCATTCAAATGGAAATGAGTTTCGTATTCTTATGCATATCAAACTCCTTTCCCTTTCAATAGTTGAGCACCAGGACTCACTTCGAAACTGAGACAAACATCAATAGGCCATTTCCGAGTTCATATGCGCCTCCTCTTCAAAGCGAGTCTTAGTGCAAAGTTTTTGTGATGTTAATTAGTTCTACTTTACTTATGATTGTAACATAATTTTCATTACATAAAATTCGCAATTTGTCTCGCCTTGATGAGGAGGTTGACATGAACTCGGAAATGGCCTATTCGGAAATGGCCTATTGTGAGCAGGGGGCATGTGGCCAAGAATCAACCAATCACAGTGCTCGTTTTGTTGAGTGCCCGCTAGTGCCTCAGGACTCTCGGGAAAACAGAACTAACTGTTTCCCTCGGGACCATACATTAAGTGTATAATGTGGAACTCCTGTAACTGAATTCCTCACCTTAATTCTTGTTGAACATTCTTCCACAGTTCATTAATCTTGACTCGAAAGGGCTTGAAATCTCATACACAATTCTTTATTTAAGCCTGGTTTTTACTAGCGACGCAAGCATAAAAACAAGAAGCATACGCAAACTCAGTAGTTTCTTGTTCATTAGAGCATTTTGTTAGTTCTAGAACAAAAGACACTAATTAACAACAAGCAAATTCGCTTGCGTGTGTTCCTTGTGCTTATGCTTGCGTTGATAGTGAAAACCAGGGCTTAGTGACTAGTATAAGCAAAGGCTTTTTAAAACAAATTAAGGTAAAAATTATCGGAAAAAATGCGCGACGTTTCGACCGAACCTCGGTCATTATCAAGCTTAAAAGTAAAGATAAAATTTGCATACATATAAATATAAAACTAAGAAGTAAAAGTATGTAAAGTATGAAACTGTACAAAACGGGGTGTTAAAAACATGCAAGAATTAAAAAAAAAAAAAGGTTAAAACACTTTCGCACGAATTGAGTCTGACTGTACATTGAGGCTTGGTCTCAGTTCATTAATTAAAAACATTTCATAAATGAGACAGTCAAACTTGCTCTTGCATTTTTTTAAGATGGTAAAATTCCTCGTAAGGTCATTGGGCACATAGGAATGTTCCACACGGAAATGCTTTCCAATGGAGGAAGACGCATTCTTGTGCTCGTCAACGCGTTGATGCCAAATGCAGCCGTGTGTAACCAACATAACCTGCATCACACAGGTAACATTTAAATTGATAAACAAGGGATTGTTGGTTGACAATGGGAGGCTTGCCTTCGCGCGGTTTCAGATGCTGTTTAATCTTGTGGCTACGAAATATGGGCTGGACGGTCACTTGAATTTTCTGGCTCAGATCTTTAAGTGGTGCTCTTACAATATCGGCTGATGACTGGTCCTTAAATGGCAGAACAACTGGAACCACTTTTAATTCGCTGCATTAAATGCAGCAAAAGGCCAGTGTTGGTAGGTTGACGTATACTGTGGTTTGGATTTCCAAACCAAACCAAAGTATCCAGACAGGTTAATTAATTCCGCCATCTCGCCCTTTATCGCAGTCAAAGCTTCTGATCAACCTGTTCTCGAGTTACCAGCTGTTAACAACGAATTAAAAGCGGTTCCCGTTGTTCTGCCATTTAAGGACCAGTCATCAGCCGATATTGTCAGAGCACAACTTAAAGATCTGAGCCAGAAAATTCAAGTGACCGTCCAGCCCATATTTCGTAGCCACAAGATTAAACAGCATCTGAAACCGCGCGAAGGCAAGCCTCCCATTGTCAACCAACAATCCCTTGTTTATCAATTTAAATGTACCTGTGTGATGCAGGTTATGTTGGTTACACACGGCTGCATTTGCATAAACGCGTTGACGAGCACAAGAATGCGTCTTCCTCCATTGGAAAGCATTTACGTGTGGAACATTCCTATGTGCCCAATGACCTTACGAGGATTTTTACCATCTTAAAAAGTGCAAGAGCAAGTTTGACTGTCTCATTTTTGAAATGTTTTTAATTAATGAACTGAGACCAAGCCTCAATGTACAGTCAGACTCAATTCGTGCGAAAGTGTTTTAATCCTTTTTTTTTTATTATTATTACTATTATTCTTGCATGTTTTTACCACCCCTTTTTCTATATTTTTTTTCAACTTGACACACTTTTCCTTCTTCGTTTTCTATTTATATGTATGCTAATTTTATCTTCACTTTTAAGCTTGATAATGACTGAGGTTCGATCGAAACGTCGGGCATTTTTTCCGATAATTTTTACCTCAATTAGTGACTATTGTACCTTTTAATGTATTGCAACGCGTTTCATGCATCCATTGCAGTTTCTTTGAAATTCCAGTTTCGTCGCTCCGTAAAGTAAGTGGTCATGCTATGTGTTGTTGAAGATGCGAAAATGCTTGGAGTAATCTTCGAGGCCTGGTGTGACAAACACTGAGAAAGAGTTTTGACTGAATTTGCGAGGCCAGAGTAGGAAACGTTTTTGCACTTCAAAAATCTTTTATTGTTTCTTCAAGTTATCGTAAATCTTGTCATTCATTCTTCTGGCCTACCTAACTTTGAATTTACCAGAACATTTATATAATTTCAATCTCCATCGGGAATAACACTTTGAAAAGAAAGTTTGCTAATGAGTTTGTACTCTTCTTTGTTGCTTGAAGTCCTTTTGAATTCGTTTGGTTTTTGTGCAAGTTAGGCTCTCCACATCGAAAGCTTTAAAGCAAAGCACCTGTGCTTGAAATTAAAATAAATCGATTACTTTAGTTATCACTCCAGAGAGCTCAGCACCAGATTGGGTCAAACTTGTGAAGATATTTTAATGTATTCATTCTACAGGGCCTTCATGTTATGATCCAATAGGACCCACTGGTGGCACAAAATCCTGCCACTTCCTAGGTACCACTAAGTGGTGTACAGTCACGTGTACAAGCGGAACTGTGCTATATAAACCAAAATCACCATTTTGGACGTGCGAATCAGGAGTCTGGAGCCCAAGCGACGTCATACCTGATTGTGTTGGTGAGATAAAGTTTGATAAAATATTAAAAAATTTGCCGAATTCCTAGTGCTATATGTTGCATCAGAAGCTAGTAGGGGAAACCTTTCAATATTGGCTGTTTTCAATTACGCTTTAAAATATCCATGCCATCTTCCTCTACCCCTGCGTCGTCTCTCAAAGCCCATACGCAGTACATGTACACTGACTCGGTGAACGAATTTTTGTAAGCATAGTTATTTTGAAGTTTATTTTAACGTGATTAAAATGAGGTTCCGCATTCAGTCTTTGACCCGTGTCGATCACCTTCAAGTTAACTCAGCGCTTCAACTTACGCAAACGTTTCTTTTTCATTCTTTTCATACAACTGGTAATACAAGAAGTTTGCTAAGGTTGCTCAATTACGATGAAGGTTACCTATATGTTGCTACGAAACATTGTCTTACTCTTCAAAAAAACACTGTGACTACCAGAGAGTCGCTGCGTTATCTTCCTCTTCATTGAATCAATAATATTATGTTTTTCAGAGGCAGTCGAGAAAAACACTTCTTGCCAGGAGAATTGTATTGAGATGACAGTGAGGCATTTTGCTCAAACCCAGACATATTGCGGTACGTAAAAATGTTCGAATTACCAACACAGGGCCCCAAAAAAACTGCTAGCAAAGTGCTTATGATTTTTAAAAAGTCAACACTTTATCACAAGCTCGTCATACATTAGCATGCATGAAACATACTTTTGTAAAGATAAAAAGGGCAAAGATGATGCCCTTTCGCTTCCAAGGTCCAAAACCTCAAACAGGAAAAACCAGAGGTGGAGTTCAGTGAAGAAGATCGTCGGTATGTCTCCAGCCTACGGCTCGGATGAGCTACTCCCCAAACTCAGCGCACTTCGTGGCTATACATCATCGCACCGGGATCTCGCTAACAAGATTAACATGGCCTTCCTGGAACCCATAAACGACTACAGTCATCCATCGACTTAGGCGCGCGGCTCGGCTGACGTGGTGCGTGTGTCACTTTCATAGGTTTGGTATGCTCTCAGAATGCTCAAACTTAACAAAGCATTACTGCCGAATGGTCTGCCCAACTGGTTGTTCCGAGAATAATGAGGATATCCCTGCTCCACCCATCACCTCTCTATTGAACTGCAGCTTTGAGGAGCAGAGTCTACCCTAGTCATGGAAAGAGGCCGACGTTGTTCTTCCACCCAAACAACAACCTATTACATCCGATTTCCCTGACCCCTTCTATACCTAAACTGGCGGAGGACTTTGTTATGTTTAAGCACCTAGATCCAGCTGTGCTTCAGATTATCGATCCTGATCAGTACATGGATATTTCCAAGTCTTCTACTACTCATGCGCTCATTTCCATGGTTCACCATTATTCTCAAGCCACTGACGGCTTCGGGGCTGCTGCTGTTCGATTAAAATGAGAAAGGCATTCGACCTGATTGATCACAGCCTTCTTCTCCAAAAGATCTTCAACCCTTATGTCCCACGTGGTGTGGCTAACTGGATCGTTGATTTTCTGACTAACCGCCGCAAGCGTTGCAAAGCTTTCATCTGATTGCTCTGCTGGGTGGGGTCCAGTTCCTGCAGGTGTCCCTTGAAGGGACCAAGCTGGGCCCGTGGCTGTTTCTTCTCATGATTACCGACCTGAGAATATCCGATATCTGTACCTTGAAGTACGTAGACGACATTACGGTGGCCGAGGTTGTTCCTCGCGCCCACCAGAGTGATGTCCAATCTGCTGTTGACAAGGTCGTAGCATTGTCCAGAGACAGTCTAATGCAGTTAAATGCAGCAAAGAACTTAGAATTGACTTTAAGAAGTTGAAACACTCGTTTGACCCAACCAGCGTAGACGGTCAGGATTTATCTGTTGTTCAGTGCGCCAAAATACTAGGGCTAACAATTTCATACGATCTTAAGTGCAATAACCACATAAGTGATACAGTTTAGAAGTAGTAGTAGTGGTAGTGGTAGTGGTAGTGGTAGTAGTAGTAGTACTATAGTAGTAGTAGCAGCAGCAGCAGTAGTAGTAGCAGTAGTAGCAGTAGCAGTAGCAGTAGCAGTAGTAGCAGTAGTAGCAGTAGTAGTAGTAGTAGTAGTAGTAGTAGTAGCAGTAGTAGTAGTAGTAGTAGTAGTGGTAGTAGTAATAGTAGTAGTAGTAGTAGTAGTAGTAGTAGTAGTAGTAGTAGTAGTAGTAGTAGTAGTAGTAGTAGTAGTAGTAGTAATAGTAGTAGTGGTAGTAGTAGTAGTAGTAGTAGTAGTAGTAGTAGTAGTAGTAGTAGTAGTAGTAGTAGTAGTAGTAGTAGTAGTAGTAGTAGTAGTAGTAGTAGTAGTAGTAGTGGTAGTAGTAATTGATCGTCAATTCTTATTTCAACGTCTTCATTTTGAACAGTTAAATTCTGCCCTGACCCAATAATTATCAGTTCAGTTTTTGCAACATTTAAACTAATGCCCCGTTCACACCAAACCTTAACCATGTTTTGAACATGTATAGTTAAACTTAATTGTTTTCAAATTGCTTTCTTTTAAATCATGTATACTGATTTTTGTCGGCTACTTTAGGTTACTTAGTTCGGGGATCAAGACTTGTTTGAGTTCAGTTAACGTTTTAGCCGATAGCTTAATGTTTGTGTCATCAGCAACGATCCTTGGCGCAGCGGCCCGCAGGCAGTTGGGGAGATCATTAATATAAAATAATATAGATAGGACCCAGTACACTGCCCTGCGGTACGCCGCACCTGAGATCGAAAGCATTTGATAGCTTGCCCTTGCAATAGTAAAGAAGGCAAATAAGAGCCTGTATTTTCTCATACTTCTTCGTAGGGCTGGTGCGTCTGAGACCAACTTGGCCAGTTTTACTGTACGTGTATGAGGCCAGTCTTAGAATCTTGAGGAACTTTTTATGATCGGAAAAATAACCTGCCATTTAAGTTCCCCATAATGCAGGACATAGCTTAATCAGGATCTTGTCCGTCAGCCTCGGAAAAATGTTAAGAAACGACAAATCGGCAATTGTAATATTGTAGTATTCCAAATAAACATGACTGTAAAAAAATAGTGAAAAGAGAGCCACAGTCTTGGACAAACCTCTTGGGAAAATTCTCGGTTTGAACATCATTGGACATGCACTCACAACCTACAATATTGGCCCCCTACCCTCTCTTCCCCCCTCCCCTTCATACCAGTGTTGATAGTGTGGTGAAAAGACTTTGGCCGTTTCTAAACCCACATTGGATTAAGGGGAGGGGGGGGGAAGTATGTTAAGACAAATTGGGGAATGACCATTTTATAGTGGTGTGTCACTTTTCACTAACTAGGTTTGTCCAAGATTGCAGGTATGAATCTTCCTTACGAGTGAGACCGATGACATTTCTGCTGGCCGGTTGCGACCTTTGAGCTGGCTAAAGCTCTAATTTTGATGAAGGAACTCACGATTGTTTCTTTTAATAAAATCTTTTACAGCTAAATGCCCTAGTGGTACGTTCAAATCCTCTGTGACAGACTGCAGCCCGTGTCCAGCGGGGACCCACAACAACCAACAGGGACAGTTGCAGTGCGTTCTGACGTGTCCTCCAGGAACTTCGTCGCTGCCAGGAGCAAAATCAAGTTCAGATTGTAAACGTAAGTCAAATCTGAGCTTCTCACCGTACAAAAGATGAAGCATATTCATTAGAAAAAAGGATGGCGCTGACAACACATTTACCTGCTTGCACAACCTGTGGATACCCACCGCCAGGAACCCCAAATTTTCCACGACTCCACTGAGTCTTCCTTGATTATTATATATAACTCTTTGGCCTAAATGGCAGCAAGCTATATCCAAGTGATTGCACATTGCTGAGGATTTCCAAAAAATGTTTGCAAGCTAATTTTTAATTAGTTTGTCTGTTGCGGGTTCATTGGATAAAGCAAACCAAAGAACATATCTCAGGAATTCAACGAAACAATACAACGAGTTTTTCAAAGAAAACAAGAATTGTGGTGAGATAAAATTGCCACACTTTTTATTCGTCGAATTATCTTGTAACGTTTTTCTTCTTTTGACTGTTTATATTATTTAAGCCAAATGCCCCAAAGGGCGGTTCTCTGAGACTGGACTGGGACCAAACTGTCACCACTGTCCACGTAATACATATCAAGACAAGGTCCAACAGATGAGTTGCATACCATGCCCCAACGGGACATCCACTCTCACACTGGGTGCTAATTCGCCATCGGACTGTGGAGGTTGGTATTGCATGGTTATATATGATCTTAGAAACACGCCAGGGGCGATGAGATGGAAAAAAGTAGACTTAATTAGATGGGCCAGTAGCGATGAAGAGACCATCAGCAGCATAGGAACGTTTTATCGGTGCAGCGAAGGAGGGATGTTCCTGATCGAATCCTTGGCCTAAAATTCTAGCGCTTCCTGGTTCCTGGCAGGAGCCCATGAAATGGAGCCTCTACTTTTCATACTCGGCCTCGGAGGCAACATTATCCTTTCTCGAGTAGAGTTATTAATAGAACGCCTCTCGTGAAGGGGAGGGGGGGGGGGGGGGAGAGGAATACGAGTTTAAAAGCCCAATCAAAACAGAGCTATGAAAGTGCTGTCGTTTTACGTCATGTCACCCAAAAACACGCATCACGCTGGAATTTTTTTCGTGTTTCGCCGACACTTTTCGCGGGAAAAAAGGACTTCTAAAAATAAACTTAACTCGAGAAAGTTTTGATTCAAGGAATAAGTGTATATAGAAGCAGCACTTGATGGGCTCCTGTTCTTGGTGAGTTAATTGGCCAAACAAAACCAGATCCGACTGTGACTTGAAGGTATTTTCTAGCCCTGTAATCTCGCATCATTCCTTCGCAGTTACTCTCGACTTAATCATATCATTTGACGGTCGTGTCAACTGTTTTACTTGCAGCGAGGCCACAAATTATCAAGATAGATCCCCTGATCGACATAAACGAAAATGATAATGTGAATTTGAGCTGTTTCGCAACTGGAATCCCAACGCCGACTTACAAGTGGGAATTCTTGAAAGATATAGCTGGTAAGCCAACTACAAAATAAAGAGCAGCCCTGTTCCCCAGGGCTTTCGCGGCTTTCACCATGGCAGCTGGTAGGCGGCATTTTGTAAGCCGAGAGGACCTTGGAGAGAGGTGGAATAGTTCGCGACTCTTCCAACCAGGGAGATGGGAAGCAAGGGTGAGAGGGTAGGGTAGGGTAGGGCGAGGCCGCAGGGGCAGGCTAGGACACAGAACATGCAACAATATGGTAAGGTAAGGTAAAGTCTGCTTACGAGCCTAGAGGCCCATCAGGCCGACGCTTATCTCCAGTTTTTGTAGCATGAAGCGACTAGGAGGATTTCTACTCCCCCCTGGATGGGATGCCAGTCCATCGCAGGGTTACCCCCAGCATTAAATTCGCGGGAACCCATTTATACACCTGGGTGGAGAGAGAGGCACTGTGGGAGTAAAGTGTCTTGCCCAAGAACACAACACAATGTTCCTGGCCAGGACCCAAACCCGGACCATTCGCTTAGGAGTCGAGCACACTAACCATGAGGCTACCCCGCCTCCCTACTTTTGTTCTCTGATTTCGTAAACCTCTCTTAAGCTGTTTTTAGTCTTTGTCTAATTGCAAGATCCAGATTAGAGCAAACGGAAACTGAAAACAATAATAAAAACATGAAAACTGCGTGCATCGCAGCCTTGAACTTTTATTATGATTCAAGTTAAAAAAAACAGTTATACAGCTGCGCTGGTTTCAAAGGGAACGCCAAATCCATGCTGGGTGACTGTTTTTAATTGCTATTCAGCGGATTTCCTTGGAAGGATGTCTCAATCCAGCATCAAAAACAGCAATGGAGAAGTGATTGGCTCCAGGCTAAGCATACAAGCCGCAACACATGAGAACAGTGGCTCGTACGAATGTAGAGTGACAAACACGCACGGAGAAGATAAAGGGCTCGCCCAGCTCAATGTCGCCAAAGTGTTTATCAATCCTGGTTCTGGGTCAGACGAGTCGTTATAAGGTATTCACTCAAATTTAATAAATAATCAGTTTTGAACGTGTCTTGTCAAGTTTTCTAAGGATTTTTTTTAACCCACAGTCATTTACATCTTTTCGTTTCTATTACCATTTTAATGTTTGCCTTTGCAACAGCGTTATATTTGTTTTGACATGAAAAACCTTTCCATGATGTTCGTGTGATCCTTTTGTATCCATTTAATTATTTTATGGCCGTAACAAATGAACGGGAACAGATTGAAAGACTTGGAAGATTCAGATGGATCAATAATTATATATAAGGAGTGCCACCTCCCTATGACGGCTTCAACATTGCTTCCCACATCAGTTCGATTTTGTTGAACAGAGATGTCGAAACCGTTTGCTTCCCCCTTTCAACCGTGTTGAAGTATGTTGAATGAGTTTAATTAAACTTTGCTTCAATAGGCTTTATTCACGATAGCCGCCATGTTGGTTTTCATGTTGTCATGCAAATTAGCCATGCGTTACGCTGGGGGGCAAACATTGGAATAAAGGCAAATTGCAGAAATCGGCTCGTCGAAATATTGAATTAACATTGCTAAAAGTAAATTTTAGAATTGAGTACCTTTTATAATAATTTTATACCTTTTGATTACCTCCGACATTTTGACTTTCTACTCCGTTATCTGCTCATTTTTCACTAAAAAAAACATCGAAGTAACTTGTGTAAGCATTCTAGTTTACTGCTTAGGTGATAAACATTCAATGAACGTAAAACAAATCATCTGTGTGGCGAAGATGTTCGTTGTAACCTCTCGAACTTGCGATGTTTGCCCCCTCAGAAGTGTGTAGCTAATTTGCATGATAATAGCAAATCCAACATGGCGGCTGTCGTGAATGAGGTCTATAACCATTCAACATTGCTCTTGTTTTCGGGAATGTTGAATGAATTTGAGGCCGTTTGCCTCTTTCTTTTAACGGTATGCGCGTGCTTGTGTGGGCACTAATCGGTCTCTCAATGACGTACTTAACTGATTAGAGTGTAACATGAAGTGCTAAGTATCTACCACATATGAACAATGTGAGCGTTAGCCCTACTAATGGAAATGACCCGCACGAGGACAGAGAAAAACTCTGACCAGGGTGGGAATTGAACCCACAACCTTCGGGTTAGATCAGCCCTGCTCTACCGACTCAGCAACACTGTCAGCCGGGAGCAGGCCGTGGTACCTGAAGATCTTAAACTCACGGCCTTACTTTGACGCTCAGCCGGAAGCGCCGCGGCGATCTAACCCGAAGGTCGTGGATTCAATTCCCACCCTGGCCAGACTTTTTCTCTGTCCTTGTGTGGGCCCGTTTCCATCAGTAGGGCTGACGCTCACATGGTTCATATGGGGTAGAAACTTAGCAATTCAAATTTCACTCTAATCAGTGAAGTCTGTTCAAATATAAGTGCTACACGGCCAACGTTTTGCAAAAACGTATCCATAGTAACAACTCCGTATTCATAAAAGCAACCGCGGTTTCTCGTGAAGCTTTGTTGAATCAAATGTTGATGATGTGTTGAAACCTTTTGCCCATCCCAGCAGTCATTATCGTTCAACATCATTCAACAAAATCGAACGGATGTTGAAGTTGTTTACCCTGGCCTTACTATGATACCCTTACAATGATTTCTCGTTCTATTTGTTTTCAGAAGTCAGTGGAAGCTCACATGTTGGCAAGAGATTTCCAGAGCCGCTTTTTACTAGAATACGAAGATCAACAGAGCTTTAAAAGTATTTGTATTCAACGCGTTGAACTCAATAAAAATGATCAAATACAAAACTGAGTTTTTGTCAGTGTAGGTTAAAGTTAACAACGGTATTGTTGATTATAGTATCTTTGTCGCATGCGCATGAGCTACAAAGTCGAGGACGCGGTGATGGGATTGGCGGCTGATCATGGGAAAAACACGTGACAAACACGAAGACCTAAATCCTGGTGTTCATGTTGTCGGTCAAATCTGCTCTCAGCTTGAATCCGTTTTTACCTACAATAGGTTCAAAAATGCACCACCAACCCTCGTTTGTACAGAATTATTCACATCAACTGGACATGCAATTTTGTTCGCACGTGGGTTTTCTTTACAAGTTTGTTCCTTTGGGATTCACCTCATATTACCGGTTTCTCTATTCATACAATTACCCATTCAGTCTCAACATCACAACATAGTAAGGGAACAAAAAACTGTACTATGCACTTACCGGTACTCGAACCGATCTTTAGTCCTGTCTTCACCACTACACTACAACGACGAACATGCGCAACCCAACACAGTTCTTTTCAATCCATTATTTACTTTTGTATCATAAGTCAATAGATATCCACGTATAATAACCAAGACTAATCCTAACCTGACCCTGGTTTTTTCTAAGCTTAACTTAGGCTCCAAAAAAAGTTCTTCAATTCAACTGAGTGCGTATTCAACCTAGGTAAAATGAGGATCACCAAGTTAACCTAGGTTAAAACGAATTTAACCTGAGAACGGATTTTACCGGCAAAATACACGCCCAAGTTAAGATGTCACTGAAAGCGGTTCATATGCAAGACATTAGGGACTTTATGATCTACGGCGGCGACAGGCGACATCGACGAAAACGCCACAAAACAGTATTGTGATTAGCTGACAGTGGAAAAATAAAATCGTGCTGCGCATGCGACGCACATTTTAGCTCGGTACTCTGTGTAACAACGATGTGAAATCACCAAATGTGAGGTTTTAAGGAAGTGCATCGCGAGCATACAAATCTTCTATTCTCCATTGTTACTCTGAAACTGCTATTTATTTTTCAAGGATTTTTCGCTTACATTGTACGACGTGAACGACACCGAATAATGTGCTGGAGGGTGTAAACTGCAGGTTGCAGGTTGCAGGTTGCAGGTCACTGTTTCACCATAGCTGAAACAACCCAAAACTTTACTATAGAAAACATTAGGCCTAAAAAATAATGTTTAAGCCCAAGGTTAGCATTTTTGTAAAGGTTTGGGTTGTTTCAGTTATGGTAAAACGATGACCTGCAACCGCATGCAACCTGCAACCTGCAATCTTCACTTTTTACACCCTCCGATAATGTGAGCCGGAAGTTCTATTTTGAGGTGACCTTTTCGTCGACATCGCCGTCAAAGATCTTTAAGTCCCCATTAAAGCCTGGTTCACACGGTGCGAAGCAAATCATTTATTTGCAGTGCAAACCGGCAAATGCAGATGCAAACGAAGTTCACGCGTCAAACGCAAACGCAAGGGAAGTAATACACGCAGGCGCAGTTCCAAGATGGTGGAGGAGAATGAACCTGTGTATGTTTTTTACCTTGCCTTTGCGTTTCCCCGGTTCACACGTGTGAAATGCAAACGCAAGGAAATGGGACATTTTCCATGCTTATAACCGCGGCTACAGGTTTTAACATTTGTACAATACAGAGAGAAGGCAAAGGACAATTCGCGCGCACTTTTCTTTTTCAAGCTTATTTCTCTTTTCGTAAATGGTTTGAACCCAGGACTCATATCATAATTAAGTAAAGTACGATAGTCAGGGTGAGTGTAGTCCTGAGAAGGACTGTTTGAGTCGACATTGACTGACGTTTCGACACCCTGAGCGGAAGTCATCACTTGACTCTGAAGATGACTTCCGCTCAGGTTGTCGAAACGTCAGTCAATGTCATCTCAAACAGTCCTTCTCAGGACTACACTCACCCGGACGATCGTACTTTACTTAGTTAAGTTATTATTTCCCTTTTATTCACTTCCTCGATAATTTTGGCTAACAGGCTCTGTTATGCTATACGGGAGACTGAAGAATGAACGAGAATCAGTATTAAGGCGTAGCCAAGTCAGTGCAGTACAATGTATGAAGTATATTTCGATTTCTATCTACAACTAAGCCCCAATGTGATCGAACCGATACAACTTTTTCCACAAAATGGCCGCCATTTAGATATTCTTTTGATTCTATTCAAATTAGACCGAGATGCCTCCTCGCCCTCGTTCAAGGCAAAATATTCTTTTGAATTTTAAGCTTAAGAACGAGGATGATCAAGGGCAAATTTGAATAAAAACAAAAAAATATTTAAATGCCACCATTTTGAAATTCCGGAACTTCAGGACCACTTCGCGAGCTATACCCAAATTTCCGATTTTTTTTCCGGATTATTTCAGTTCCATTTGATTTCTTACCCGGTTTTTTCAGAATTTTCGGTCGAATGGAAAGCGCCCCCAAAGAACTCGTTTTATGTGGATCTTGAAACATGTCTAGACATGTCAGATTAGCAAAAAAGAGTAACTTTATTCTTTTTTCATCATATTGATATACAGTTTCATGATACATACATCTTGCACGTCATTACAACAGATCAGTGTGTATTTTCACTCAGAGTCTAGTCCGCATCCTTGGCAAGCCACAAATGTTTATCATCTTCAATGCGATGACGAAATTGCCACATTACAGGTGTTCCCAGGGTGTTGATTTTGTCTGGAACAACCTGAAAATAAATCTCAACTTCTTATTTATTTATTTTTTGTTTTTGTTTTTGTTTTTTGTTTTGTTTTTCAAGAGCTAACTCATTTAGCATAAATAGCAAGAACTATATAAGTCTGTATCAGACATGGTAAACTTAATCGAAATCGTGTTATACTTCCAAAAAGTTGTTCAAACGAAAGTTTTGATCAAGAGACAACACCCTGAATTGAATTTTCCTTGTGTTTAAACGTGACAATTGCAATCGCCTTACCGTAATGTTCAACTTCTTCTCTCCAATGCCCAGACAAGCGTTGTGTACTGGCACTTCCCGAGTGACTCCCCCTGCTGCTTCCTGCTGACATCGGCCAATCACGGGCAGCTTTAATTCCTTGATGACGTCATCATCCAATGTCACAATATCGCTTCCAGAATCGATCATGAACTTTACTTGTTTTCTTAAAAAGTGTGATTCGACTTCTCTCGAGTTGTCGCGATGGTCCCTCGAGTCACCAGGAGGTAAAACGTCAGCTGTGAGACAAAGAAATTTACCAAACCTGTAAGGAAATTTAAGATCCCGCTCGTAACCCGGACGGAATGCGGGAGAATTCTTCTTCTTCTGCTTTCCAGTGGCCTTTTTTCCTTCTCGGTTTTTTACTCGATTTTCTCTTCCTTTTCTTTCTTTCCCAATATCAATCGTCCTCCATCCAAACGAGCTCTTTCTAAAAATAATTGTTCTATTCTTGTCTACACAGTTTTGTTGCTGTTTCTCATTTTGGAGACATACTTCAGTGTACACGGTACACCTGCTAAAACTACCCAGAGTTCTGTGTTAAAAAAAAGGCTTTGTCTCTTACTCACCTTCCACCACTCAATTGTGCATGCTCTTCCCAGGCTCCCTCTGCCATCACTTTTAAACTTCCTAGCAGGCCTTGTGCTGAAAGGAAGTCAGTGTTTTTGAAAAGAAATAATTTTAACTTCAAGTGAACCTCCACTCTTACTACAGAATAAGTTTAAACCAAAGGAAATTATGTTTACGACCAAATTTGTTCGAAATTTGTTTTTAAAACAGTGTTTATATCAAGAAAAGTGAATCTTAAAATCGTTTATTTTCACTTTCAAATTTCGTGGGCGCAGCCATCTTGAATAATTGTGACGTGTTACGGTTGCCCTATTGTTATTAGACAAAAGCTCTTCGTGTCAGAACAAGGGGACAACCGTAATACGTCACAAGGATTCAAGATGGCGGCGCCCGCGAAATTTGAAAACAAAAATAGCCGATTCTAAAACTTATTTATTTCGGATATAAACACTTTCTTTGAAAATACTTTAGACTGGCTTGACTGTAACGTTTATCTCCTGTGATTTAAATTAATTTTTTTGTTGAAATGGAGGTTCCTTTCAAGTTATAACTATCACATGGTTAATTAACAATTATTTCTACGAGGGCGCGCTGGATATGAAGTGATAGATAACCATTTTATATCCAGTAAGCCCGAGAAGAATAATTGTTTTATTAGTAAAAACTCCAGGATCAACACCTCTTCTTTGGTGTTTTCGTGGGTAGTATAGTCGACCAAAGCATCGATTTCTGCCTCGGTCAAGTCCGGTCCAAAACGGCTTTTGTCGGCCATTTTTTTACAGAGCTGAAAAAAATGTTTTCAGTTCGCTTTATTGCTGACGCGTTTCTTGATCATATAATGTACAGCATGTGTATGAACCGATAGCCTGTGTCCGACGAGCCAATGAAAATGCTGGAAATTTGATATCCGTCGTTCAATTAGTCACTTGTAAACATTGTTAGTTATTTTTAACTTAAGCGACTACTATGGACAGAAATAACTTTGTTTTTGACAATTTGATAGACTGAGTTTATTTGAACCAGCTCATGTCACTCGGTTCTCACCTTCTCTGAAGAGCCTCTTCTTGTGTCCAGGGAGGTTTACACGCAGTGCATGCAATGATTGCAGGCTCAGGTTGGAACACTGTGCCAGATTCGTGAAACCAGAGGCCTGGAACTGATCATAGTATTGGTCGAGCCCGACCGACTGAAGCCATACTTTCACCGACTGAGGATCTGAAGGAAAAGTTGCATTTGCTATCACAGTGACAAATTTTATTAGGGTTAATGGGATCCACTAGGAAATAGAAAAATTTTGGGCTTTTCCCTTCCTTTGGCCCCATAAATCCTGGATCCTCTGTACAAATTAGGAAGTACAAGGGGACACGTTATTGTTTGGACATTTTAACATCCGTTATCACAGCGTTTTGTGTTTCCCCGTGTTATTTGTTCCCCCGAACACTGAGCACAAGTGCTGTGTATTCCCCCTTCGCCATAACTATAAATATGATAGCAGAATATGAATACAGAAAGTATCCTAAACATGCATAAAAGCTAACCTCAGGCCTAATTAGGCCTAAACAAACGTTTTTAGGCCTAAGGTTAGCTTTTATGCTTGTTAAGGATACTTTCTGTATTCATATTCTGCTATCATATTTATTGTTATGGCGAAGGGGGAACACACAGCACTAGTGCACAGTGTTCGGGGGAACAGATAACACGGGGGAACACAAAACGCTGTGACACTGTATCCAAATCTTTGTTCCCCAACACGTGCTTTATGCTTCAGCGCGTAGAACAAGTTGTTGACATATTTACAAAGTACAATGGCGTCTAAAATTTCTCCTTGTGAAAGCTATAGGGACAAGAAATGCTCTTCAAACGATATTGGAATATGTGGCCACAACTTATGGTTAGATTTAAGAAATTTATTTCGTTTGGTAATTGGTATGCCGTCGGAACTTTAACAATAAAAAGGAATGAAATAACTGTTACCCACGTGTCATTACAACATTCATACAACAAGTCAATATTTGCATGATTTAGCTGATAACGCGACAAAGAAGACTTCATTCCATCCCATGCTGGAGTTCATTTTGATAGCAAAGCATCTTCGTGAAAGATGAATTTTGAGTGCGTTGAGACTAAACTCGCAAAGCTGGTCTTTGGTATGTCTCCGTGCATTTACTAAGAAATGACTGAACGAAGCGGCAATGAATATAGGTTAGCATTTTGAAATGTCAGTGAACAGGTTTAAATATTCTCAAAGAGGTGAAGCAATGTCGGTTTAAGATACAGAACTAAAAAATACGTGGAAATAATTTTTAGGTTGGAGAGATTGATTCACCTAAATATGACTTCTACTACGTGTCATTTTGTAACAGTACCTTTACGCAGAGTTCTGATGAAAAATTCCCGTTTCCTGTCATCTGGAATTACCAAAGCCGCATCTTGATTGTCAAGGCAAAAAAGATCCTGAACCCGGTCAAATCCATGCTTTATAAATCCGGGGGCAAACTCTTGAAGACCTAGGGATTCCAAAAACTGACTTACACTACCCTCCCGGGACATTTCAAGACAAGAAATCTTCGAAGCTATCTCTTGTTTGGCCAATGCAGTTTGTATCACATCGAAATGCAAGTGTCAAGATGATAACAAGCCGGTCAACTCAATAAAAATATTCCTTATGACTAACGGGGTGTTCGTCTTTGAAGGTTTCAAACACTCAACACACTTCTGCCAGTCATATGCCAGTCATTTCAGTTTTTTCAATAGACATTAAAATTAGCCAGTCGGACGCTATAATTACGTTACCTAGCAATACATTACTCAAGATGAGGTGCGTGTGGCTCTTTTTTGCTCATACTTAGGATCCCAACATTAACAAACTTCTGAACAAGGTTGGGACATTACTTATACGCCTGAGAATATCGGTTAGGCTAATTTTCCATAGCACGTGGAAGCACATTGTTTGTACAATAGCCTATAAGTATGATCGATTGAAAGCAAAGGGCTGTTTGAATTTGCTTCGTAAACAGACACGCACGTGTCGCAGTTACATTGTCACTTCTCATAACATCAGCTGAGTAATTACAATTGTTGAAAGTTTGTAGCGGCCAAGGTGAAAACGTGACAAATTTTGTCAGGTGCTCCCTGCTCTCAGGAAAAACGAGCGAGTAATATAAATTTCCTCTGCAAACTAGGGTCCCCTGAAAATGTCGTGTTACTGGCGTGTAGAACTCAAATGGATGAATTTCACCCTAACGAGGGATGACTGTAGAACAGGAGTGGTGTCTCTCGTCGAAGTAAAGTCAGTCGCGCCAATATTGAACTAATTTAGACTTAGCATCACGTTTAACGGAAACGGCAGGTTGCTACTGAATTTTTTTTAATACAGGCATGAAAATACTATTGTTCTAACTTACGTTCTTTGTCTTAAAGAAGTTCCTTGATACCTGGTGATATTAGGCAAGGAATCAGCCACAATCAACAAGTTTCTTTGATTTTTGGCAAAACGTAAATTTTAGACGACATTCTCGCACGCAGTTCGGTAAGAGCGTTGCTTAAATCTCGCTAATATCATCCAAATTGATACATAGGGATTTCAGATTGGCATGACAGAAGCTACGTCGAGACACTATTGTGCCACACGACATGGATTGCCAAGTCGACCACATATGAAGATTCCTAAGTTGGACTCGCCAAGCTGTCGTAAAAGACAGATTTTCTTAAGAGTATAAATATAGGAAATTTCTTCAGAACATTGACAGATGATTTCTTTTTGAAGACTTTACACAAGGCTTGAAGTGTGCGACTAATAAGCTTTGAGTACCTCGCACTTCCTCAGAGCGTAGTATGTGTACAATTATCTGAACAAGAAGTTTTGCGAAATACTGCATCACCATTGGTACAGAGAACCGCCGGAGTATGTAACCGAATCTTCTCGTACCATGAGGCATTGAGAAGAAAAAAAGGATTATCGAAAAAGTCAAAATCTGACGCTTGAATGACATCAAAAAAACCTTTCGGCACAAATAACAGTGGTAACTCACCATTCTGGTCTGTTTAAAAAATACGTTATGCGACCATTGCTCAGACTGCAACGGACTAGGGGAATTCTCTGGTCAGCGGTTAGATGACTAAAAAAAACACAGAAAGAGCTCCTGACATTCAGGAACAAAAGAATCCCACCTGTTACAGCGTTGAAACACGAGGCTAAATTAATGATTCGATAACCAACCTCACTTGGCCAAACAATTGAAAGATATAAAAGAAAAAAAACGTATTTCCAAAAACTGGCCTGGCGAGCCTTTAAGTAGTGGGCTTCAACTGAGTTCATACCTGGAGAAGCAACCGGCAATTTCCTGTGCCTGTTACGCACATTGCTCTTCAAAGTTCTTTGAGAAAACGGTTTGAATAAAAATAAACTTGCAACTGACTAGTTAAAATAGGAAACTACGGGCAAATAACCGGTGGCTCAGTTTTTGAGCATGGGAATTTCGTGCGGTAGACCGCCGATTCACAACCCCCTGCTGGACCAACACTCAAGAGTCTTAAAATAACTAGGGTGAAAGTGTTGTCTTTGTAATTTTATCTGCAAATGGTTAGACCTTCTTTCTCAGATAAGGACTATAAACCGTAGGGCCCATCTCACAACCCTTCCTGTTAATCTCATCCAACACTATGCAAAGTTAAAGGACCCATGGAGGCCCCAGGCTCTTTGGTCAGCGGGTTGTCGCCAGGAGAGAAGGTTATTTTAAGTGTATCACACTAGGGTGTAATGATATGTAATACATAAAAGGTTATGTATAAAAGATTAATAGCTATGCATATCCATGTACAACCAGAGAGACTCGGGGATAATGAAGGCCATTTTCCCACAAAATCTGGGGCGATTTTTGGGCCGGCGCTTCTGAAGTTATAACGTAACAACCAATCAAAAATTCGAATTTTGTCGCCGGATTATCCCAGAGTCTCTCCTGGCAACAACCTGCGGTACAAATAGCCTAAGGATTGGGAGACCCTCGGTGTTGCATGGTGGTCTACCTCTCTCAGAGAACTGTAAATCGCAATGTGCTATACGCAGTATACAAACTAAGAAATAAGAAATGTTTACGGGCGTGAAATTGGATGGGTAGCGAATGCATTCAATCTCAAAGACAACGCGATAACAAAAATTCAGTACGTTGCAATTCACTTTACCACCACATCTCCCTGATGTGACAACAAAAACCCCAAAAATTCAGAGGACAACACGGCATTCCTGTTCTTTATTTACTATCAGTTCTTCAACGAAAAAAGTCAATCAACAAGAATAACGTGGGGACTTCAAGATCGACGGCGCGGGTGTCATCCAGAACGCCACAAAACAACAATGGTTGCGTTTGCATTGGGGGAGTTTCATTAGTGCGGCGATAAAATCAAGTTCTAATGTTCAGTGTTCCCCTAGCCTGAGGATAGCCCAGGGATCCAAAACACCAGAGTTGACTCTGGAGTGCTGTCAACACTAGTGTTACACAGTGTTTCTCTCAAGTGTGACCGCAACCAAAATCATTGGTTAAGATGGGAAAAACGATCGTGCTGCACGTGTGACACGCATTGTAACACATATTTCACGGTACTCTGCACGACAACAAACACCAAACACCAAATTTGAAATGCGAATCTATCATTCTCTCTTTTTACTCTGAAACAGCTCGCATTAATTTACTTTTAAGATACTTCGCCCACATTGTATGACGCGAACCAGTTGGACTAATCGCGAAAAAAAATTGCGGTAGTGCAAAGTTATATTTTGAGGTGACGTTTTCGTTGACGTCGAAGTCGCAGATGTTGAAGTCCCTACAATAGCATCTCGCTAACTGCCAATCGAAAACATATTCCTTCTTCAACTAAACTTACAGAATGCTCTAGGGCAAATAACCAACTACTCGATTCTACTTCATCTTACCACCGCTTTACATACAACCGAAATCCAGCGTCCAAGCAATAATTATTCCAAATTAAATATAAAAAGTGGAAAAATAATAGGGCAAACGAAACACAAGCATGCACGGGAAATAAACGAAGATGCAATAGATCTTCGGCATTGGATAAGAATAAAAGGATCAAGACTTCAAGAAAACTGTTGCTGTGTATAATACAAAAAATACCAACAAAACTACTTCCTCAATTGCATGAAGTAAAACATTTTGCCATTTAAATTAATAAGGGTCTTTGTTATATAGCTGAATTTTTTCCCTCAATAGCGAGTTCTCTCGTTGGCTACTTCGAGGTCACATGACATCTAACAATAAAACTGTTTCCCGCCAAAAGTTTCTAGGCGGGCAACAGTGCAAAATCTATGACATTTTTATTTTTGTGCTATATAACAAATCACTTAATGACTGGTCCATCAGGAAACAGTTAATTTTGTTTCCCTCGAATCTCAATGTTACCCTCAACTGCGCTTCGGGGAAACATTGAGATTCTCGGGAAACAAAAATTAACTTTTTCCCTCGGGACCAGTCATTTAGTGTTTAATATTTGAGGATTTGGCTTTCAAAAGCCATGCAAATACTTAAAAAAGCAATGTGAAAAAGTTTCATTCCGTTAATTTTTGCCATAAGCTACACGTTCCCTTCTTTACTTAAGTATATCGCACTTTCGAAAAAACGTCGGCACAGCCAGCTGAGTCCTCTTCGTTTCAACGACTCAATCATTTCTTTCAATTTCGAGACACTTTCACAAAACAGATTTTCCCATACGTTGAAGCTAAATGAATTGCAAGTAACAATAATACTACTTAATAAACTTTCTCATAAATATACATTTTTCAAATTAGACTATGGGCTGGTTTTAAACGGTGACGAATGCATAAGCACGAGCCACATACGCGAACTCGATAGAGTCTCAAAACGGTCGTCACGGCGGTGCAGTTCATTCCCAGTAATTTTACAAATTATTCGCCACTGCTCTAGACGCAATTTAACGTTAAACCAAAGTAATGTTTAAAAAACGAGCAGCAGTGTTTTTAGACCCGATAGAACACGTGCTTCGAGTTTTTTGAACGGCTGAAAAAACATTCCACAAAGAGCATGTCTCTCTGGACTCAAAACAATGGTTCAATTTGTGAGAGGTGAATATTAGCATACAAGAAAAACAAGACATGCCTTATTAGTATTCTTTATATAAAGAATACTAATAAAGAATACTAATAAGGCACGAGGAGTGTTTTATCAGGATATAAAGCTCATACACGTGACATTTTATCGGTGTTTTGATAGGCTGTTAGGCTCATGAATTATTGATGAGTTTTTAACTTTACAACATCACAAATCAAAGTAAAAAATATGCCTCCTTTTGTATTTCCTGTTTTCCTCAACCTTTCTTAAATGTTTTAAGTGACCCCTTTCACGTTTCGCTTA
>NC_090891.1:47894405-47921905 GCF_036669925.1 Montipora capricornis | reverse complement strand
AAAGAGAGAGTGTAAAACACTGTATCACCTAATAGCTATGATACGGTCCTACGTAAAACATCAATTATTTGTCAACAAAATGCGCTCAATATTGTGACGGAATACATTGGTTAACATAGCAATAGAAGTTCCATCTAAAAACGTCCGATTATGTGTCTCAATTGAAACTCTTTGCAAAGTTAAAACAAATCTCAGTCAGGAGAGGAATCAGTGTCACCTTCACACTGGGAATTAAAGAAAGCTCTGAATCCGCTTCACCCAAGTTTTTTAACTTTTAGAGAGTTTCACCATCATACATAATCTGCTGCCGGATTACTTCCCGGAAATGAACGAATTTGTTTTGTAGATAAAAGTTTAAAAAGATAAATTATATGGTCTTTTAAGATCGCTTTTCTGTTGCTAAGGTGACCTGTTAAGTCACAAAAAATGAGCGCATCTTGTTAAGCTATACTTAGTATTTCACATGGTGCCACAACGTTGCGTTACGTGAAATAGTAGCGACCTCCAGATTGGCCACTTCTGAGCACGCGCATTTTGAAAAGTTCCGTTCTTTACACGTAATGCACGTGCCCAGTACTCGTAGTTGTTCTAGTACTCCAATCTCAAGGTCACTGTAGTTACAGAGTTATTCCTTTTACAAAGACAGTCTCGTGAAATTGTTGAAACTAGTTTGAGCCACCTTATCATGATACAATGTTGTGACACGTTTTCAATAGACCATATTCTTATATTCTCAGTATTGGACTAGAACTACAATGCTTGCAATGGAGGCTAATGCGGGGGAATATAATAAATGGTATTTGCATTTGAAAAGATTCCCCCGCATTAGCCTCCATTACAAGCTACAAGCAATTGCAAAAAGAGTTGAGACAATCACTGTTGATAACCGTACAGTGCGTGGCATTCAAGTCAGCGCATCCCAGACCCCCATCCCCCCGAACAAAAGTTTTCCCATCTCCACTTGGCGTTCAAACTAAAGGGTTTCAACATTGAAAAGAGGGGAAGGGGAAGGAGGGGCGTTAGGACTTTTCTTTTGAACTGGAAAAGGGATTTTAGGAAGAAGAGGTGAATTTTCGAGTCAGTGTCTCAAACTTTATGCAACTGCTTGTAGTTCCAGTCCAATACTGAGAATACGAATATGCTCTATTCCACGTTTATTCTTTGCTGAGTGATTCTTAGCTGAGTGATTTAGTTTGTTAGATCAATTTTTCCAAACATGTTCAAACTGATGGTGAAATGAGGTCCTGTGATCAGTAAAGGAATTAACTTTATATTGGTCTCAATTACGTTTAAGGAAATTAAAACAATAGTGCACAACGAAATGGAGAAGGCAAACGTACATGTTCAGCTTCAACTTCTTGGATCTCCTGCATCAGAGTTTTGAAAAAGGTTCTTCGAAATCTGAGAAATAAAACGTATGCTTTGCTCAGGAAGCAGCGGGCTAAATTCAGCCACAAATGTTAGCTACATTATTATTCGTCTGAGTCGAATTGTAGAGCACTAATTAATGCCATTCGCACTTTTTGTACAAATCAGAAGTGAGAATTCCTTCTTCACACTCTTATCGCTAGATGCGGAATGGCTGACAAATTAAACCCGCATAGCAAACCACAAAAGATGGATAAAAGGATCTACTTTCTTAAGAGACTGTGGTGCTGCGTCGGTGGGAAAGTGGAACAAAGAAGTGGGTTTATCAACTGAGTTGATATGGTAAATTGACCACCGAGAAACTACCATCAAGGCAAAGAATGGCGAGGAAATAAAATCTGTGAACAATTTCAAATCACTCGGTGGATGGCTTGAAAGCTCTGCAAAAGCCTTTGAAGTCCGAAAGGCACTGGCATGGTCAGCTTGTCACAGGTTGAGGAGAATATGGAAATAAAATTTAGGAAGAAACATCAAGGAGCGGCTTTTCATGGCCTCTGTAGAATCTATCCTGCCTTATGGAAGTGAGACATGGACAGTCACGAAAGCTATGGAGAAGAAATTAGATGGATGTCATACCAAAATGCTACGTATGGTATTTAATGTGTCTTGCCACGAGAAAATTGTCCAACAAGGAATTATATGGAAATTTAGCACCAGTATCATTAAAAGTGGGTTTCAGAAGGTTGAAGTTTGCCGGTCATTGTGTCAGACAACCAGAGGAAGTAGCTTCTAAAATAGTACTTTGGCAGCCAATGAGCGGACGTATGAACGCCGGAAGACGAGCTGTTACCTATATAGACCGACCTGAAAAGCGATACCAGCTTGGAAAGTACGGAAGAAATGAATGTTGGCTCTTACAAAGGCGCTAAAAAGGACACAACAGTAAGGGACACTTACATTTTGTAAAGAAGATCCATTAGAAGAGTTATTATGGGTATGATGCAGAGAGAAATCCAAAACACGACACTCGAGTATATCATTCGGTCCTACAAACAAAATACAAACAAAGAGTCACCGATGAGTCTGACACAGACAATTAAGTATCACCAGCAAACGGCCTATTTGGACTGCAAAAACCCGAAAAACGGCAAACAAAACAAGCGTCTTATTTGTAAGTGACCTTCAGTTCACTAGTAGTATCCCGATCTTCTTATAGTTTTGCCTATGCGCGAGCCGTCAATATTTCGTGGTATTGCCGTCTCACTTTTGCGGCCTGTGATTGGTTCTTATGTAGAAATTGACGTCGTTGCACTGAATTGGGTTGCTGACGTACGCAAACAAATACGTTTCGCAGGTAGAAAGAATTGAAATTTCAATCAGGCGCCGGTTGATTAGTTCACAGTTTTATTTATCCTTTATAAATGAAAGATCGCGATACAAAACTAATTGCGATTTTGAGACGGCAATACCACATTATATCGACGGCTAGTTGGGAGAAAATATATTCCGTATTGGACTTCGCAACTCCTCCTTCGCAAAAGCCTCAATATCCACTTGAAAATTCTCCTGACTGACCTACATTTATTCTCTTATGCTATTAAATGGGCCGAGGATTTGCTAAAAGACAAAAACTTCCGTCTGGTGATCATTTTATGAATTCTCATAACCTTTTCTCCTGATTACGTAATGATCTTGTCAGAAGAAATTTGATGTTGGTCACTCTTGCATGGGACTAAAGGGTTAACACTGTATTTCAGGTTTCGTCATCCGCTTATTTTAAAGCGCCGGTCTTTTAGTATGTTCTTAAGATATCTAATACCAAAATGATTCTGACAATTGATGAGCTAAAACTTCTTCCTTCTTAAGATACAGATGGAATAGCCCACTTCCGATATATTAAAATTGATTCCTTAACAAAAGGCATCATCTCGAGGCTAAACTCATACAAATCCTTATATTTATTCCCCAGAGCCTCGAGATGATGTCTTTTTTTAGGACTGGATTTTAATATATCGAAATGCGTTTATTGTGACACACGAGAAACGGGCTCCTAATCTTCTCTTATCGACGCAAGCATAAGTTCAAGCAACATAAGCAGAGGCAACAACTTTCAGCCTCTCTTCTCTAACAAAAGGTAACTATAATCAAATCGCTACTACTTTTGCGAATATAGGACCCATAATCCACTGGCTCTGAGATAATCTAATAAGCAAGGGAGTTCAAGGGAAAGTATACCTGTCCTATCATATCGGGAGCGATGTAGAGCGCCACGTTTGGAACACAGTATATTAACAAGAAAATAAACCAGCTGGCCATGCTTCCCCATATAGCCACGTGACAAAGCTGTAATGAAGAACAATCAAATGAGAAGCACATCGCAATGGCAGCGCCTGTTGCATACGATTATATACAAGGACCGAAAAGTCAATCTAACCACAGTTAGATTTCACGTTACGTCATGGCTGCCATGTTCGTCCACCAGAACTCACCATTGTTATCCACGTCTCTAGAGATTGGTTGATTTCCCGGTGATACTACTTGTGACAAAAAAATCTGAAAGGTGCTGAAGACTTTCCTTCTACTATTAGCATAAGATAACGTAATTTTAAAAAGCCTTTCTGTATTTTCACTATCCTCCTACAACAATTTTCAATGACGACCTCACTCAAAATATCTTTTAAATGTAGATATAATGGAGTGCAAAGGAAATAAATACCGCTACCAACCCGCTAACGGTTCCACTCACCCAATTCCAAGTGTCCAGTTCCATTCCTGCTTTTAGACATACCGTTATAACGACCAGCTGTAAAATGAAGGCAGTGCGAAAGAAAACATGAACTGTCAAAAGTAATTACGCGAATGCGGTTGCCACGCTAAATGATTGGCTGAATAATTTCGCGCCACTTTATCCACCAATAAAAAGCAAGTTAAAGTCAAATGAGCGCTGGCACCAGCAAATATTCCCACGCTCAGAGTAAGTTTCAGGAAATTGCTTTGAATGTTTCAACGTTTCAACCCTTATGGGTTTCTGATTGAAGATTACTCATGTTGGGTAATCGACCCTTCGTGCAGCTGGACCGGATGTATTTTAAGGATAAAATCTGATCAACGTAAGCCGAATAAGCTTTTATCAAAGAAGATGAAACATACCGTGTAAACTACATTTCCTAAGAACCACTGTCCAACCACGATTCCATCACTAAATGGAGCCTCTAAAATGACGAAGATAAGAACAAAAAAGTCAACCGTTGTGTTGCGAGCGTTCAAACGCTGAAGTTGCTGCTGCACTAAAACAAACCACGTCACAGGGAATTTCACTATGTCAAGTTGGGTAGAAGATAAAGGATGCTTTGTGCATCGTGACGCTTATTGAAATCCGCATGCATCTAATTAGGGGCTATGATTTCTGGCGGGGGGGGAGGGGGCAAGGGTTTGCTGTTTTCTGGTCAATACAGCAAAGGAAGTTAATCGGTCTATCACCTGCCGTTGCTGGTCTCATTTTATTCCATCTGCAAAGACTGCATCTGTATCGTTTTAAGGCAGGATACATTGTTTTTTTAAGTCTTGATTCTCAAACAACCCTATGAGATGGTGTAACTGGTGCAGAGAGCATCCCTTTTCTTGTACATATTATATTTATGCGAGTGTAAGATGTGGAATGAGAGTTCGCAGAAAGTATCCCATGTGTAACAGTCTCAGTTCCACAAACTGCGTAGTTTTTCTCTCTTTGATGCCCGGCGGAGAAACGAGTTGTCGCTCACTCACTCGGCTGTCAGCAATAAGCCGCTTTCGATTTAGACAACCCGACGCCTTTTATTCAAGGACCCTTTCACATTCCAATATGTCTACATAATATTTTGAATACGGTCTTTGATAAAACGAAAACAAAGAAAACCTTTTCATTTCATTTCTGCATTAAGTCCCTTACACAGGTCGATCTCCGAGGGAGAGTGAGCGTAACTGAAATTATTAAAAACTAGATTATTGGAAAATGCAATTCTATGTTTCGATTGGCTTAGCCATCATGGTATATGAGCTATTATACCATTCTCGACAAATATCAGTAACTGCACGCATCAGTTTTCTTGTATTTCCAAAATGAAGTACGAAAAATTTATCCATAATTTGTGACCATTTCTAATAATCCAAGGATATAATTGCATTATTAGCACTTAGCTGCGATACCTTAATAACGATATACAACCCACCCTATCTTGCGCTCCGCAAGGTCTGATAAATGGCAGATTGAAACGACAGCCGCTGAAAACACATCTACGACTGCACGCTATGACATACGTACCGTGCTTCAACATAAAACAGGGCAAATAGAACAACAGAAGAGAGTGGTAAACTGATGCTGCGATCCACATCCAAAATACCTACAACCAACCAAAAGATACTAAGTATTTCAGTGATCACAACAAACGAAAGCATTGCAAGGGTGTTGTTTACTCCGGCGATCAGTTCACGCTACGTTTCGCTGGAACAGAACGCAAAGCTTTTGTAATTCTTGGCATAGCAAAATGGCCATTCTTTCCTAAACAAGCACTTATGTCCAGAAATGCAAATACTTAGCTACAAGCCCAATTTTGACATTCGGCAACAAGAGGTGTCCCTTTTAAGTCCAAGCCTTTGCTACCTAGGAGCAGGCGTAGTTCAGTTGGATAGTGCGCGGCCTTCTGAGCAAGAGGTCCCCGGTTCGATCCTCGGTGACTTCAAAGTGTCTTTCGACTTTCCTCTGGTCCGTGTAGCTATAGAGCGTTTTCACTCACGTGACTAAAATGGATGCTAATTTAACGAAACAAAAGAAGCTATTTGCATAGAACATAAACATAGAATTTAAATCCCAGAGGATTAGTTTGGAACACCAACATGGCTGCCGTGACGTCACGTGAAAACGCTCTATAGATTCAAATACCTGTAAAACGGAGCACTGACAGAGGGAGGGGGGTAAAGGGTGCACCGTCAGCTTCCATTGATACCAGTTTCGTAACTGAAGGAACTAACGACGATAAATAAAGTGCCTTAACCTTCACCTTTACCTATTTCCAACAATAAGGTATTGAAGCGTAAAGGTTAGCGTTGTTTTTAGTTTAGGGTAAATGCAGCTGTTTATCCTTACTCGAGGAGCAACATTTGGGGGACACTTTGTGATGTTAAACTCCTACTATGATCAAAAAATCAGTTCCTTTTTTTTTTCTTCAGATTTTGAAAGCGTGTTTGCTTAACACCTAACTGGAAGAATTTTGAGCTTTGAGTTTTATCCAAAGGCTGTATTTTTGGATTTCACGGTCCGCCATTACTATCGTTCAAAACTGACCGATTGGACCTCAGAGGGTTGGAACTAGGGATAATGACGTCCTTTACTCACTAGCTTAAAATTTCCGACTGTTAACGAAATTTATTATATATGCAAAACACGGGCTCTCTCGAGATTTTGGTCGTAGTAGCACTTTAATTGTCTGAATTCCTAGACACGAGAGAAGAACAGCAAGGGGACACTTCGTGACGCTTATTGAAATCCGCGTGCATCTAATTAGGAGCATTTTTGGACATATCTGATTAAAAGATATGGTAGGAATTTTTTTCATAGGGAAAGCACTGGTAACCATCCCTTGTGAACACAAGACTTATGTCACCTCAACCTCGTTCTCAGAGTCTCTCCTCAATGCCTCCTTCGTCGTTGAGGAGTCAGAAAAGAAACACCCTTGGAACGAGATTGGTGTCATCTGAGGAAAATTTCAACTCGGTGCCTTTTGGAACATATGCAAAAGTGACAAAAGACGTTACCTTGCTGTTGTAAATCTCAGCATTTTGTGACGCTTTGTACAGCTTTGGGTATTTCAGCATGCTATCAGAAGATACCGTGCGATCAAACAAGCCGATGGCCAGCGGTGGAACTGAAGTGAAAACCTAAAATGCAAAGACACCAAAACGAGTTAAAATACACCCAAAATCCATGGAAGAAAGAAGTGAAAGGGGGATGCATAGATTCCCACGGAGAAGGAAGAGTTCCTAAAGTCGACCTTCATTAAAGGAATGAATGCTGGAAAGCGTTTTCATTCCGGTTTGTAGCATTCTTATCTCGAGCTGGCTTCCTTTAGCCCTCGTGGTTATTCCGGGCAGCTCGTACTATACTGTTGTTGTTGTAGCTGTTGCTCTGTCCATCAGGAACTCGGCATGAGTCACACTCCATTTGTGTAGTTGCGTTGATTTGACGCTTGGCAAGCCGTGGTAGGAATGAAAGCACTTGGTCAGAGCCTTCCTTCACCCAGTATTCTCATCTGTTTGAGCTTAACAGTTTTTTGGGACTCAGGGGCGAACTGTTTGTTTATTTTCCATTTTTATTTGGGTTGGGGGAAGGCGAGTTAGGTGATTTCTTTTTGG
This sequence comes from Montipora capricornis, assembly GCF_036669925.1. Classification (NCBI taxonomy): domain Eukaryota; kingdom Metazoa; phylum Cnidaria; class Anthozoa; order Scleractinia; family Acroporidae; genus Montipora; species Montipora capricornis. Next base: position 47,914,150 of record NC_090891.1, on the reverse strand, counting down.
GATTATTTTGGTGTCCATCATTTTTCAAGAGTCCTCTGCCTTTGCACTTACTCGTGCCTATACTGTAACAACTTTCGCTTCTAGCAAACCAAAACTTACCACATTGTAGATTCCAATACACCACTTGTCAAACAAGATTTGACCAGAAAAACCATTGTCAAGAGCAAACCAAAGCTACAAAACACAAAGATATTGATTACTCGATCAAATAAACACTCCAAGCAGAAACATTTTATATATAATATGCCACAATGTGAGCGATCAAAAATTTGTTAAGAGTGAAGATTATTCTACCACCAATTTTCCCGCAACAACAACGCGGGAATTCTAAATAGGCAAGGAATTTGAAATACTTTGCATTATAAGTTCATTTACGTGGTGCTAGACTTACTTACCTCGATCACATAAAGACAAACATTCTTGTAAAATGAATAAAGGATGAGTTTGGCTAAACGTTGGTAACTCCATGCTCCATGAACAAAAAGCAGTTTGTTCAAATAACGAAACTGCGGACAAGATAAAACAAAGAGTTTGCGGTTATGAAGGTGTTGAGTTACCAAAGTTGCTTTCCGAAAATGGCTTCAAAGCAAAAGCAAGGAACCAGGAAGAGCAAGAGTTGCAACCCTACGACACCGCCTGTTGGGGACCTCAAAATATAACTTTGCTTTATCATAAGTCTTTGGCGATTATTCCATCTCGTTCATGTCCCACAATGTAGGCGATATATCCTAAAAATAATTCAGTACGAGCGGTTTCAAAGTGAAAATAGAGAATGAAAGATTCTCCGTTGCATGCTAGCGTTGTCGTCAAAACCTAAAATAGACCTCTTTAGCTTGTACATTTTGTTTTCCCATTTCAGACCACGTGATGTTACTCTAGGGAAAACTTTCTTTCAAATGTCGTCCTATGCACGTGAATATGTACGCATAACTTATGAAAAAACAAAAGGAAAATTCCCTTGAGAACATCACGTGGTCTGAAATGGGAAAACAAAATGTACAAGCTAAAGAGGTCTATTTCGTGATATTTCACGTCGTTGTTATGCAGAGTAACGCAAACACATGTGCTAACATGCGTGCCGCACGTGCAGCACGACTTTTTTCCCCCTTTTAACCAATGAAATCATTGTTTTGTGTGGTGTTCTTGCTGACGACTGCATTAGTGATCAGCATTCACATCTTGACACCAGGTCCCAGTTGTTCAAAGGGTGGATACCTCTATCCACTGGATAACTCAACTGGTTTTGCTAGTGTTTATCCGCTGGATAGTGATTTATCCGGTGGATAGCGTTATCCACCTTTTGAACAAACGAGCCCAGGCCCGGGTTGCTCGAAGCATAGATAGCGCTAACCAGCGTTAAATACCATGGAAACCTATCGGTTTTGACACCTTTTAACCAACGGTTAGCGCTAACCAGGCTTGGAGGAACCGGCCCCAGGTGGTTAGAAGAGGCGCCGTCAAGTCACTAAATATTGGGATACCTGTGCGATAGCGTAATCCGAGGCGCTGGCTGCCTGCAGACCTTCAACTCCACTGATCCCGACACCGACATGTGCCGCCTGCAACGACAATAATTAAGTCACAACTGGAGAGAAGACCTTTTAAAACATGAAAAGAAAACATGCAGGGATAGCCATCTGAAAATAAAAGACCGTTCTCTGACAAACCGTGCCTGAGTAATTACGCTAACTAACAAACCGACCTTAATTCGCTGGCGAAGCAGAGAAATGTAACTAGTTCAAAGCGCGTGAACGGCGCTATAGCCTGTGGCATTCGCTTGTTTTGTCTAAATCTATGCGACAACGAAAGCAAGATAATTCTAAATTAATTCTGAATCTGACCTGAATCATTCCAACATCATTAGCTCCATCGCCAATAGCGAGAGTAATGGCGTCCTTTACGTGCTGTTTGACAAGCTTCACCACTTGCGCCTTCTGCAAAGGAGAAACCCTGAAAATAAAACAAGCAACATATTGTAAATTGAAAACTTAATTAAATCTCTCAGGTTCAACGATGGGTTTTTGGAGAACTCTGTCGCTCAAACATTTAAGTGAATAAAAGAATAAAATTCAAAGATTCAACTCCAAAGTAATAGAGAAATTACTTTTCCGATTGTAATCGCATGATCCGATAGCCTGCCTAGCTGGCGGGATTATTGACGCGGGAGGCACCACGTGATCTGTTGACGTAATTTGGAGGACTGGGAAGAAAAAGTTTAACGCCCTATCCCACAACCGCGCACGGCCTTAGGTGTTGTTTCCAAATTTTCTGCAGTATTTCCATCGCCAAAACTCAACAGATCATTCCGTGTCTCCCACATTTCCTGTTACTGAATAAACATTCACGTAGAACCGACAAGATCTAACCTCCCCTCTGTCATGCTGAATTCGAAAATAACATTCAAGGCCGCGCGCGGTTGTGGCATACGGCGTTAAAATTATCTCCCCATTCCTCCGAATTACGTCACCAGATCGCCTGGCAGATAACGAGCGGCAAAGCCGCACGGAGAATGGGGAGAGGCGCTGTGCCCCTCTCCATTCCCCGCTCGTCATTTGCCTCCCGCCAGTTGCGTATGTTGAAAACGCAGAAAGGCACTACGGAAAATACAAGCAAGGTTCACCAACCTGCAACAGATGACAGCTTTACAACTTAGCGCCAGATCCAAGAAACTTAACTTAAGTTCGTCTGACAAGCCATGCAATAAAGTCTATTTGAAAAATAAAAAACAAAAAACATTTAGAATGTTACTTCAGGACATTAATATCTTCATTATTTGGGACGCAAAACCTTTGGTGTACTTGAATTCAAACGTGCTGTATAGACAGTCATTCTGTCAGAAAAAGAAAAAGTCAATCGTTAAATTACCAAAGAATCAGATCATACCTTGCCTGTGATGATCAAGCCCAAGTCATCCTGAAAGAAAACATAAGAACTTTAACAAGGACACGGAATTACGCGAGCCTTTACTGCCATTACAGTGCTGGAAGATAAGTGGGCATTAAAACGTTTTAACGCCCACCACGCAAGGGTTAGGATACTAGTTGGTAGCTACTTTCTTTCTTCAGTACAATACCGGTATTAATTATTCTGATTAAACAAATAGTTCAAATAGGTCCTTTTCGATATATTAAAATTCAGCTTGAAAGAGAGGTTTAGAGGACAAGGACGAAGAAAAGTGACAAAATGAGAAGATAAGCAAGAAGAATAAAGAAATAAACAAACTGGTTATTGCAATGTGCATGTATTTTTGTGACTTGTAATAGAGTTGTAACTTTTATCTTGTCTGCGTCTGTGGTTATATCTAAGGGCCATGCATATCAGCCTTTGGCTGCTATTTCAATAGAGTAGGTATGTATGTAGGCCTTATGAGTCTTTCATTATTAGGGCAGAGTTCGGCTTACCCTTATTGCAGGCGGATGCTTCTGGGCTGATACTCGGCCAATATCTCTCAGATGCTCATTTAGCCATTCGCGTGTGCCCTGATGATGAATACCATACAATTAGCAGAAAATTAAAGTAAGTAACGATCAACATGCACACATACATGTATTGGAGCTAGTAGTAAGGACAACTCACATCATGGGTTTCTTCTCCACAAATAAGAAGCTTCATCTTCGCAGTGAGCAAGCGACAAGCATACCCTACAACAGAAGGAAATATATCACACATCAGAACGTGGCGTTTGTTCTCTCCTACGCGTTATGCAATGATTTAGCGAGTCAACAAAAAGCTGTCATTTTATAACAAGTGGACTGCGTTACCGATGTTGATAGCAGTCTCTTGCTTGTCACCAGTCAAAACCCAAATCTTGATATCAGCGTCTGCGAGGGCAGCAATGCTTTCTGGAACACCCTACACAAAAGACACAGAATATAATCACACCAGAAGAGGTTTAGCACCCACCTCACCTACCCTCTCCTCACAAAAATAAAAATAAAATAAAATAAAATAACAACAACTACATCAAACAAAAAGGAAGAGGATGTAATTGGGAAAAGGAGGCGCACCACGTATTTGCACGCACATGCTAACCGCTCGCTGGATTTTTCTTGGATAGCTCCTTTTTAAAAACTACCACAGTTTAACCCTTCAAGTCCGAAGCGAGACAAACATCAAATTTTTTTCCTCACTTTATTTCTACAAAATGGACACGAACGGTTTCAAGAATTCACCAAGTCATCCGTGAGGAGAATACAGTTTGATCCTTCAACAAATTCTCCAAACAAGTTTCATAATGAAATGCGCAGAGATTAGTAAGGAGAATTTCAGGGTGGATATAAGGCTTTAAGGATTAAAAAGAGCCAACGGTGTAGCAAGGGTCTTGTTTGGTTTATCGGAGGAGAAGAGAAAGAGAGAGAGAGAGAGAGAGAGAGTGAGTGCACAACACCTAACGACTGCAAAACTTAAGTGACGTTTCCGACGCTTACTAACAGATGTTATTCATTTAGTTATATTCAAATAGTCTTAAATCGCTACATCGTCACCTCCTGCAGCTTGTCCTCAATGGCTGTGGCCCCTAGAAGGAATAAATCCTGTTTGAAAAAAGAAAAACGAACTTAAGCAATGAGAAGGAAGTGTGGAATAGAAGTCCGAATTTTTTTCATAGTCTCCCCCAATAAAATTTTCCTTTTAGCAACGTTCCGTTTTTCACAGAAATTAATGGAAAGAGAAGTGGCTTCACATTTTCTGACCCAATTCGCAAGAACAAATGATTTTAACAATTAATACATTTAACGACACTAACAAACCAAAGAGGACCGCTAACTCTAATACCTTCTCAATAAGTTCCGCAGCTTCATCGACATTCTTTTCACGGTTTTCTAAGCTTGTAGAGGCTTTGTAATAAATATCACTCCACCGCTGAAACTCATCCGGGTCCAATTCTGCCATTGCTATACACAAGGTGCGCAAACCTGATAGTAGATAAAAAAACAACACTTAATAAGCCTGGTTGTCACAAGCGATGAAATACAAGCGCAAGCATAAGTAGCTTATGGTAAGTGAAAACGAAGGTCGACATAACCATAAGCACATTAATAAAAACGCAATCAAGATTTTGTTCAAATGCTCGAACGGTCGCGGGGAATCTTAAAACGAGAGCTTTGATTGGTCAGACACGGCCTAGGGGCCCGTTTCTCGAAAGTCCCGAAACTTTACGGGCCATTTTCGGGTGTCACGATTCCCTTTGTATCTCAAGAACGGAGAGGATTTAAGTCGTCAAACTTCACGAACATGTTTCTTTTAGTTAGCTTGAAAACACGTTAAAAGATCGGCTTTTCAAAATAAGCCGTTAGCAGTTTCACAAATGGCTTTTCGGGCGCGAAACTTTTGAAAATTTTGATCCAAGTGCTTGTCCTCGTGTTTATGCTTGTGTCGAGGCCGGAGCTACAGGACGCTCTTGGAGATATTCTCAAATGCTTCCGCTCCACGATCGGAAAATTTATGACTTTGACGCCGGTGTCAACTGTCCAAACTTACCTTCTTTGGCAAATTCTTCCAAGTGTTTAACAGTACTGTCCAAGTACATTTGCTTCTCTTGCAGTCTCTCAAAGATTACTGTGTCCTGTCCAAAATATCAGAAGTTAGTGTCAAGCTGAACGCGTGAAAACGTTTAAATGTTTGCGACAAGGAAAAAGGAAAGGTTTTTCAAAAACTGGGAAATGACAAATCATATGAACGGAACACCAAGTAGTAAGCTGCCTCCGATAAAGAAGATAAAAGGACTAAAATACACAATGTTTAGGGCCAGTAGTGCGTGGGCAAGCGCCCGACGTAAATCTACGGGAATTTTCGGGCAAAAGGGTGTTAGAACACGTGTAGTCTATACTTCCAGCTCCCTTGCAATGCAGCTGGAGGTTGCCCGCGGGTGTGCGCATAATCACAGACATCCTTCTACGAGTGCTAAAAGTTAGTTTCAAACGGAAAACATTAGTTTTATTTTCCAGGATATTACGTTCAGAAAAAAATCTATTTCTTACCTGTTAAATTCTAACACATTCAAGACTTCATACACTTCTTCCTGTCCCATCTGAAGGATAAAATAATGATTACCATTTTGCAGTATATGGCGCTGGGAAAGGAAAACCAGTGCAGATTGTCTTTTATTCGTTTTGACTTGGGGTATTGACTAGCCGCTACCGTTGTTACAACATTCTTGGGAATGTGCTCTAGCCATACTATGTGTTATTGCCCAACTCTGTACTAAGTCCTTAAACAAAAAAGGCAAGGCAAGAGAAAAGAGTACGAACGTTCCGCGATATTGTACATTTAATCATTTATCCTGTTGGTTATTTGTGCAGTCATAGTAGGGAGCTTAAGCACGCGCGTTTTTGAGACCCGATGGTAACCGGAAGTGAGCTGTTTTCCCTTTTAACTTGTCTTCACACAACCACATTTACATTGCTAAGTATCTTTTCTCCATAAGAGATGATTAGTATAAAAAGCTGGGAGACACCTCTGTCCTGGCACGCGAAATGTTCTCTTCCGGTTGCCGTTCGCGTCTCTTAAGCTCCCTAGTAACTAACTTCCAACTTTGGTGCAGTTGCAGAACCAATCACGTTTTTTTCCAACGCGCGCAAAAACCCAAAACTGTTACAGTTGCCTTAAACTGTCCAGACAAGTGTGCGGGTCATTTCTATAGTCTGCACGTCAAAGATATATTTCTTCCTTTCATCAAATCCTTTCACAGAAACACATGAACCCAAAAAATTGACCTGCTCCGAACTGTGCCCGTGTGGCTTCATAGCTCAGTTGGTAGAGCAGTGCCACCGGCATCGCAGAGGGTCATGGGTTCGAATCCCGTTGGAGACACGTGAACCTTTCAGGTGTCTATAAGTGACCATTGCTTAAGGACGTTCGCGCCAATTGCTACTGCGTATCCTTACAGCGCACGCAAATTCACATGCCACGTCATGCATCAAGCGCGCGCGCTAAGTACTAAATGAACAATGATAGGGCAGATGGCCATTGCTTAGCTTTGCTTGGATTTAACGATCTTGGATGTTCGGTGACCACTACTTTTCTTTTCAGAAACAGATTTTATTTACACTTATCTCCACATTGCCCAAAAATGAACAAAAAATCAATGTGGAAAGTTAAAAAAAATTCAAGATTTCTGTCCTCGGGACATGGAAACCTGCCATCTTGCGGCTGCAAGGCGCAAGAACCTGTGGTCGCTAAATGCGAACTTGTTCTTTAAGGAACCTCAACAGTTAGCTAAATTCACTTAATGGGTCCACTTAAACAAAGTTTGGTAGAGAACATTTCACTTCAAAGATGTAATGGGCTTACAGACGCTGTGGCCTTATTCGCTAAAGAAGCCGGATTTTTTCAGATTTAGGGTGTTCTTCCGGGCAAGTTTTCTCCAAAACGAAGTCGGTGATTCCCCATTTTTTTACAATTCTGACATCACTAACTCATCAACTTTCAATGGTAAAATTTGCAGGAAAAAATCAATGTTAGAAAATTTTCGCGCGAACGTCCTTAAATCAAGTGCAAGGATACTTTCTCTCTTTCGTCAACAACCTGCGCTTAAAATAGAGATACATTTCTTTTAAACTAAAAGAATTTTGTTTTCACGTCAACTTACTGCGTTTATGATGACTGATAAGGGAGTTCTGACATTGAAGGAGAAGCCAAGTTTCTTGGCCCCTTTTACAAGAGCCCCTTCATCTGCAAATACAGCATAACAATATGCGGTTATTTACTAACTGCTTACAGTCTGAAATTTACGATCAGATTGTTCTTGATTCCACCGGCTCCGACCACATAGTATTTGAGTCTCCACTTGAGAGCCGGATAGCAACATTTGGTACATGACACCATTGGTGTCCAGTGATGAATTATTTACAACAATTCAGACAGTGTTGTGGGCAGGGTTGTTTCTGTGGTAAGGTTATCTCAACCGATAATAATTCTTTGCTAAGGAAAAAGATTAGAAGACTTTCTGCCTATTTTTTTGGATACAAGTGATTTTGATTTTACAGATAAAGGTAAAATTGGCTTGCATCTAATCAACTGAACTAATTCGGGACATAATTATTGTAAGGCAATGATTCAACAATTTGGTTTCCCTTGCTTTCTTTAGCTCCACCTTAAGGTCTCGTCATGATAGTTTTTCTTATCAATACATTGAATAGACCCCAACGATTTCCTTTTTATACTTTCCTATGAAATTGTAGAGTTCTCCAAGATGTTGTTTTAAAAAAATTGATCTTCTCCTGGCTCTCTCAAGAGCCAACTTTAACAGAACATGATACACCGGCCCACTCTCCCTTTCTTGATACTCTTAAAGGGGCTAGGTCACGCTATTTTAGGTAATTTTGTTGAACTTTATTAATTATGAGCTCTCAACGTCAAATTGGCAGAGCAAGAGTCTTTCATTTGCAAAATCACGGCCACATAACAACTGAGAATGATTTTCCAGCTGTGTAAATGACATTTTGATATAGACTGATACAAATTTGAATAAAAGGTGGGCCGACGTTTTTCAAATTTACCCAAATTCAATGCATTTCAATCCTCTCCACTATTGTCCATCCATGTCCCTTCTTGGCTTCCCTGTGTTTTGTTAGAGTTCTTCTATAGTTTTGAACAGTTAAATAGTTTGATATGTTAGTTAATTCTATGACCATTCGATCAGTGCATGACCAAGCCCCTTTAAGCTTCGACGAAAATAAAGAGACCATTTATTTAGCGGAAAAGCTCATCAATAGTAAATGAATAAAAGAACAATAACATCTATATTGTTTGCTGTACCTGGTGAAGCAGCTTGGTAGACGATTTTGTCAGCATTGCTAGGATCTCGTTCTGGTACCACTGTGTGACACACCGCTAACAACGTCAAAAACTCCCGGATAACAGATGCTGTAGGCTACAAAGACAAAATGTAATACGTGCATGACTTGTTCCAGGCAACTCAATTAAATCAATGCCCACAGCAAATAAATTATGTTGAGTGGAATATGACTGGTGTGTAGGATTCATACAACTTCTTACAATGCAGGGTCGTAGCCAGTATGAGGCAAACCGAGGCACTTGCCTCGGTCATTTTTTCGTTAATTTAAAATAAAGCGTGATTCCAACGTTGTGTTTAATGTGTACTCATCATAAACACTTAAAATACTTCCGAAGATAATTTAACCACGGACATTGCCTCAGTCATATCTTTTTTCTGGCTAGGGCCCTGCAATGTACTTCACGTCGTATATCAATCTGAAGGCAACTGTAAGGTAACTGCTTTGTTATACCCAGAGCATGTCATGGCCACACAAATTCCATGCTTGAAATATATGCAAATTAATAAAGGGAAAGCTGTCAGCACAATCACGTCATATTTATCCTAACAATACCACAATATTCTTAATAAAACCTGATCTTGAAAGGAATAAATTATTGTTACTGATAGTGTTTCAAGGCATCTCAACCACCACCAAAAATTCTGGTTTGGACCCCTAAACATCAGCAAAAAGGGTGCAAAGGACCCCTACCTCATAAAACCTATATGCAACACCAGGTAAGAACACTAGGAAAAGTAAACAGGTCTTAATATATTTGACTTTTCCTATATATAAAATTCATAAATACTATTCAATGATATGAAATTGCAACTGACCAGTTGTCTGCAACTAAAGAATGTTTAAGGTGTAAAGGACCCGCCAGAAGGATGAAAAACTAGTTACTTGATGATGTGGGAAAGGACAACTGAAAATCAAATTCCTAGGCAGAATGCAAATAGAGCATCTGACGAATTTCCAGTTTCCTTGACTGGTCTTGTATAATATAATATTTACAAACTCACATGATGTTCTCGCAAATTATCCAACAGGGCTGGATCAATAAATGTTTCCTCATCTCCACTGTAAAACAAAGGAAATCATAAGTTGTCAAACAAACACATTGACACAAACTTTTAACACCATGCAACGTTCTTACAAGTTTCAACATGACTAAACAAAGATTTGTGCACTCGTTTGATCGTTTCATACCAGTAGCTAATTCCTCCAATGGAACACTTTTTAAATTCCATGACATTTCTGGTCAGGGTTCCTGTCTTGTCTGAGAATATGTACCGCACCTGTAGAAAGAGAAGAGGAAAAAAAGGGTGAAAAAGACCTGCCAATAACACCTTCATCGCTTTTAGCTGTTGTGGTAAGTTACAGAAATTCATTCTTTTCTTCCATGTTGCCTCTACAGTCACACCATGAGGAAAGGGTGGGACTCAGGGTGGTGGTCACAGGGGAGTGGAATCTACAATTTATAATTAACATTATTATTCCATGAGCACACCTTGGATATGACATGGTAAATAGCCCACAAGGCGCATAGCACCAAGTTGGCTATAACCAGTCTCATATCCAATATTCCATTCGCGCTTGTTGCACATGAGACTGGTTATCGCCAACAAGGCACGTAGGTATTTACCATCTCATATCGAACAAGCACTCATGGAATAATAATTGTTAATTATTTATATCAATTCAAGGATTTGGAGGGTTGATTTGAATGCAGAAAAATCCCTTTAATTAATTAATTTATTTAATTATTTACTGATTGAGTATGAATACATTCATGGTAGAATTAACAATAGGACATAGGTCCCCTACGAGGTTAACCACCAGGATACACCACAGAAGACAGACCACAACACCAGGAACTACATGCCCTACTCCTTATGACAAGTGTGCGGGTTCTTTTACATCCCACAGGATTGTGAACATTGAAGGGTTGTGAGACGGGACCTCCGGCTTATTGTCCTTATCCGAGAAGACTAGAGAGTCTAACCATTTGCAGATGAAATTACAAAGGCAGCACTTTCCCCTCATGTATTTAAAGACCCTGAGTGTTGGTCTGGCCAGAGTTGAACTCACGACTTCCCACTTAACAGCCTGGTGCTCAATCAACTGAGCCACCAGTGCGCGGTTAAAATACCAGTACCTGCATTTCAGCTCAGAGCATATAGATTGTTGTTAATATTTTAAATCTAAACAGGAATGAATATATCATTGTACACTGCAATAGGGATTCAATCATAGGTACCAAATAACATGAGTCTCACAAAACTTTCAATTTATTTCAAATTTACCTGTCCTAATTCTTCATTGAGATTGGACGTGCGTGCCATGGCTGGTGTGTCTGTGACATCATAGTACATGTCAATGTCCTGAAGTGTACAAAACATTTAAAGCCAAGTTCAAGATCTCTATTAAATGGGAAGACAACTATTAAATGAAATCAAACCTGGTCACAGCAATTTGAAGGTTGATTCTGAGTACCCAGAGAATAACCTCTTAGAGCAAAGTACAGCAGAAAGAAAATCAACCCACACCTGGAATTAATTCCAGGAATCTACTGTATATAGACTAATGTCACAGGTGCAGCACTCTCACCAAAATGCTAATGGGGATTCAGATAATTTCTAACCAGTACAGCTAATGAAACATACACAATGAGTACATACCAAGTTTATGAAAATTGCTTGAATGAATTTGACAACCTGTTCAAGAGGAAAAAATAAATCATTTTTTTCTGTATTTTAATCATTTAATTGACTCATTCATCTTTGAATATAATTTCCATTTTCTGCTTCATGAGATTCTTAAAGAAATGAGTAACAGAACAGACAAATGACATTTTCATCTTTAAAACTATACCTCAAGAGTTACTGTCAAGCTGATTGGTATAAGATTATTGTAGAGAATAATGAATGTCAGGAATGACATGCCAAGGTTCTGCGCCCTTTTCCCTATGAGGCAAAAAATAAAATAATAATAAATAATAAATAAACTGGTAATACCATGAACTCCCACAGATAAGCCGCACCCTGAAATTAGCAGCTCAAATTTTGGAAAATGAAGAAATCCAAAGTCTAGTCTTTAAAAGTCTTTTTCATTCACTGTTCATCAAATGCAAACTCACTATTAACATTGAAACGGAAAATACTATGAAGTCTTACCCACAATTTTAGCACTTTAATGTAATGAACATCGTTTCTACCAACTTTGACACATGATTCATTGACAGGAATTTCTTCATTCAACACAGTTTTTCCATAGATTTTTGCAAAAAAACAAGAATTTGAGCGGAACATTCCTAGCTTAGTAAGAAGGCATTAGATTGGATGCAAAGATTAAAAACTGGACACCGGAAGCTGTTCCCACAGATAAGACGCACCCCCAATTTCTGGCAACAATTTTTGGAAAAAAGGTGCAGCTTATCTTTGGGTGTTTACAGTACTGGCACTCAACTTTTAACTGCAAGAATCTCATGAAGTACCAGAGATAGCCTTCAAAAACCAGACCCAGATGAAATCAAACACCTGGCTGGAAGAGGGAGCAGGGGATGGTGTAATGGTAATTGCACTCGCCTCCCAACAACGTGGCCTGAGTTTGATTCCAGATTCCAGGCCATATGTGGGTAAAGTTTGTTGTCGGTTCTTTACTCCGCTCCCAGAGGTTTTTGGCTGGGTTCTTTGGTTTTCCCCTTTCCTCAAAATCCAACATTTCTAAATTCCAATTCAATCGGATTGAGGGCCATATTGAAAACTACTGGGTCACCAGTAAATATGTTAGGCTTGTTAAATAAATTTGTTATTATTATTATTATTATTATTATTATTATTATTATTATTATTATTATTATTAACAGATGTCATGGATACCCACTGATGGTGAACCCAGACTGGCCTCATGTACCGAGGGCATCCTGCCTTATTAAATACCGGCAATGCTGTTGTTCTTTTGGAATGTGGTTCAAGTTGATTGAAGAATGGATAGCACTTTCCACAGGATATCAATGGATAACTCAAGATTGGTTTGATAATCTTATTCAATGGATAGCACTATCCATCTAAAGTTCACACATCAGGAGAGATGTACTGTTCAAGTAAAAATCAAACCTTAATGACCTGAAGGACATTACTTTGTGATGTTTTCACCCAGTTTAACAAACAATGATGGCTAAAGCAATGAAAACGCCACATAAAAATATAACTTTGTGATACACTAACAATTTCAATGTGATTATTTCATCTTGTTGACGTTGTAAAGTATGGGCTGAGTATCCTATAGCCGGATTGTTAAGAAAGGTTGAATTAAATAAATTAATAAAAATGAAAGATTCACTGCAGTTACTTATGTTGTCATCAAAACTTTAAATTTGGTTCCTTCATGAAGTTGTTATTTTTAAGAGTATAACAAAGAAATGAACTAAAATATGTGTCAGACATGCAGCACAAGCATTTTTCCTTTTTAACACATTGTCATTGGCAAAGCCATCATCATTTCTCAAACTCCCTTATTTCTCCTAGCACATTGTAAAATTCTATCACTTACCAGAATACCCCAGATACCAGTGAGTCTCTTGATGATTATCTGAAAGTATTCAATAATTTTAAAAGTTTGTTTAAAAGGAAACAGGATACATGATTATGCTACATTTTCATGTTTTTAATATTTGAAAGCAAGAAGGTTCATAGGCAATATGCTGACCTGTCCATATCTTAAAGCCAATGGTGCTACAAAGAGCAAGGACAAGAAGCAAACCAAATAGGAATAAAATCTGAATGTTTGTGGTGTGGTCCACATTTGACCTCTTGATTGGTGCAGCAGTAGAATTCTGTAAAGGAAATTTTTAAATTATATAATTGGGTAAGGGTGTAATACATCCCCAGAACGTTCCTTTCTGTTTTCTATTTATAGCAACAATGTTGACGGATCTGTTGGTTGGCGACTTTCACGATCAGTAACTTGATGTTCATATCTCATCTCTTCACTTTAATTTACATGATCATTACCATTAATAATAATAATAATAATAATAATAATAATAATCGTACTAATAATAATCATAATAATTTCAACAATAAAAATTTTAATGAATCAATGAAGTTAGTTGGTCAGATAAATTTCAAGATATTACTAAATAAGTTTTCCTTTAGAAAAAAAAAGACAAACAAGTACCGTTTCAAAACACTGACACATACATACATACTTAACTGACTGCTCCCCGTAGGGGCTTTTCAGGGCCAACAAAACACAATTAATTAAACAAGGGAACAGAACAATAACAACAACTGTTAAGAATCCCAACTGGCCGGAGGCAAACCAGTTGGCTATTTTACAAGTGGAGATGGGAAGTTGAGCCAGGGACTACCAGGAACAAATTCAACGAGTGGTCAGAGGGGGTCTTGAAACCGGGATATCCGGATCTCAAGGCAAGCGCCCTAACCACTGGGCCACACTGTGGTTGTTACAAACTTTCATACCAATTAAGTCTTTGGATAGAGAAGTTTCATTTGTCATATCTTTATCTTGTGAGTTTACTTTAAAAAAATTGAGATGCTCTCTTGATGCAATTGTATTTCAAGATCATCGCTTCAAAACTCCACTATGCATTCATCCAATTTTGTTAATCATTCGTATGATTACAGATTGAATTGGACGACACAAAGTCCTATTAATTACCATTTATGAATTGTACTCTACTCAGTCCTATTACTATTACTTATTACTATTATAATTATTGTTGTTACATATCATATTATTATTATTATCATTATTATATTATTATTATTATTATTATTATTAATTATTATTATATCTCTCAGATAGTACGCGCGCTGTAATTGGCTGAATTAGCGGGCTGTATTCCACAGTACGGCCCGCTGTACAGCCCACTAAATTTAAAATTTCAACAAAACATCATCTAGCGAGTTTTTCATGTCATTTCTGTTGCATAAACTTGTACTGAAAACTGTTTGAATCTTGCAAGCCACTATTTCAAACTTAACAGCCAAGAAGATCTAGTTTTTGGGATTTTGGCACGGCATTCTTTGTGGCAGTTGAACCTTCCGCTTCACTTTGACTAGTTTCCTTGCCCGCGAGCTGGTTAACCTCAGAGATATAATAAATATCTTACTAACCTCGCTTTCTCGGTCCGTACTGTAAGTTACTGTCGTTTTTTACCGTTGTTTTACGGCCCAAGCGCGAAGCACGCGGGCCATAAATCAACTGGAAAAAACTCGGTCTGTAACTTACAGTACGGACCGAGAAAGCGAGGTTAGTAAGAGGTATTTTTTATTATTATTATTATTATTATTATTATTATTATTATTATTATTATTATTATTATTATTATTATTATTCATTTATTCATATATCCGTAGGCAGCCTGTATAACCAAAATCCTGACGTTTCCCTACAAATTATTATTTATTGCATACAATACTCTTGCATTAGGATAAGGATGTCTGAAGTAAAGCATACCTGCATGAGTTTGGAGTCATGTCCAGTGTACACAACAAGACCTTTAAAATAATTACAGTGTATTATTAAAATTGCTTTGGCACACAAATTTGAAGAAATGAGGAATTACAACAAGTTACATGTATAAACTGTGCAGGTAGCCTCTCCTTTTTGCTGGACACAACAGATATACCCTTAGGTAAATAATATTTGTATTGTGACTTAAACTTACCAAATATCCACTGGGTGTTCCTCAAATGTGCTCCCCTCAGCAAGACCTGATCTGGTCCTAATGGCACAGACCTAAGGGACAAAGAAGTTCACAGTAAACAGCATAGTAAAAAACTTCTGTTCAAGCTGACAAACAGGTCTCTTGCAATTACAGCTTTAAGAATCTGTCATGAACAAGCCACGTTTTAAAGCTGCCTGCTGTTTGGTGTAATAAGGCAGGGTGGTGGCATGGAGGTGTTGTGTTGGGTGCAATGCATTGCCAAGACAATGGGATCAGACCTTTGATGGAACTTTGACAGCAGTGGGACCAAAATGTAAGTAACAGGTCGTCGTAAAACCAATACTGAAAAAGGCTACAAGCTTCACTAAAGCAAATTTAAATTAACCAACTGTATCAAGACCATAATTTTATGTTAGCACTGGTTTGTGTTTGGCTAGCATTATTCAAATAAGTCTGATATAATGATATGAACGATGAGATGAGCATTCTGTATTTATAAATGTCCCCAAACCTTCTCCAGAAATATACCACTCAAGTGTCTGTCCAATGTTTACTCCTCAAGAAGATAAATATTAAAATCTAAATAACGGTCATTGCTGGAAAGAAAGTGTTCTTAAATGATTTGTACAAGCTTAAAATTGCGCGGCTTCCTAACATTATACGCAGATAAATTCTTCTCCAGAAGAAAGTGGTGGAGTTTGTGGTCTACTGTATATCTAGCTTAATAGAGGTGAAGGGTTTCTCACACAACCCCGAGCGTCTTTCTTTAAGCATGCATAGATTGAAACGAGACAGGTTTTCACAGTATGAACTTGCTGGTGCGATGACAGATAAGGCGTGCCTCTGCACATGCTTGATGTTGTTGCATAGATACGCAGGGAGACTATGATGAAAGACTGGCACGCTGCCAGTACTGTAATACCGGTTTTACACATGTGCAATACAAAATTAATTATCATTTGATGGAATACTAGCTCGTTTGTTATATACCATGCCACCGAGTGTCAGGTGTAAAGTAAGCTAGTATTAAACTAGTCTAAGATTAAAAAAATTTTCAGGCTACCATGCAGCTCTCGGAACAACTCTCGTGATTGGTTCAGAAAACAATGGACACAGAATGATCTACATCTACATGTCCCAGCACTCGACAAAGTCCTATTGACTTGTGGCTGTTTTTGCTTAGGTGGCCTCATACACCACAAGCCTTTTCAGAGACATTAAGCCAAGCCAGCCACTTCTGCTGGAAAGAACATACTCACAGAGGACAGCCACAACACTGGGAACTTCATCCCCTCGTACTCTTCTCAAATAGTGTGTGGGTTCTTTAACATCCCACAGAGAACTTATAAACATGGAAGATATTTGTGAGACAGGACCTATCAAATAATGGTTTTTAGTCCTTATCCAAGAAGACTTGAAAGGCTAACCATTTGCAGATGTTATTACAAAGGCAGCACTTTCTCCTCAGTTATTTTAAGACCCTGAGTGTTGGTCCGGCCGGAGTTGAACTCACAACCTTTCGCATGGCAGCCGGGTGCTCAACTAAATGAGCCACTGGTGCGCAGTGGAATAAAAACAATGGACCATGACATAGAACACAATAGAGCTGCGTCCTAAAGGGATCCAATGAAATTAGAGTTTGTAACAATAATAGGACAACATGGGTGTTTACATTGCTGAAGTGCAGTACTCACTTTTGAGATTGGAGTATTATGTTCCCTACAAAGTCATAAAGTCGGTTATTTGGTCCTTCACATTCCACACGTCCCTATAAGAAATCATTTCCTTAATATAAAATTCATTATCTCTGATACCTGAAAATGTTAACGCTGTTTGATGCTTGTTCTATTAGAAAGAATAGACCATGTCTACATGTGGTTATTTCTGCTTACTTGGCCCCAAACACCACAACCTTCTTTAAAGGGGTACCTGGTGTCACACTATTTTTGTTAAAGACATCTTTGCATCAATGAAGACCAAAAAATAATGCTGAAGATTTATTGCCAGAAACCATTGAAGTGCGTCAAAGCTATTCTTTGTTGTTTGCAATCAAGGATCGAGAGGATGGAAAGGGATTGGAACTGAAAAAACTGGCCACTTTTTAAAAAGTCTTGGATATTGTGTCTTTAGAAAGTCACCAAAAATCAACTGCAAATAGTTCTTTGTGCCACAAATATTTTCAGATCTTGTCAGTGGGTTGTCAAGAATGTTGTATGTGTGAGCTAACATACTAACTTAGATTTTTAGCCAGTTTTGACGTAAATATAGCAAATTTAGCATGCCAGTGAGTGACTTAAACGGCCAAAGTTAACTGGAGAGAGCAGGTCAGATCACAATATTGGGAACCCTCTGCCGTACTTTTTGCAAAATAAATTAATGGTGCACTGAACCTTCAAAGTCCCTCACAGTTCATGAAAAGGGGTTGTGAAATGGCCCTGCCTATGGTTTTAAGTGTTCATCATATAAGACTTGAACTACTTAACATAAAATTTGTAGATAAAGTTGCAAAGGCAGCAGTTATTTCTTCAGTTATTTCCAACTCCTAAGTGTTGGTCCAACACATGCTTGAACTAACAACCTCCCACATGGTCGTCCAGCATTCAACCAAAATTCTTCATAAAATTTTCAATGTTCAAAGCATCATTGCTCAGAGATTAGCCGACATAAATTGTGTTCACATTTTCAGAGACAGCTCATCATGCAATGCACTTTCAATTATTCAGTACCAAATTCTAGGTTGACTGATTAGAAAAATGATAGCCTTACGCTAATAATAAGGCCAAAAATGTAAAAGAATTCCCAAAACAAGTACTGTTGCCAGTTGTGAAAATGTAGAAAACAATACAAACGTTAATGTTTTCATTCTTTCTGTGCAAAGTTTTGTACCATAGGGGTTAGAATGCAAGAGATTGTCAAACAGTTCTGGATGGCAGGAAAAGAATCTTTTTCATTGCCTAAACTCAGTATTACAGTCTGTGGTACAACTTACTTGCATGCAGCGAACTTCAAGAAGTGATGTCATTTTGGCTGTGAGGGGTAAGGCCTGTGGAAAAAATGATTTAATATTAACCCATTGACACCTGAACCACACTGGACCACCCTCACTGACAAGTAAAATCATCTGGCGTTAAAAAGAACTTAAAATCTACTAAGTCCCAGTCCTAGGAGTCCATGGGTTAAACATTTTTGGCTTTTGGTAATGGTTTACATGTAAAATTGCATGCATTCTGCATTAAATGTAATTTTGTTTTCACTTTGACTAGATAAGAAATTGGCTGCCTACATGTAGCTCTGCAACCCCATAATTATGTTTATTCTTGGGCCATTTTTGTCTGGTGTTGTACATGTAATTTCCTTTGTATCTCAAGAACGGAGAGGATTTAAGTCGTCAAACTTCACATGTCCAGCAGTTTGCTTTCTGTTACCTTGAAAGCATCCTAAAAGATCGGCTTTCCTGAACAAGCGGTTGGCAGGTTCACAAATGGTTTTGCGGGCCCGAGAGGTTATCAGGACTTTCAAGAAATGAGAAACGGGGCCCCTGGCCTCAGTTGTTCAAAGGCCAGATAACTTTATCTGGTGGATAAGTCACTATCTAACAGTTTCAGTCTGCGCAATTATTTCACTTCAAGTATTTTCTCCCTTAACCAAGAATATGCACATAGAGTGGCTAGAATTATACCGCCTTTGAAAAACTGGGGCCAGTACTCTATACTTAAGTATATAATATTTTATACTGTAATTAATTTTTATTTTAAGCAGTAGCGCAATAGGAGGCAGTGCAGCCCAGTGATTAGGGCTCTAATGCCTTGAGATCCGGAGATCCCGGGTTCAAGACACGTTGTGACCACTTGGTGAATTTGTTCCTGATAGTCCCTGGTTTAATTTCCTGGCTGCACTTGTAAACAGCAAACTGGTTTGCCTCTGCGGCCAGTTGGGATTCTCAAAAGTTGTTCTGTTCAATGCTCAGAGATATTAGCTACAAGCTAATCTAAAAATCCGAGGGTAAATAATGATACATACTTACTTACTGACTTACTGACTGACTGACTGACTTACTTACTAGGCTGATCTAAGTAAGGGTGTGTACGAAAAGCTTGGAAGCGGAGTATAATTAAAATTATCATTCCACAAGTGCGCATTGGATATTATTAATGGCAAACCAGGCGTGTAGCATGCCGAGTTAGCTATAACCAGTCTCATAATTTATGTGAATGGAGTAATAATGTTTTATTAAATTTTCACTAAATTCTGAATGCTTGGACACTTGCAAA
>NC_090891.1:47884405-47889405 GCF_036669925.1 Montipora capricornis | reverse complement strand
TGGAAATGATCTACTGTCCCTAGCAATGATCTATTGTCCCTAGTAGTGATCGACTGTCCCTAGGAATGATCGACTGTTCCTAGCAATGATCAACTGTCCCTGGCAATGATCTACTGTCCCTAGCAATGATCTATTGTCCCTAGTAGTGATGGACTGTCCCTAGCTATGATCAACTGTCCCTGGCAATGATCGACTGTCTCTAGCAATGACCTATGGTCCCTAGTAGTGATCAACTGTTCCTAGCAATGATCAATCATCCCTAGCAATGATCAACTGTCCATGGCTATGAACGACTGTCCCAAGCAATGATCTATTGTCCGTAGTAGTGATCGACTGTCCCTAGGAATGATCCACTGTCCCTAGCAATGATCGATTGTCCCTGGCAATGATCAACTGTCCCTAGTAGTGATGGACTGTCCCTAGCTATGATCAACTGTCCCTAGCAATGATCTATGGTCCCTAGTAGTGATCGACTGTCCTTAACAATTGATTAACTGTCACTAGCACTGATCAAATGTAACTAGCAGTGATTATCTGTCCCTAGCATTGATCATCTGTCCCTAGCACTGATCAACTGATCGCTAGTAGTGATTATCTGTCCCTAGCAATGATCAACTGTCCCCAGCACTCAACATCTGTCCCTAAGTGCTGATCATCTGTCCCTTAAGCACTGATCAACTTTCACTATCACCGATCATTTGTCCCAGCAGTGATCATCTGTCCCTAGCACTGATCATCTGTCGGCCTGGCACTGATCATCTGTCCCTTAAGTACTGATCAACTTTTACTAGCACCAATGTCCCTAGCGATGATCATCTGTGCCTAGCACTGATCATCTAGCTGTCCCTGGCGCTTGTTATCTGTCCCTAGCACTGATCAACTTTGTGTAATGTAGCCTAACTAGCCTTGTTTTACAGCCCAAATTCTTTCAATTTTACGTGTGTGAACGAGGCTAGTTGGGCTAATTAACACAAAGACAAAAGACTAATTTGTTGTTGCAAGCACAATTATCTTTCAGTCTGTTACACTTGTCAGACACAGATTTTGTTCTTCAACCTGCACAATTCAAGCCTACAAATGTTGGCTTTTGATAGTACTAACATGACTCCTATGTGGTGTAACTCACACCGAATCTTCAGGCCGATAAACGTTAGCTTCATCATCATCATCATCATCAATCCAATTTTGATCTGGGTTTATCCCCGTAAACGGGGGTGGTCGGATTGACCCCACTCCCATCTCTCTCCATCTCGCTCGATTCATTCACTTATCCATCAGCTTGCTTCTTGCATCTTCCACACACAAAATCTCTCCCCAACCTCGAGGTCACCCTCTTTACTTTTGCGCATCTTCCATGGATCCAATTCCCACATTTCACACAACATTTGCCATTACTCGCTTCCCACAAATACCACATGGATCTTCCTTACTCACAGACACTCACTGTGAGTAAGGAAGATCCACTCACTACCACTTTTGTCTTCCCGAGGTTCACCTTTGGCCCCTTGCTCTCGAATGCCTCCTTCCATTTCCAGAACTTCTCCCTCAGTCCCTCCATCGTCTCACTCATCAAAACCAAGTCATCTGCATAGAACATCTCACTCATCAAACCATTTCTCACACTCTCTGTAACCTCGTCAACCATGATTGCAAAAACCAACAGAGACAACACGGATCCCAGGTGCACACCAACTTTCACCTCAAACTCCTCGGACAACTCTTGCCCAACACTTACTCTTGTCTTTGCACCTTCATACAAACTCATCACTGCTCTCACGATTGCCCCTGGTATACCTCTCTTCCTCATTGCCCACTCCAATACCTTTCTTAGGACCTTGTCAAATGCCTTCTCCAGGTCAACGAAGCATATATACAACTTCTTCTCCTTTTCTAAGTACTCCTCTTTAAACCTCCTCAAAATGAACACTGCATCTATCGTTCCTTTGCCTCGCATAAAACCGAATTGCATCTCCTCCACTTTCACCATACCCCGCAATCTCCTCTCTACTATCTTTTCTTCAATCTTCATTGCATGCTCTAGCAACTTCACCCCCCCCCCCCCCCATTTGCCCCACAACTCATTGCATCCCCTTGAAAATTGGTAACACAACACAACACTCCAATTCATCTGCATAGAACACTAATCCGGCATTCCTCATCCATCCAACACACCCTGACACAGCTCCACCATCACACCAATCCCGATCTCCCCACTCGCTGCTATCATTTCAACACTTACCTCTGAGGGTCCAGCAGCCTTTCCCGCTTTCATTTCCCCCATCGCCTTCACCACTTCTTCCCGACTAACCCTCTCATCTGGCCCTTCCACCAAGTCCGCTTCCACATTCTGATCCCACTCATTCTCTTCATTCATAATTTTCTCCATGTGCTCTTTCCAGTCTTTCCCTCTATCTTTGAATTCACTGAAACTCAGCCTACCGTCCCTTCCTCTCATGCATCTTCCTC
The DNA here is from genome assembly GCF_036669925.1 of Montipora capricornis. Taxonomy (NCBI): domain Eukaryota; kingdom Metazoa; phylum Cnidaria; class Anthozoa; order Scleractinia; family Acroporidae; genus Montipora; species Montipora capricornis. Next base: position 47,886,939 of record NC_090891.1, on the reverse strand, counting down.
CCTCAACATCTTTCCCATCCTTTTTCATTGACTTTACAAGCTTAAACACCTTGCAGGAGCAAAATGACTCCCCTTTACGAGCACTTGAAAAAATAACAAAAGAAATGAAATTGCAATCCGTTTGCAGATTTTCGACTAATGCAAACAAATTCATAATGCCAACTTTCAGTACCAGCCAAAAATGAAAGAAAACGCACCTTGGTGTCTCAAGGCCGGAGAAAGCAAAACAAAATTTTCTTGAAAGCTGCAAATCATGGACACAAGTCACCATAAAAAGAAGGCAACAAGATGGCCGGCACTTCTTTTCCACATGCTAGTACCCAAGCCTCTGAAAGCTCTTAGCGATCAAATGACCATTCTCGTATAACGATCGAGCCCGCTGCTGCCAACTTTAGAGTGGCAAAGCCCACACAAAAATTAAGACTTGCTTTTACTGCAACAGTGATACCACACCTCTGTAGCATTGCTTTATGCAAATAATCCCTATAATTATTCTTCCTCTGAGATGTGGTGCACAAAAATAATGTAATGATAAATGAATACAAAATTAATGCTCTTACCTTTAACTCTACGATTGTTAACCTGGTCATCTGCTTGATGTCTTTTCTGCAATTAACAAGGATACATACATACATCTTATTTGATGGTTTAACATATAATACGCGTGAATATTTTGCAAGTTGCGTAGTATTTTTCTGAGCCCCGCAGGGGCGAGGTATTTGGGCGAGGAAAAATACCAGCAATGAGGCTGCAAAATGTGAGCGAGTATTATAATATTATGTTAAACCATCGAATAAGAGACTTATTATTCCACTATACAAAAAGGTGTTATTTTGCTTAAATGTGTGGTTCCAGAAACCACAGATGGTTAATGGAAATTCCTAGGGGGTGGGGGGCTAAAGGGTAGAAATTTCCGAGGGGTATGGGGGATGCCCACGAGAGGAATTTTCCACAGGGTTGTAAAAGATGCGATCGACCGTACGAGACATACTTACGTGGATTATTTTGATTTGTAGCACAGCAAAAATTATAAATAGATGCCCTTTCAAGAAAAAACTTAAAGATGTTTGTCTCTTCATTTTGGCTCGCACTGTACTGTGTTTACACGTGAAAAATCAAGATGGCTGACTGTAGCATATTAATACCCAGACCCCTAGGTTCTCTATGCCTACCAGAAGAAAACATGATTCTACAATGGAAGTTCATTCATTCATTCTTTATTTCCCGTAAAGTTGATCTATAAACTAGAACTTTAAATGCGCAAAATTATAGAGAAAGCAACGACTTTAAAAAATTTACGAAAGATTGAGTTTATTTTATTGAAAAGCCTTTCTCGTACTTTCCTTGTTTCTCCGAGTAGAATTCCCGCGCGAAAGCAATCTTGTGAACGAGTGGGAAATTACAGCAATAAAGTGAGAGTAATACCATGTAATGAGTCTGGTCCTTTTTATGACGTGAACAACAAAACTACTAGTAATAATCGGTTAACAGTGTAATAAACGTATTGCTTATGAAATGTTAGGAGCCCAGAGCATCACAGCTTAACATGTCGAGTCATCACTATCGCTATCGGCCGGTTGGCTTTCAACTTCCAGTTGTAACAGTTTTTTTTCGAGCTTCTGTCGCTTTTCGTAGGGCGTCTTGGGCCCTTCATAGTTCTGCCAGCTGAGCATCTACGTCTTTCTCAATCGTATCCACTCTGACTGCGGCTAATTTCCGTTCAGACTTGTTTGTACTGTCCAGAAATTCCTGCCTGGCGGTTGCTAAATTTTCTTGTGTTTCTCGTAAAGCAGAAACGGCTACGGCAACATGTTCCGTGTTTTTCTCGACCAGGGTTCGTGCTGGATTTTGTACATAAAATTCCAGGAGTATTCAAGAAGTTTTCAAGAATCAGAAATTGAGTTTTCAAGGAGTGTTTGAAAGGAGATTTCTATGCCATACACTGTACATTGTGTTTCACTGTTTTCTTTGCTGAAAAAGCCTACCTTGATATTCTTTCCCACGTCCCTGTGAGTTAAGTGCACACACGGGCATTTTAATTTTTGCATTTAATTTTTCCCTGATAGTCAAATTTGGGCTCAATTTTTTGAATGTCTCTTAAACTTAGTATGATGCAATCGCAACAATTTTCATCCAAGCAAAAATTCAAGGAGTTTTCAAGCAGTTTCCCACCAAATCCTTTTTTTCAAGGACTTTTCAAGTGCCCTAAGAATTCCAAAATTAAATTCCAGGGTTTTTCAAGGACTTCAAGGAGTAGCACGAACCCTGCTCAACTGTCTTCTTGGATGTTTGAAATTTTTTCAGTATGTCAGTTGAACACTTTGAGGCGATTTCCTCATTAACTTCCTCGATTTGATCTTTTAAAATGTCAGTTTTCTTGAGTGACCAGGCAACATTAATTGCACCTTGGATCTCAACAGGCTTGAATGTTTTTAGAGCGTTGCTTCTGCAGAGTTCTTCTGCTTTATCGTTCCAGAATTGTCGGTATGACTTTTTCATACCTATGCATTCGTAGAAGTAGCGAAAGAAATAAC